>NC_134644.1:99555865-99858375 GCF_030463565.1 Pelecanus crispus | reverse complement strand
ATGGCTACTGGTGATTTTTGTATTAACTTTATCACTTTTTATCATACATTAAAGTTTCATTCACATAAATGTTTATGAGAAAATGAATGAATGTTTATGAGAAACAAACTGAGATTGATCAGTGGCATTCAATAATAACTCTCAAACATCAGTGTTTTCTTGACTTGGTATAGATAAACCTGAAACTTATTTATTGAACAATCCCTTTGGAACTCTGCCTCTCGGCTCACCTGGCTTAAAGCTCTGAACGCCAAACTTTTGTACTTTTACAATCCAGGCATAGTCTGCCAGATATACAAGAAAAAATTCTCCCCAATATCTATGAAATCTCAGGAAAATTCCCTCACCCTAATATGTTTAAAAGACTCTTCAGGCTTAATGAATTAGTATTTTCTAATTAAGTTTTTCATTTCACAATTCTACTTATGGAATGGACATTACTCCATCTGGTGTGCTGAACTGTAGAGAAGGACATGATCCTGAAGTTTAATCTGTTTTATCAGGCTAAGGAACTTTATCTTCATTTGAAATCTACTACATCTGTATCTGAGGATTTGGAAGTATTGCCAAGGAGATGTTTTTGCATTAGGAAAAATGATGGAGACTGTCAATAAAGAGTCATTATAGCTTCTCAAATTGCTTGCACTAAGAAGTTGAATGCTGAATATGGAGAGTTTTAACAACAAACAGTTACATGAAGGGCAATAATTTTTTTACTAATTTCGTGGTAGTCTTTTTAGTAGAATTAAAGAACCTTGATTAAATATGGCCTATATGTAGGAAATATTAATGCCATACATTAGAATAATAATGGAAATTCTTGAAGCTTACCCCATTTGTGTTTGCTTGTGTCTATGATGTGAGATACCCCTGTGTTTCACAGATGTGACTCAAAGGTTTCTCAGAATAAGGTTCACCTTCCTCCATAAATCACTCTGATCAAAAGATTTATATCATGGCTTGTTACATGCATTTATAATCTTCTACCCTATAAGTAGCATCAGTGATATTTTAGAATAATTGCTGAAAAAGAAATTCTTAGTCCTTGGCATGTGGTCCAGCAATGCCCATTCTTCTTGCAATGATTGTTGAGTAGAAATCTGTCATATCTGTGTAACCAGAATGGCTTCTCAGAAGTTGTGTAGAGGCATGAAAGTGCAAAGACAGTGAGCGCTGAAGCAGGTTCTTAACACTTAAACAGTTTAAATCTGTAGCAAATCACATGGTCCTCACTCACTCAAATGTATCAATCTTTTGCCCTTTCAAATGGTATGGTCACTCATTTGGCTTAAGAAGTTACACTTCATGGAAGTTTTCTTATGAAATAAGAGAGAAATGGACAAGCCTCCAGTTTAGAAAAGAAAGTATAGATGGACAAAAAGAAGATAAAAACTCTAAGCGTACCTTAGAGAAAATCTTAGGCACATGTTTGGTACATATATATCTACAGCAGAAAGATCCAGGACTCTTCACATGAAGAACATGGATTTTGGCGTTACCACTTAACTAGTCATTGAGTATCCCTTTCATCTGCAGCTTTGTAATGCTGGAGGTATTTGATACCTGATCACCCTAGAGTCAAAAAGATATCAGTGTGGAAAAAGGTGATGATACATCCATGGCTAAGAAGCTGCGAACTCTTGATATTTGCAGAACTTGGGAGTCTATGGCAATGATTTTTCACAGAGGCCAAAGAAACTTTGCAGAGTATATTTCTCTACACACTATAGCATATTCCAGGCATCTTCATTAGGAGAATCTACTTACTCTTCCTCTCTCTACTTCCTCTCTGTACTCTCTACTGCTCTGAATACTCTTGCCTGTGCTGTGCAAAACAATGTTAGACCAGTACTTCACAGTATGGCTAGATTACCTCAGGCAGAGAAGACACTATCCTTGAGCAAATTAAGGGAGAGGTATAATGAATCTCCTCTCCTATGCAGTGGAGGATAAAAGGGGAGGTAGTTATGAGGATTTAATTCCCTTTATATGTAAAGAGCTTTGAGCTCTTCAGCAGGAAGCCCCACGGCTCTGCAATTTTCTATAATAATGGTAACTGAATAGAAAAAAAAAAAAATTTGTGTGGGCCTAAAGGCTGTCTCCTGTGCTTTATTCCCTGAGAAATTATGTTGTAGTGACGGTTGGGATACTAGGCAGCTTGACACTCAGAATAGGTGGCAAAAAGACTCCTACAGTTCTGTTTGTAGGATTGTGAATGTCATTCAAAGAATTGGGAAAAAGGAAAGAGGAGGGGTATATGTTATATGAGATGCTGTATGATGAGATGGTACATGATTTCTCCATTCCTTCTTTTCTGAATCTGGGGTAGGTACAGAGTACATGAACTAGCAGCTTAGTCTCAGAGCTTTAGTTAACTCCACTTCCTTTGATTTCAGTCCAGCTGTGGCTTTCTGCTCATTGGCCTTCCCTCAAAAGAAGTCCCTGCTGGGGCCTGAAGAGTGTGGGAAGTGTCTGTGTGAGACTATTGGAGGCAGAAATCAGTGGACCTTTGTATATCAGGGTCTCTAACCAGCCAGGCCTGGTCAAAGTCTGGAAAGCCTTAATCACATAAAGAAGAAAAGACAACAGAAAACATACTCTCCAGAGCAGCTGAGGTTATTGAGACACAAGTTGCTATGTCCTTCTTCATGCAGAGTGTTTTCCTCTGAAACCAGGGTATTGATTACTCATCACTTTCTTCCTCAGTCAAGAAGTAGTTGCTTTCACAGTCGTGGGAGTCAATGCCAAAGATCCCTGTGCCTCGTGCCCATAATGGCTACAAAGTGGGCTTTGATACTCACCATCGTTACTGTGATGGTGGCCAGGTGACTACTTTATTGTGTTTTGCAGAGATAGATATCATACTTTGCTGTTTCCTGATGATAAATTGCTTTATAGGGCAGTCAACTGGAAATCACTCAGTGTTCAGGTTGGCTACAAGGCTACAACACAGGAGAGGCCGCTGATCTGTTATGCCTGTTTATTACTTGACTTCCAAATGTCTCACCATTACCACTCGCCCTTTCCAATTTTTTGCAGGATCCACCCAAGTTTTTAATTTTAAACTGTGGGCTGTACATCACGTATGAGACCTTTTTACTTATGTATTTTTATCATGCCTGTTGTGGGGCAACTCACTCAACTGCAAAAGGCATAACTGAATTCTGAAGGCTTGTGAGTACTATTGGGATACATATAAAGATTTCCTTGTGTTATTTCTATAAGCTGTTTTTGTAACTGAGCTGTTGGTGTTCATCAAGTAAGAATTTGGATCTCTGTGAGGTACTTTACCTAGTACTTCATTTCACATTATGACAAATGTGAGACTAGGATGTGTTACACAGCAAACAATTATTTTTCATCCCCTGTGTATTTCCATATATCTTTAAGTAATATGTACTACTCATATGTAAAGATATATCTGAATATTATCACTGTCTCCAAAAGCTTCTGCTTTTTCTGTATTATTCATTCAGAAATGCAACACTCTGTCTAGAAGTGCTTTTATTGAAGAAATTGACTCATTACTTTGTTTCAACACTCATTGATTTTTTTAACAAATGGCAGGGTGATACTACTTTGCAGACAACTTGAGGCTGTTGGTTCAAATCCAAAGCCTACTTCCTTTCTCTTTGTAGCTGATTCATTCATAGATCATCCTGAGCTGAACTGGAATATTTTTTCCCTGAAATCCTTAACCTGCATAAGGTTCGGGATTTTTTTAATACACTGTTGCTTAATTTTATTACTAGAAGGAAATGAGTAAAGGAGATTCAAAGATGATGATTATGCTTGAGAAAATCATTAATCTAATTAAGATACCAAATTCAAAGGGGTACATTAAGTAGGTAAAAACAGGCTGTTGGAATAAGACCAGGGCTAAAGTAACCAACATTTGTCTCCAGAAAAGGTCTTTCTAGGTCAGCATTGTTCATTTATTAAATAACCTTTATGGGGACAACTAACTGTCACCTTTTAAGCTTATGAATGAATATACTTGTCTTATGATGTAAATATCAAGTCTTCTATAAGCAATAAATTCACATACACATACAGTCTTTCACATGCAGTGAAAAATACTTGCAGACCAAAGCAGAGAGCTATGTTAATGGAGTGGGTCAGTCTTGGTGAACACACTGCCCTCAGATGATGAGTTCCCACTGTGGATTATTTTGCATGCAGGATGGGAATGTCTTTTTTTTTGCCAGAGTTTCTGCATTATTGTTTGCCACTTCCTTTAAAGACATTGCTGAAAAGTAATATAATTGATATAAATTTTCAAGTATGGTATTTTTTTTGTTCAAAGATAGGAATTCAGCTACTTTTGGAATGTGAATATAGTTGCCTCCTTCATGCTCAATTCAGTCTTTCTGAAATCAGCGGCTTCAAAATCCACTTGGTGCTCAGCTTGCTGGTGGAAGCCTGCATGCTACTAATCCATACACCACTTTCTCCTCCTCCTGACCCCTCAGTTGGCATTGCTTATGGCTGAAAAATATCCTAGAAATATAAGGGGAAGCTTTGACTAGTAACAAATAATGTTGTTACTTAAAAATAAAAGTTTTAAAAGTCTGATAGGACGGAGATTCAGGTTTCCTAGGTGTACCTTATCTTAAGCAAGGGAAAAACCACATAGAGTTTTTTTCAGGAAAGCTTTCTTGTCTTAATTTCCTCCTCGTTGCATGGCAGCATTGGTTCTTCTGACACCTAATCTCAGCTTTTCGCATCTAATGAAACAATTTGCCTACCCCTTTCCAACTCCTAGTTCTGTTTTCTCCTCCTGCCTCCCCCCAAAACTTCTTAGCATACAGTAATCAGTAGCAAGAAAATCTCCATTAAAAATATGGCCATATAAAGTGGTTTGAGCTGTGCCTTTTGAATTTTTTTTATTGGTGTCATCATATGAACTTTGACCTTCTTGTCTCCTTGTCCTTTTTCTCTGTTCTTCTACTTAAGCTTGACTCCTCAGGCTCTGGTGTGGTTTTTTTTTCTACTCAGGCCTAAGAATTTTTTCCATCATTTCCTGTAAGTTTGAAAATTCTCTGTTCCCTGTATGAGACACATGTCATCTCTTAATTCAAATCCTTCTTGAAGGCACATCTTTCTCCTGAGGGTCAGAAACGCTCAGTCGTAAGTAGAACATCACCACTGTGTAAACTAATGATAATAAAACATAGTAAGGAGGGATAAATTAATAGGAACTCAAGAAGCTTCAGGGTCCATCTCTTAAAAATGCAATTTCTCAGATTAAAGTTTATTTTCCTTTAAAGAACCTGTGCAATAAACAGGAGGGATTGTAGGATGTTCTTCCATTCATATTCTTGCGAGTAAGTGAGTATAGATGCCCACACTGAGCTGGGAAAAGGCTTTCACTTGTTTATTTCATAATAGAGGAATTTTGAGAGGCTACAGGAATTTAGCTTTTCTTTTTCAGTGCAGAGAAGGAGGCAATGAATCTCATGGCTTCAGAAAGATAATCTCTCAAAAATGTTGCAACATAAAAGTTATAGCAATTGTTTGACATATGGTTTGATTCTGATCATGAATTCTGGTTTAAAGTTACTCCATTGGGGCACTGTCCTTACTTAGAATCATAGAATCATAGAATCGTTTAGGTTGGAAAAGACCTTTAAGATCATCCAGTCCAACCATTAAACCTTACATGGCTATGTTTGCAGAACATGACAAGAACACAATGCTGCATAAGTCCTGAGTGGAGTTCTTGGATGCTCAAGCACTTGGAGTCAAACATTTTATTTAGTTACCTCACTATCAATTTAGGAGCTTAATTTTAGGCATACAAGTCAGAAAACCTGCTCTAAATTGTGCCTAAATTAGGAAGAGAGAAGGACTAGGCTTAGGGAAATCTGATATGAATTCGAAATGTCTGCTCTTAAAACTAAGGAGGCAAAAGGACATTGAAAATTCATTTGGTCTCTTTCCCTGCCTAAGGCATATTGTTTTATACCCATGTTATTTCTGGCAAATGTCTCTGTTTTAAAAGACCCCCCAAGACAGAGTCAGCAAATTTTTCAATCAATATTCTAGTATTTTAAAGTAAAGGCTTATCCTTACCACTTGGAAATGTTATCTAGGTCCAAAGCCAAATCTTTCCCGATCCAGATGTCTTACCATTTGCAGTACTGATCACCTTGGACTATCTACAATATGCACTAGAAAGAAACTATTTCAGTCAGAGTCAAATGTTGAACTATAAATAGTCATGAATGTCAGTCTTAATAGAATACACATTCATATTTTTTTTTCATTTGAACACTATTGTAATTTTCCCATAGTTTCTCCTCCTCTAGGATAAGTAATCCCATTTCTTTTGTTTTCTCCTCCTTTTGTGGTCTTCCGGTCATTTGACTTGTTCTTCATTAGACCTTCTCCAGACCTTCTGCTTCCTTCTGACAGCACTCCTTCGGCCTTTCCAAGGGCAGAAGGGAGCAACCGCTTTACAGTTCTGGCTGCCTGGTGTCCTTGTTATATGTGTTAATGGAAAATGTTAATAAGAACTGAATGAAACTGAGCTGTACTGTATTATTTGTTCTTGTTAACACTTTATTCATGACAGTTATTGATAAATTCCAGGATCTAGAAATACCACTTCACACTGATACAACATAAGAAATGTTGTGCCGTATGTGATTTCATATAATAACTTTCAGTAATGTTATCAATTTTTGTCAAGTGAATTATGACAAATTCAGTGTTATGTAGGAGGTTTCCAGGTTTAAGCAGCTTCATAAGTCAGCATCTGATCAATAGCAGCAACTAATGGCCCCTAATTCTCCACTGTGACAAGCAGGACTAGGCATGGTTAGAAGGTATGTGTTAGATAATAACATTTCAGATGGAGTTTTACCACTTCAGATTGTAATACAGAGTAATTATTATTACCTTTAGCGTGTCAGGATGGTAAACTTCTTTCAGGAAAATGTAAGGTCAGGTCTTTGGTGTCACACATTTCTTTGGAGACTGTAAATATCAATTAATTAAGAAAATAAATCTAATGGAAATAAGTTTAGAAAAAAATATTATATCCCTACTGGGCACTAGGGAATTTCTTGTCATAGAAGGTAATTTTGTAAATTTTGGTTGAGTGTTAACCTGCAAATAGATGCAACCTAACCTCTGTAAAAGCCATTTTGCATTTTTTTCTCATTATTTCATTAGGCAGGACACCTGGAACATTGCCTTTATCATATAGTTGGTCCTAGGTTAAAAACAATTCTTTTTGACTTTAAGCTGAACTGAATTAGCCTTTTTTCTATTAAAGGATATTGGAAAAAGAAGAAAATAAATGTAACTACTTTTGTTTGAGAATACCAGAGGAGGACATTTGCATTTGCAGAGAGCTGTTGAATGTAATGAAAAACTCACCAGAGAAGCAATGCATAGAATTGTCCCACGATCTTGATTCAATCCCATACGCGTCATTGATAATGTGATGGCTTTTTATTTAAGTAGTTGTGTGTATGGTGTAGCCATTATAATTGGAAGTTTTCAAAATAGCTCTCAGGAGAGGGCACATGTGCCACAATATTTTGAGAGATGTCAGATTTTACAGAAAGGATTTTCCTGATTGTCAAGCAGAAGAACATAATTTCTTTGGTCCTTGCTAGGCGCTCTCCTCTGCTGTTCTGACCACCACTCCAACCACTCTGCTCTAAGTTACCTTTGAATCTTGGGTTTTATCAGCTAAAAGATTAACATATATGAACATTCTCTGGATTTCACTAAATGGAGTTGTGAAAAGGTGTAGAAAGAGAAAACAATACTAGCTTTGGCTGGGAAAGGAAATGTGCACTGGAAAAGATTTGAATCAAATAGCTACTGGGCACTGAATTGGTTAATACCACTTTGGGATGATATAAGTAAGGAGCTGCATTATTTTAAAACTGGAAGAGAATTATATTGCCACAAGATTTCCTTGCAGTTCTTACACATTTTAATATAATTTTCCCTGAGAGGCATATTGATATTCCTTAAAATATATAGTTCAATAAAATGTAGAAATATATAATGAAGATACTAATTTTGTAGGAGTTTATGTGAGTTAGCAACAGAAACCACTCTTATTCTAAAAGAAGAATGTGCAGGTATTTAACATGTGAAGTGACAGGTAAAATACACACCATTCTTTATCTTTACCCTCAATATTAACCAGACCCGAAATAAGATTCTTAAAGAAACTTAATTGTCTATTTCTTTTTTTCCCCCCCTACTGCTGTGGTGAAATAGAAGGGCTGAAATGACACTGAAGTGGCAGTTTTAGGATATTTTCCTCCCCTTTTTACAGAGTTGGAGGAACCAGTATTTCTGATTATCAGTTCAAATTTACATAAACATCTCTTGGTTACATGCAAGTTTGTGGCACTGTGGAAATATGCCATCACTGGCTAGTGCCTCTGGGACTTCCTGATAATTTTGGAAATGAACTCTTGCTAGACTGCTCTTTTATTTCACTCTCACTTTTTAAACATTCTTTACATCAGTGTTCACATCTGGCAACTGCTACCCTTTGAAAATGCACTTCTCAGAAGGTCCAAAGCATTCCCATCCCACCATTTATGGCCAGAAAGAGGTCTTGCAAAATATCTTTCTGCCATAAAATTGTACTTGTTTGGAAAATGTTTAGAATTATGGCATTAAATGAGATCAATTTAGAATTATTGTACTAAATAAGCTCAATTAAAGCTTCACCTAAACGTCCCTCTGTATTTTTATGCCCCACTGCTGTTTTTATCTCTGTGTGTACTGTTTGTCATATAATCTGATTGGCTACATGTTAAAAAAATGTTCTTTTGATTGCATTTGTTATCCTTTTTATATTGAAGTTCATACTAACAAGTCATAATGGTCTCACTGGACTTAAATTTACAGCACCATAACTGATAGTATCATCATTGATTATCTCTCTTTTTGCTAACAACCAGTATTTCTCATTCTTGATGGTAGCTTTTAAAAAAAATCATACAAAGCTTAAAAAAAGCCAATCTATTTGACTGAGAATAAATCTTATTGGCATAAGAAGGTTTAAAGACGTAGACCAATTTTTAAAAAATATCAAATATCACCTGTCCTCTTTTTTCATCTCTGACTCCTTCTAAAAATATGTTGATAAAAAAAAGTTTCATAAAGTAGTTTGTACCTCTTGTCAAAAAGGTAAACATTCAATTATGATCCAGGACAATACTCAATGGTCTTAATGTATTTCATAGAAAGAGTCAGCATCATTCTCTCTGATAGATGGTAGTTAATGTGCTCATGAAGATCCATTCACGTACATTATAGCTTCTTTTACTGCTCCCTGTTCTTAGCTTCCAGCTATCTAATTAATTTGATAATGTAAGACTTGACAGGTGGCTTTAATTTTCTGGACCACTGAGAGGGAGACATGAGATTATAGTCAGGGAATACAAATATCACCAAGTTATTTATCTTAGTACAATTGTTTTGGTTGGTTTTCTTTCAAATGTGTAAGGATATTTTACTGGCTTGGAACAAATAGGGGTAAGGGATTAAGGCTGTTCATAGGGTCAGATTGTCTGATTAGTAGGATGAGAATGTGTTTTCAAAAGAATAATTTTCCTGTGCACTTTTCCTGTCTTGCAATTTTTGCTGTAAAAATATTTTTCAAAGGATAAGTATCACACTGGAGTACTTTTTGATACACTAGCAAGAGTCTTGCCAGTTGGAGACCTTTGTTTTAATAGACATTTCTCTGAAAAGGACGTTTAAAATTTTTAAAAATGATACCTAAATAGTACAACAGTTACAGAAATGTTAACACCCAGTTAAAAGAAATGCTATTCTCTCTCCCATCCATGACGGTGTCATCATTTTTGCCTGGATGTCCTCGAACATCTTATGGTGCTGGAATGAAAAATGGGATAGTTTTACCTGTTTTGCTCTCACTGCTGTAATAGTGGATTGTATTGCAGTTGTGGATGAATTTTAACTAAGTTGTGCATAAAAGGCAAGAAAGTATTTGCCACTCCACTGATAGAAAATTGAGACATGGCATAGATCAAGTGGCAGTCTCCAATATCTAAATGTTGGGGGGAAGAGGGGTAGTTTTAGGTGAGAGGCTCCTAACACCAAATCTCTTGATTTCTGATGTATTTCACTATTCACTAAACCATCTTTCTTTCCCCAGTATATCCCTACTCTTAAGGCAGAACTCAAGAATGATAAATTTTTTCCAGATTTATATTACTTACAGAAACCTAGGTTCAAAATTACTTGATAAGCAAACAATTCTGAAGCAGCTTTACCTGTATTCCAGTCATAGGTAAGTATGAATTACATACAAAAGTACATAGGTAAAGCTCATGTGTGGTAAACTATATAACTTCTGACCAAAGTAAAAAGAATCAGGAGGGAAACACTACTCATAGAAAGCAGCAGAGTATTAAAAAGGAAAAGAATGACAGCAACATTCATATAAGGTTTGAATTCATCAGTCTTGTCACTTGATTGGTGACTTTGTTGCTTACCCACTGCATATAGTTGTTTGAGTATCCCAACCTCAGACAACCTTGGAAACTCTTGGTCAATCCTAGACTTGTGAGAGAGGGAGGCGGCAGTCCTGGAGCAGCTTATTTCTTATGAAGACTTAAGGAGTCGGTCAGGTGGAGGAGCAGGGCCTTACTAAGCACTGTCATGAGAAAATGCAGTGGAAGTTCATTCACAATGTTGCAGATTTCTGCGTAGAGAAATAGGTTGGGAATGTAAAGGATTATTTAAAGAATGCAAAATCAGCTTTTCTGACGAGTTCCTTAAAACATAGATCCTTTAGCTGACTCCTAGTGGACAGAGGCTTATGCAATGGTGACTCCAGCAAGTCAATAGATAGTTGCACTGTGATCAAGACATCACTCTTCACGGATGGCTGCAACATCTGTACAAGGAAATTATGTTCAAAGAGATTATAGAATAATTTATAGTCATAGTATTATTTAGGTTGGAAAAGACCCTTAAGGTCATCAAGTCCAGCTGTAAACCTAACACTACCAGGTCCACCACTAAACCATGTCCCTAAGCACCACATCTACATATCTTTTAAATACCTCCAGGGATGGTGACTCAACCACTTCCCTGGGCAGCCTGTTCCAATGCTTGATAACCTTTTTTCCTAATATCCAACCTAAACCTTTCCTGGTACAACTTGAGACCATTTCCTCTTGTCCTATCATTTGTTACTTGGGAAAAGAGACCAACACCCACCTTGCTACAACCTCTTTTCAGGTGGTTGTAGAGAATGATAAGGTCTCCTTTTCTCCAGACTGAACAACCCCAGTTCCCTCAGCTGCTCCTCATAGGACTTGTTCTCTAGACCCTTCACCACCTTCATTACTCTTCTTTGGATGCGCTCCAGCACCTCAATGTCTTTCTTATAGTGAGGGGCCCAAAACTGAACACAGTATTCAAGGTGCGGTCTCACTATTATGTCTATTGTAGCTTGGCAAAAGAGACAAGTCCTTTCCTCATTCACCTACATTCAATACTATTGATGGTAAAATACCTCTCCCATGCTTCCATTTTTATCTGACAGGATGTTCAATCTGGTATGACCATACTGAGCTAAGCTTCTTTTCCAAAGTAAAAATTTCTTGCTGTTTCCTTGTATATTGGCTTTGCTTATGGGATAGCTCTGCCAGTGCAATGCTTGTGAGCAACACAGTGACAGTATCACCTGGGGAAGAGGTAGGGTCAACATGTAGAGGGTTTGGCTATGAAATACAGACAGACAAAGAGTACATGATAAAGGGAAAATAAACCACACCAAGAAATAAGTCAACAACCTCTTCAAGCAAGTGTTATACAATATGTATAAGTTTGTTTTTGTTACTTGGGCTACTCATGACCTCTAATTCATCTTTTTCTTACAGAATAGCAGCCAGTGTAAGTCTCTTGCTTAAGTCCCTTCAGAAGTAACATCCTAGGAATTATCTCCTTGTACTATTCATAATGAAGTACAGAGAGGCCTTAAGTCTGCAAAGGATGGTGTTTTCTAGGAAATATTATTTTGCACACTGAAACTTATATCAGTACAAGAAGCTAGCATTCTTATATAGATTAATATAGCTAGAATAATGTCTAGCATTATTTTGGCAAAAGAAAGAAAAATCTAGATTTTCACAAATGAATGGAGGTGACACACTGGGACATAGACAAATGAAGAACTTTTCAAAGGTCTGAGAAACAAATATGTTCAGGAAGGGTTTGTATTTCTTTTGGGGAAAAAAAAAATGCATAATGAAATACCGGTTCATTGAAAACAAACATTTGTTTGGGAAATTTTTATTTAAACAATTGTTTTCCATTTAAAATATGGCTGTTCTGATAATTTTAGAGCTGTTTCCAAATCATTATTCCATTTAAAGTCTTTTTTCACTTCAGAACAGACGGTAAAAAAATCTAGACATCGGAACAAAACACTTCAGAATGATCACTAGTAGATATTTGTATTACCCTGAATCATTTCCCACTTGGAATTTTGGTTTGTGGTCATTTTTAGTATTTCAGCTTTTTGTCACCTTCCCTGGTAGGGAAAAATAAAGCTTAAACTCAGTGACCTCAGGAAAAATATGTCTCTTTCAATTCTTTGAATATATGTGTCTTTATATATTTTAAAAGGATTTATTTGAAAATATAAGCTTTGGAGAGCCTCAGTGGGTTTGTTGCTGTGTATTATAAAATTATTTCTTCTAGATAAAGCCATGGAGGCTTTGTATCTTTGAAAATCACATTCCATTTTGAGTGTCTAAAAATGAATTGAAGTCTTGGCAGTCAAATTTGAAAGTTGTGTGCATACTGTGTAAATAGGAAATCTTTTCTGTGGCTGTCAGTGGCAAAAAAACCAAGACAATATAAAAGAATAAAGTGCAGTAGATATTTAGTGAAACCTTACTGTATCCCATCCATACATGTTCTCTGTTCATGAGTTTGTCATAGACTAAGGGAAAAAAAAGCCTTTGTCAAAAATATCACCATCATGTAAGGCCGTAATCAACTTTTGATTATGCTCAGGCAGGACAGAATTGCTACCTGGTTATTTATGACTTTATCCTGTATTAGAGTGCCACCAGTAACACACAAAATGATAGAGGGACTCAGGAACTCATCTGCTATATCAGAGAAAGGGTTCTGGTACCATTATATAATTTTTTAAATATTGGCCTGGTTCTATTTGTCATACTCTCTGTTGCCCTAGGTGTTTTGTTTAAATATTAATCTATTATTAAATATTAATCCAGAGCAAAATTGCAAACTGAAACACATATTTGACCAGTGAGTCTGCAAATACTGCTACTTAATCATATTTGCATGTAAATTCAACATTTAACAGTTCTACTGTCAGCTTCACCTCCATTCTCACCTGCTTTCTTGCCCCTGTGTTTTCTAAAGAAATGGTTTTGTGAAATTACTTGATGACAGGCTCCTTTTTTAAAGGTCCTGCCTGGTCTTGATGAACAGTCTTAGATATTTTCACTTACTGTCACCAGAGCTTGGACAAGATTTCGGTCACCGTTTATCAGTGGCATAACTCTGTAATGTCAGATCTGAATGAATCCCTTTTAATGAAATATCCTCCTGCTTTATAGAAGCAGTTTAATGGCTGTCCTTATAAACTGAAAGCTATGTGGCTTTCTAAATCCAAGAATCCCAGAATAACTTTATTTCCTGAAAGACAGGGAGAAACGTTTTTCCATAGAGGAGATGACCAAGAATGACTGACCTGCGAGTAAGTAGAGAAGAAATGGCTTCAGGAATTTCAAGAGGCTAAGGGGTTTTAGTTCAGAAAGAAGAAGTCTTGCTAAGGAAAATCAGCATTTCTTGGAGCTCTTCCTTTCTGAGCTCTAGCGAGTAGCAGATAGAAAGACTACTGAGAGACATGCAAGATTAGACAGCTGTCTGAAAAAAGGCTGTGTGAGTAAACCAGAGCAGGCATTTCTCTGCTGGAACAAGGTTGGATAGAAATAACAGTTGCCTCCCTCCCATTGAGAGGCAGCAGTGAGGATGCACAGAAAATGAAGCTAGGCCTACACCTGGCAAAAGAAGCCAATGCAGTTACTTGGTTGTGCCATCTGTTCTTGGACAAATAAAGAGTCCATCAAAAACCAGCACTGGAAAATTGTTTGGCAAATACCATCTCAAGTAAGATTCTGGCTCCCCAAAGTCTGCTAAAAAAAGAGATTCTTAGGGAACATTAGGTCATACACTTTTCAAGGGTAGAAATATAGTGTTTGTTTTGTCTTCAAAATATCTAGACTGCTATAGACTGTGAATATTAATGTTAAAAAAAATGTTTAAATGTCCCAACTATTGCTTGAGCATTCTGCCAAATAGCAGGTTTGGCAAGTAAACAAAATGTGATTAATCAATATAATTTCTTGACATGAACATTAAATGGATTTGCATATCTCACAAATCTTATTAGTAGACTGGCAAAAGATCTCTTTGCAATATGGGGTTACCTTAAATGAAAAAAGAAGGCCAAGATTGCAGAGTTAGGAGAATGCATGGGGTGCTAGAGAGTAAGGAAAACTTACTGAAATTTGCAATGTCTCCTATTCAGAAATGGAAATGTTTGATCTGTAAATGTAAGTTGGGGATAACTGGAAAAAATGCAGTTATTGCAACCCAAGTGTTGTAAAAGATCAGTAATAGTTTCTGCTGTTTGTAGCTTGCAATTAATTTCTTGATGTATTCTCTGCTTGGGAGAGTTTCCCTTTACTTCCATCCACAGAGTAATAAGGAGGAACCTCTGCAGGGCTCTACTTGCCTACCCAAAAGTGAAAAGTGAAAGAGTAAGAGCAGAGGAGGGCTTTCATACCACCATTCCCTGTCTTCCCCTCAAACAACCAGGCAGCACAGTTGCACGGTATAAGGGAAAGTAATCTGTGAGAAGCTTTCTTTCGGAGACACTGGGTTCCTCTGTTGCAGTTTACCACTGTGTCTGTTCTCCATAGGTATCAACACCTCCTCCACCACCTTAAAAGGTTAGGAAGGAGAAGTTATGATGAGATTAACTAATAGGACCTTATCTGAGCAGTGTGTTATTCCTGCTTCTGCAAATGGGGTATATGGTAAAATGGCTGACATACCTGGTCATCACAAAGTTTAATATAGGTGTCCAAGGAGTTCTGGAGTGAATGAGGAAAGAGGAAGGGAGGAGACACCCATGACATTGCTTTAGCTTTATGGTAGAGCTTGCTGAACTGATTTTTATGGTTTGTTTTGAAAGTTTTCATATTCTTCAATTTTCTTGCAAGGGATTTAGTGCTTTTTATTCCTAGTTTTCTGGTTTGAAATCTTCTTTCACTCAATCTGCCTCATATATTTCCCAGTCATAAACTTCTCCTATGAAAAGAATAAAAGCTTTTTACACTGTATTACCTCATGTTGCAAGAAGCACAGAGGTAATCAAGTCCCACCATTTCCTTCTTTTTGTACTGCCTCCTGACAAGACCTCCTGATGCAGCAGGAGTGAACCTCTGATCATTCCACCTTTATGGTCAAATCAATAACAGATGGTTCACTAAAGGTGTATTTGCAGTTTGAATCATCTCTACCTCTGCAATGAATCATGTCCTCTCATCTCAGGGGCAAGGAGGCAAATGTATTTTTTTCTTTTCTCTAAAGGGACACATTCATTTTGCAGCTTGCTAATTGGGATGATCTTCATGATAAAGTTGGGTGTTGTCTGCTTTTACTGTATCAATAATATCCCCTTTGAAAAATTTAAAATGTCAGGAGGCTGTCATGTTGAGAGAGATCAACATTCTCTCCCTAGCATGACTATGGGCTGTATAGGGTATCTTTCTCCAGTGGTTTTATAAGTGTTACTCAGTAAATCTGCAAATTCAGATCTGATACTCCTGGGTGGATTGTGCAATACATTGCAGTACATGCATCTTGCTCCGCATAGTGTAGAAGGTACTGTTGTTAGTCTTGTAGGTACAATAAGGTGCTTGTCAGGGTTTCTTATTTCACCTTTGGCAATCCTCATAAGTTGGAAGAAATTGGAAAGTAAATGAAAGGTCTGTTTTTCTCTGGTGATGTATAAGAAACTAGCTCATGGTAGTCTTTGTCCAGGCGTTACTTAGTGTGTGTCAATAATTCTGGAAAATGAAAAGATCATAATGTAGAGAGGTCAAATATGCTGAGAGGGCAGAGTAACTGTGCTTCAAAGACAGGCTTAAGGAGACATGAGGAACTCACATCAGTATTAGTACAACTCCAGGAATCACTGCATGGTGTTCTAATGCATGAGGTATGACCCAGCCAGGTAATCATCTTCTAGTCACTGATCCCTCCTACTCACTTTTTTCTAGCATCTCTGACTCTCACTGCCTATTCTGTGGTTAAAGGTGAATGAGCAGCTTTGTTTTGTAGTGCTATATACATGATAGCTTAAACCAGTATGGGAAATAAAGGTTCTAATTCTCAGTTTTACACTCAGAAGCAGATGAATGCTAGGAAAAAAAATTAAGAAGGATTGAAAAAAGGGAAAAGTAATTACAGAGACAATTCATATGTTAAAATTTTAAGGCTATCTTGTAAGTATCATCTAAAGCATAATTTCTGTTGGTAAACAGGTATAAGAGAGAAGAAAACTGCAGGAATTTAAGATGTGGATGATGCATATATTTAATGTCTATGTAAATGTTATTACATGAGGGATCTGATTAATTAATACTAATTATAAAAATTGATTTCTGTTTTTTCATTAATTAACAAGTATATAAATAATATTTTTATTTTGAGATAAATAGTTACTTAATATTGACATGATAACCTCTCTCTACAAAGTGAAGTTGTAAAATTAATACATGCTACAAACCCATGATTTTCACTAAACTCTCAGTTTATTTCACTTTTTTATGGGATAATAGTTAATTAAGCAGTCTTTAAAATGCCCCATAAGTCTACAAATGTTAAAAATTGAATATTTTATACATTTATAGAGAGAAATAGTAGTAGAGGATACCTTCCACCCAGTTCTAAAAAACCACCCCAAGCCTTATTTAATCTATGTCTTTTTTTTCATAGATGACGTTTCTGTAACATCACATCCCATTAAAGGAGAGCTGAATTACAAAGAAACAAACAGTAAAACCATAAAAGAACAGTCTAATTGTGTTATAAATTTGCTTAAAGGCTGGTTGGCCTCCCCTTGCCCCGTCCCCAACAATAAATTGGAAGGTGTTTTTTTAAAAAAAAACCACACACTTACTTTCATAGTGTTGTGTATAAACAAAGAATCAACAAAGCTGAAACTATTCAGTTCAGCTTCATCTGTTTCTTCATATGGATGTTAATAGATACGTTATCTTAATGGCTTACCTAATCAACATAACGTGAATTTCTGATTTTGCCTGATGACAATCCATTCACGTCTTTTGTGAAACGATTATACTGAGGATGTCAGGGCAACAACATCTTTAATTTGAATTGCATATATGTGGCTTAAGAACATAAAGTAAAATTGCAGTGCATTATAGTGAAAGCTGTAAAATATAACAATCTTATTAAAGAAGCCTCCTATTTTTGAGTAAACAGACCCAAAGAATTCCAAAACATACAGGAAATAATGTTGCTTTACCTTCATTAGAAAATGTACCTTCATTTTTGTATTTGCTATAGGAGGGTTTGGGGAGTTGGGGAGTCTCTTTCTGCCTCTCTTTTGGTCAATGCATTCAGAAAGTCTGAAGTATTGAGTCAGGAAATATTTTCTGCTGTCTGGATTTCTGTGAGAATGTCATAAATGGAGGTTTTTCTTTAGAATCAAGAAAGCCCTGGCTGATGGCTTTCATCAGTAGATCTGATAGTGTTTCAAGAAAGACATTGGGGTTGCTTTTCCCCCAAATGAAGCACAGAGAAGAGGAGGTCACCAGGGAGGTCAGAGGCAGAAATAAAATTGAATTGAGGGTCCTAGTTCTTTGTACTGCTTTTTGTTCACTTGAAAAATCAGAAACCAGAGGATAAGACCCTGCACTTGGATTTCTACTTACTCTCTTTACCTGCATTGATTGACCACAGTAACAGGCTTTACAAACTCCCTGTGTTGTGGAGTTGGCTCTTTTGTCACCTGGAATGCTGGATATTTTATATTGCAGGCATGGTGAGGCAGCTCTGTGAGAACAGGAGTAAAAGATGTTGGAGAAGAAATATCGTCTTCTGTTAGACAAGTGGATTTCAATGGAGCAACAAATCAGATGCCATGCAGTGTCTTCTTCAGGTCTGAAAGAGAAGCAGCCAATGTGAAGTGAAATCCAGCTTTTCTGTCACTACCCAGACTTGTTGGCTTGTAGAATAGCTCCACGATACAATCCTCAGTGAGTAATTTTAGCTAGATTTAGACTGAATAGTTAGAAAACATGACTACCTTTCCTGCAATCTTCAGTCCCTAGTCACCCCTACCCTCCTGCGATAAGCTGCAGCTCTCCTGTGGGAATCAAGGCAGGGGATGAAGGACAGCTGTCTGCCACGGCCAGTCCTCCTGCAGCAGGGAGCTGTACTGCCAGTGGAAGGCATTGCTGATGGCAGGCACTTGGAAGCGCTCTAAGCCCCTGGAGTTTCTCAGGTCTTATTCCATAGTTATCCTTTGCAGAAGGAGACAAATTCACCTGCAGTGCACGATGCTCCTGCTAGATGCCGTGTCTGCACACGCTCTTTGTGAGTTCAGAGAGAAGCTGCAGTGGAGCAGGCTGCAGAAACTGGAGTTTCTGCCTTGCACGTCTGTGTTTATGGCTTCTTATTTCTGCAGGGTGCACAGCCTATGCATGGCATACTTTAGCATGTGGTCTCTAAAACAGCATATCAAAGCGCATTTTTTGGATTCCTAAATACAGGTTTCCAGCACCATTTTAAATGGCCTGATGTATATACATCGTGGCCTACAGCTGTTTTTCCTAAAGGGCATAGGTCTCTTCTAGGTCCTGCATGATGACTGCAAGCCCTGTGTAGATGTCTTGAAGGATTTAGGATGTTTTCAATGTTATTCAACATCCATATTTAGACACAGGCATTGTACTTTGCATTGCAGAGGCACCATTTGCTTATTTGGATTTTATTTTCCTGTAGCAACTATAAATATTTTTCAGTAAAGCCAAACAGTTCAAGCATGCAGACCTGCTTCTGTGAAGCTCGTTATAACAGTATTGCACCAGGGCTCTTAAGCAATCACTCCCCCACTGGCTACCACCCAGGGAAGAGCTAAATGATTTTGTGGGTGGTTGTGCAAGTCCATCCTGACTGAACTAAAGTAGACCATTTCTGGTTTCACAGAAAATTTTATGAAGTATGGAGTCAAATGGAATTCTGTGTTTCTAAAACACACTATCTAAGGTCAGCCAATTTCCCCTTATATTGGTTTCTTATTTCTGTAGATGCGAGTACTGAAAAAAATTGTGACCAAATTCGATTGTACAGTTTACCTGTGGGTTATTTGACTTACATAAGTTATTTTATCTTTCTTAATTGTGCTCCCTGGTTGGTTACCTAATTTACATGTCAATAAGTTTATTGGCAGCAGAAACCTCTCCAACAGAAGATTAATCACTGGTGAGTGTTGCCTGGCTCACAGTGGATTCTAAATAATGTATACACCTGACTGTGCATAAGTAGCCTTGTTACATGTAAATCAGCATTGTGGCAGGAGAAATGATCATTCTCCAAATGTTTGTGCAAATAAAAAGGAATCTCCAATTTGGAAATGGAAGATGCAGCACTTCTGCAGTGACTGCCTGATATTGGCTACTTGGTGTGTTTTCTGCTGGTCCTGGATAACTGCTGCTTTCTCATTTTTCCAGCTGCTTATGTGTTTTTGGTTTTTTTTTTTTTTTCATTGTCACTGGCTATCTTGAGTCATTTTATTACCTTTTGTGTATTATGCTTCTAGATGTCTGGTTGTCTCCCAGCTATCTTACTTCAATTTTGAAAGTACCCTTGTACTATTTGACGGGTATTAGAGGAGTTTTATAGCTAAGAAGAGCCACTACAGTGCACTGTCTTTGCATGTAACCATTCATTCTGTCTTAAAAAATATCCCAGTATAAATTTTATTTCAGTAGACTTACTCCTGATTTATACTGGTGTAACTGAGAAAAGAACATGCAATCATAATATGTCAGAGTGTAAACCCTCCAAACAAATATCTGGTCTGGGGAAAAAACGTTAGAATTTTTGGAGCAGTTTGAATTGGTTTGCTTATTTCCCAGCTGAGGTTCAGTAAGATGTGCGCATTAAGAGCTATACGGCGTTCTCTTAAAGTTCATATACAAACTTTCAAGGTGGATTTCTCGCCTTCTGGAGTAGATGGCATTAGCATTAGCCAGAAATTCACCGTGAGGGCAGCCAGCTCACAACACACGTGTGTACACATGTGCACACATATGTTAAAAATGTGTTTATTACTGTTAGTTCTCCTTTCAGACCAGAGTGTTAAGCTTAACTAGCAAATTGTTCCAAGAAATTTTCAAGCCTTTCCTGGTGCCCATTTCTCTGTACTTTTCTGATCATGTCTGGAAGAAAATGTTAGAGAAGAGTGGGACCTCTGTGGGAGCATCAGCTCCCTCCAGCAAGTGTGTGCAGAGTAAGCCACAGAAAAAAACAGCATTTACAGCTTGATGCTGATACCTCTCAGATGCAACCTGTGTTTGTCTGGGAAAGCGGGTCTCCTCCCCTTGTCCAGTACACAGAAAGATAAGTCACCTTAAGTCACCTGTGGCTTGACTAGGTTGAAGCTGAGGTGTATCAGTAATCTCAGCTAGGAGATCACAGACACTGCATTTTGGTGGGACTTAGTGCCCTTAGATAGGGAAAGGAACATGAGTATTCATCACCTAAGACAACTGTGTGGATGTCAACTCCTCTGTTTTCCTGTGAACTGGAACAGTAAAGTAGTTTTCACGTAGTCCAGGCTACTGTCAGACAAGAAATAGCAGCTGCCTCCAGCAAGTCATTTGGCTGTAATACCTCAGTTTTACTCTGTTTTTTAATTTGAATACAGAAGTGGGGGTTAGATCGTTGCCTGAACCAAGTCTTTGGTCTTGGGCCCAATTCAAACATATGATATAAACATACCCAGAAAATTGAACTATAAAGGCATAGATTTGCTCGGGAGATCTGTATGTCAAAAAATGAAGAGTACAGTAACCCTAAACAGATACTCTCAAAATGAATTGCCTTTTTCTTCCAAAATTATATGATTTCCATAAGATTACCAGAGTAAAAGGTTTCTACTGAACTTTGAAACTTCAGTGTTGCAATATTTGTTGTTGATTAGATATACTCCTTTTTGATCTGTTCCCCTCCAGCTTCAATATATATACAAATCTGTCAGGAATAATGCTTCCTGTGCTATTCCTTTGCATTGTGTTTTTTTGTTCTATCTTGAAGTATTAAAAATACATTGCATCCAAAATCAATAGCAACTTTTAAATGCGTACCAAATCCTGGGAAAAATCTTCAAATTATCTGTGGACTCCTCTCTCCATGAAAAATAAAGGTGAGACTTTGCAGTCTTTTCCTTAGCAATTGCATTAGGGATTAGGATAATGAGCCCTAGCACTGCAGACTGCAAAAATGTGTTAGTTTTGACTAGAGGAAGAAGATAGAAAAACAAATTAGTCAACAAAGGGAATAACGGCTAAGTCATGCAGTGGAAATTTCTGCTATTCAAAAATGTTTGATTTTTTTTTAATTAATTATAATAAACTAACGATATCTTTCTATTTAAATACATAATGAAAAAGGATTAGTTTGTGGCTTCTACCTGTGTTATACTCAGATGAGTCCAAGGACAGGATTTGGAGTGCAGCTGAAAGGTCTTTCTCAGCCTACCTCTGCTGCCTCTGCTTATGGGTGCAAGTAATCTGCATGGGAGCTATTCACATTGTGCTCCTTCAAAAATCATGGCTGAACTGGCAGGCACGCTGGTGGAGGTATCATTGCTGAAGTGATATCCCTTCCCTCTGCTTTCTGCACTCACTTTATGCTGAGATGTGACCAGGGGCTTCACTGCTCCCTTGTGATAAGTGTAGTTCTTTCAGAAAACTCAGGGGACGATGGTCTAATCTTTATTTTGGTTGTGGACTGACACAATTAACCAAGCGTTCTTTTAAGATAACTTCTAAAATGGAAAGCACATTTAGCTTTCCTTTCTGTGGTTTTTATCTGCTCTACACAAAATCCTGTTCACAGGGCTTCCAGTGCAGTTGCTTGACCTGAGTTCACCTGTGTGAGAAGCCATTAGATCTCTGCCCTCCTCTCTGCTGAAAGCCTTCACCACTCGACAACTTCTCGATAGGCAATCCTCTGCGGTGCTCAGTCATGGAGAAGTACCAAGAGCAAATGAACAGATGAGCAGCAGAAAGGAATGAAATAAATATGCCTTCCCCCGCCAAAAGTATTTAGCAGAGCAGTATTTTTATGAACAATAAGCTTTAGTATTGTTTAAAAATCAATATTTCCAGGAGGGTTATTATTTCTGTATTATTCAGGCATTTAAGCTTATTTTACAGAAAATAACCCAAATGTTATGACAGGTGTCAACAGAAAAGCAATGACTTTTTATGTCGCATTCTCATAGAGTGTCTCAGGTTCAAACACACATTAGTAATAATTAATAACTGCAGTAGATTTTTTCTTATGGAAGAAAATCTTTCTAGGTATAAGCCAGAACAGCTGAGTTACTTTGCAGGAGTGGGGAAGAGAAGATGAGGCTTAACACTGTATGTTCTGCTATCGTTATTCTCTTTCTGATAGAAATGGGATAGAAAAGATCATGGCACAAATAACTCCATCAGGTTTTTCCTGAACTACAGTAAGTACAGGCCATTTCAGAGCTTGTGTAATGCTTCTGCCCTCAGGGCATTGGAGTTCAGGAATCAAACGCAGGTGTGGGGATGGTTATGATACAGGGGAGTTTTCATCCTTCTGTCCTTTTTCAGTTTCTGATGGAGAATAAGAGCAGCTTTGTTAGCCTTGTGCCTCCCACATCACATCATAATGGTTCCTCCAGTAAAGAAATTTCTTAAAGATGGGGATATTTTTTTCACTGTTAGGGTGCTATAGTGTTTGGGGTGTGTGGATTTTTGTTAATGCTTGGCCACTCTCTGTCCTGGTTTCTGCTGGGATAGAGTTAATTTTCTTCCTAGTAGCTGGCATAGTGCTGTGTCTTGGATTCAGTTTGAGAATTACGTTGATAACACATTGATGTTTTAGTTGCTGCTAAGTACTGCTTACACTAGTCAAGGAATTTTTCAGCTTCCCAAGCTCTGCCAGGTGTACAAGAAACTGGGAGGGGGCACAGCCAAGATAGTTGATCCAAACTGCCCAAAGGGCTATTCCATACCACATGACGTCAAGCTCAGTATATAAACTGGGGGGGGTTGGCTGGGAGGCTGTGATCGCTGCTGGGGAACTGGCTGTGTATCAGTCAGCTGGGAGTGAGCAATTGCATTGTGCATCACTTATTTTGTAGTAGTATATAATAATAATAATTATTATTATTTTCCCTTCCTTTTCTGTTCTATTAAACATCCTTTATCTCAAGCCATGAATTTTACTTCTCTTTTTTTTTCCGATTCTCTCCCCCATCCCACTGGGGAGGCGGGGAGTGAGTGAATGGCTGTGTGGTGTTTAGCTGCCTACCAGGTTAAACCACAACACTGTCCTAAAATGTGTGGTGAGCACAGACAGAGGCTGAGGGCAGCCAGGAAGCTGGCAAGATACTAATGGTGTGAAAAGTATTTTTAATTTTTATTGTGACATTTTAAAAGAAGTCAGAAGGGGTAATACATTGCTGAAGTGGCAGAAGTCCACAAAGGGAAGGAAAGGGAAAGTGAGAAAAAGGGAACATGCATGGGTGGCTTCAGTCTGCCCCTTTATGCGATTAAGTTTCACCAAACTCCATCATCGCCCTGGCTGAGGTTGTGGCTCCCTATGTTTACAGTAAGTCAGGAGTCACTTTGAGGAACAGGGAGCAGCACGATCGGTTCAGTACAGCATGGGGACTAAGAAGATAAGATCTGTAGGCCAATGCTCTCTTGCTTATAAAGGCAGGTACTACTGCTGTTCTCCCTGCATTGTGTGTGTTTGCTAAGGGTGCAAAAATGCTCTGCTCAGTTCTTGCGTGGAACTCAAATGCAAAGAGAAAATGTGCTACAAATCTTATTCATCAGCTGCTTTTGCACACAACAGTTGGCAACTACAGAATATGAATCATTCTCCAGTTATGGTCATTATCTCAGTAAAACTAGATACCTAGGGATTTATTTGAAAATCACTTTCTCAAAGTCATGTTTGTTTATTTTTGAGTTGTCTTTAGGTCAGTATCAGTCACTGAGAAGTTAAGAGAAGAGCAATGAGGAAAGCCAAAAAACCTAGAGGAGGTCTTGGGGATCTTAAAGTGAGAATGGGAGATCCTAAAAGTAGACAGTAAAGTATGATCTTTGCCTCCTTCAGCCATGTCTTACCCTTCCTACAAGTTCTTCAACTCCCTTTGTTTCCATCAGTGGAGCACCTATGAACATTGTCCTTTGGGAGGAGCAGCTCTTTTTGTCTACTTTTCAAGTACAGCTGGGAAGGGCATTAACCCCTCTTTTCCTTACATACTTACAAACTCTCTCACAATCTAATGGGGTAATTTCATGAAAGATTTGAAGCATGGTGAAAAGGAGTATTCTTTTTCTTCCCATTGAAGATGAGTAAGAAGGTGAGGGATAGCAAGAATGCACTTAGTGCTGTTGTCTCTTTGAAATGCATTTCTGGGATGATAACTTTAAAATCAAGTATGTGTGATATAGACATGTCTACATATTACTTAGAACAAAAACTTCTATTGGAGAGACTTTTCCTAGAAGAGTTGTGAAACCAGGAAGGATTTTGGCCTTCTCCAGACTCTGCTATTACAATAATTACTGTATAACTTATTTCTACTCAGAAATTAATTTACGCTGTTCATCATGAGTTATCTTCGGTTACATATGCAACTACCAGTGTACATATGCACTCATCATATATTTTAAGATAATTTATCATTTAATTTGCAGCTCTGGAAGTGCAGTTGCAATGGTTTGTTCATGAGCTTTGTTGAGAGAGAGGGTGTTTTGCTTACTCAGCTAACTCTAGTAGTTTTCAGCAAAAGCCATGTGCACCAAACAGACGTCTCCAATCTTTACTATAGGCTGGACCTCTTCCTGTATAATCAGTTTAACTCTGGGAGCCAAAATTTGCAACATGGTAAAGCAAAACATTTCAAAGCATTGGAAGTGGCTGAGTGCCATCAGCTTTGTTTGATTTAGAAAACTGTTCACATTCTGCAGTTCAATATCTCAAAAATTCATTAACTGTTAATTAATTCAAGCTTTCTGCTTTTGATAACCCACAGTGCTTGATACAATAAAACAAAGAAAATGCTTTTAATCATTGAAATGCGCTATAAATTTACTGTTACATATTAAACATAGTAACTACATTTGACTCAGGAGAGCTAATTAGTAAATGTCTACTATAGCCTTTGGTTACTGAAATCCTAGACTGCCTATGTATTTGCACGAACTATTGATTTCACTGTTATAGAAAGCTTAGAATCATAGAATCATAGAATCGTTTAGGTTGGAAAAGACCTTTAAGATCATCCAGTCCAACCATTAACCTACACTACCAAGTCTACTCTAAACCAATCAAGGGTAGACTAGACTAAACCATGTCCCCAGGTGCCATATCTACCTGTTTTTTTAACACTTCCAGGGATGGGGACTCCACCACCTCTCTGGGCAGCCTGTTCCAATGCTTGACCACCCTTTCCGTAAAAAATTTTTTCCTAATTTCCAACCTAAACCTCCCCTGGCGCAGCTTAAGCCCATTTCCTCTCGTCCTATCACTAACTACATGGGAAAAGAGACCAACA
This sequence comes from Pelecanus crispus, assembly GCF_030463565.1. Classification (NCBI taxonomy): domain Eukaryota; kingdom Metazoa; phylum Chordata; class Aves; order Pelecaniformes; family Pelecanidae; genus Pelecanus; species Pelecanus crispus. The sequence goes on along the minus strand of NC_134644.1, from coordinate 99,832,442 downwards.
CCCACCTCACTACAACCTCCTTTCAGGTAGCTGTAGAGAGCGATAAGGTCTCCCCTCAGCCTCCTCTTCTTTAAGCTAAACAGTCCCAGTTCCCTCAGCCGCTCCTCATAAGGCCTGTGCTCCAGACCCTTCACCAGCTTCATTGCCCTTCTCTGAACATGCTCCAGCACCTCAATGTCCTTCTGTTATTGAGGGGCCCAAAACTGGACACAGTATTCCAGGTGCAGCCTCACCAGCGCTGAGTACAGGGGGACAATCACCTCCCTGCTCCTGCTGGCCACACCATTCCTGATACAAGCCAGGATGCTGTTGGCCTTCTTGGCCACCTGGGCACACTGCTGGCTCATGTTCAGCCGGCTGTCGACCAACACCCCCAGGTCCTTTTCGGCCAAACAGCTTTCCAGCCACTCTTCCCCAAGCCTGTAGCATTGCATGGGGTGGTTGTGACCCAAGTGCAGGACCCGGCACTTGGCCTTGTTGAACTTCATACAGTTGGGCCTCGGCCCATCAGTCCAGCCTGTCCAGGTCCCTCCGCAGGGCCATCCTACCCTCCAGCAGATCGACACTCCCACCCAGTTTGGTGTCATCTGCGAACTTGCTGAGGGTGCACTCAATGCCCTCATCCAGATCATCGATAAAGATATTAAACAAGGCTGGCCCCAAAACAGAGCCCTGGGGAACACCGCTCGTGACCGGCTTCTGTAAACTCACCATTTTCTGCATATATTTTTCTCATAACCCCCAATAGCACTGGCTGGAACAGGAGAATTCAGTCATGCAACATAGTATTTAACTCCGTAAAACAACATAAGAGGTAGGAGATCCTGGCAAATATCCAGTATGTGACTCATTTTACTCCTAGGTTCAACAGAGGGTTTTCTTCATTGGAAGGGGTGAGCAGGGCTAACCAGTTAGCCTGGATGAGTGTTTCCCTGTTTGCCACTGCTACTGGTTCCAGTACAGACAGGTAAGGTTTGTGGAGAGGGTTTGGTGGGCTTTGTAGAACTGGGTCTTGAAGGACAAGATGGTCTTTGCATGAACTACTCTGTTTTAATAGAAATATTCATACTTATAGGAGACACTCTTTATAAACATTGATTGTTCAAAATGATTTATCCCTGGATGTTTTCTGTTGCAAGATTTTGCATGCATGCGGACTATAAGCACTACCTAAGTTCATGAATAAACTGTCTTATTTTGGCTAAACATACTTTCAGTCATACAAACACCCTTAGTGTTTTTATCTTTTGGACACCACCACCCCTTCCCACCCCCCCCACCCCCCCCACCCCCAACTTCTGTGGATATTTTTTAAAGTATTTTAATCCACAATGCTTTTTTATAGTTAAGTCCTTCCTGGATGTCAAAACCTTCCACACTCACATGTAATTACTTCTGTCTCTGAAAAGGCCTCACACATTTTAATTTCTTTGTTTGGATGCTCTCCAGTGTTGTCTGAAAAGAAATATGAATTTTCTGTGTGTTTATTAGCATTCTTACAGGCTACTGTGAAATTGTAATAAATAAAGAAATAAATGGCAGTCTGGTTCTTGCTCACACGTGCCATTGCTGACTTTACTTGAGAAAATGGAAAGGCGCTTATGCAGGATGCCATGCAGTCCCAGCTCATGTGGCTGTTTAATGAGAGCTGAAGGTAGGTCTTACCTTGAAGGAAGTTCTGCTCCAGGGCAAAACTAAAACATAGCTGTATATCCATGCTGAGAGGTCTGTTTACTCATTTTCCAATTCTAATAAGAAAGCAAGCCCAATTAAGTGGAATAAGCCAGACAATTATGCTACAGAAGATTTTAAATGGAATATTTTAGAAGGGGCTTAGGGAGTTAAGTGCCTAAGCTCCCTTACCAGAGCTACCATGGTTCTCAGGATATTGCATGCACCATCATGTGTGAAGCAGAGAGCACCCTATCTGTTTGACACAACTTTAGTTTCACTATTGAAATATGCAAATGTAGGATCTATTTCCAAGGACATATTAGAAATTTTCCCTTAAATACACCACAGTAGAAGACTGATGTGTAACAACTGTGGAAAAAGAACAAGTAGTTACTTTGCTTGCTTCTGGAGTTATTAAGGCTGGATGACTGGCTGGATGACTTCAGTTTCCAAAGTAACTGCAGTTACTTGCGAGTAAGTGCAATTCTTAGATTTTGATCAGGACTGTATGAGACTGGTCACTGCAGTGGCCTTAAGAGTGGCCTTAGCAGTGTTCACCACTATGACCTTAATTGTTGCTGGTTTTTTTGATAAATAAGAATATTTTTGTTTATTATAGTCTTGTTACTGGATAATTTAATTTGCACTGAAATCTATGGGTAACTAAAATTCTGTCTTTACAAAGCTTTCATGAGAACACAAACATAATGTGTTTAAAGATCATATGTTTCTTGTAATCCCCCTAAAATTCTGTGAACAAATGTAGATGGTACATGCATTTTTCTTTGCGATTGCCAATTGAACATGTCTATTAACTGAGATAATGGTATTAAAGAAAATTTGCTTGACATTTTTCAGTTTGGTGAAATAAAAAAAAAAAGTCCTAACCAAAAAAGAAAGAAAATCTTGTTGCTAACATTTCCTTAAAAAAAACAAAACCAAAACCAAAACAACTTAAAATACCTGTCATCTTTCCTTTCTGTCATTACAAAAATAAATAGAGGGAGGAAAAAAAGGAGAAATAGAAATGAGAGATTTCTTTTTATTTTGTAGAAGATGCAAGTGAAAAGATGTAAGTAAATTTTTAAACATTTTTAAACATTGGAAGCACTAACTTTAAACTGAAGAAGAATAGATTTAGACTAGATATAAAGAAGAAATTTTTTACAGTGAAGGTGGTCAAGCACTGGAACAGGTTGCCCAGAGAGGTAGTGGAGGCCCCATCCCTGGCAACATTCAAGGTCAGGTTGGCTGGGGCTCTGAGCAACCTGATCTGGTTAAAGCTGTCCCTGCTGACTGCAGGGGGGTTGGGCTGGATGACCTCTAAAGGTCCCTTCCAACCCAAAGCATTCTATGATTCTATGATTCACTAGTCTTACACTTAATTAAATAGTTGATATTTAGTATTGCGACTTTCATGAAAAAATTCAGATGAAATCTTTCCATACACCAATATATGAAACATTTATCTTTTTAGGTAACTCTAGTGCTAAAGAGCAATTCTAACTCTAGAAGTCAAAATACAATGTATAATCTGTTGCACCATATTTCAATAAAACCCCACATTTCTCTTGTGGCACAGTCCAGTGCAAAACTGGTAAATAATTGTGTCTGTTCTGAGGTTTTACTTCCTACTTGCACTGTCATATCTTGTTTTAATTATGTGAAGCTGTAAATTACAGCTCATATGGTGTTTGACACTAAATAAGACATTGTGGTTTTGCCAACAAAGCATGCCATCTTTCAAGAGATCTGTTTTATTGGTGATTAATGACAGGTTATTTCTTTAATAATGCCAATAAATCTCAGATGTAGATCTAGTTTTACTTTACGCAGTACATGTTAGCGCAGTTAGCTGTCAGTCAGCCGACAGTCATCCTCAAATAAAAGTGCTTCAAATCCTGTGTATCTCCATATATCTTAACTCTTGCTTAGAAATATCCAAGAATTTCAAATGATGCCACTTGCAATGCCATTCAAAATCACAGTTCCCTGACACCTGGGGTCAAAGGAATTACCACTAATAACTGCAGTGACATACTGGTTTCCAATGTGTAGATGCAATACCAGCAGGGATATTTAATCTAGTGATTCTACCTTCTTCATGCAAGAGTCCATGTTTGCAAAAGCCAGCTTGGTACACTGAGTCAGTGTGAGAGAAGTGCAGTACTTCTGTTATTAATGTTTGATGAAAAATTAGACTTTATATTCTGTTCTTATTAATTTTCTAGGTTGCCTTTGCCATTGTCTTAAAGTAACAACCATGTTCCAGTCTTTCTTTTGGCTGCATTATTTATTTAGGAACTAAGTTTAATTATGTTCTGTGGAAAAGGTGTTTGTGTCACCTTTGGTAAGTGTCACAGCAGCTTCCTGTGCCAACTCACCATTTGCTGCATGTTAGGATAGGACTCCTCTAGTTGAGGCAGAAGTTCAGTGACTTCTGTCTTTAAGTGTCATACTTTTGAATATATTTCTAAAGCTATATCTACATATTGAAGTCTAGTTAAGCACATTTCATTTTTTGATTGGACTTTGTTTTGGGTTTTCTTCCCCCTTTTTTTCTTCTTGACAGCAAAGTAACTAAAGCAAGACCTTGTAAGTCTGCAATTTCATGGTCAAACCATGTGCTAACAAAGTGTAATTCAGGCTGCTACAAAATTTTGCTAAAGCTTCTTGGGGAGTTTATAGGACTTTGACATATGCCTTCAGGGAAAAGCAGGACTACCTTTTTATTCAGACCTTTGCACACTCTTCCTTCACTTGTACTTCCCTTGACTGCATATTGGGACCCTATGGGGGAGTGTCCTGGTTTCGGCTGGAATAGAGTTAATTTTCTTCCTAGTAGCAGGCATAGTGCTGTGTTTTGGATTTAGCAGGAGAAGGATGTTGATAACACACTGATGTTTTAGTTGTTGCTAAGTTCTTCTTATGCTAGTCAAGGACTTTTCAGCTTCCCATGCTCTGCCAGGTGCACAAGAAACTGGGAGGGGGCACAGCCAGAAGAGTTGATCCAAACTGCCCAAAGGGCTATTCCATACCATATGACTTCATGCTCAGTATAGAAACTGTGGGGGGTTGGCCAGGGAGCAGTGTTTGCTACTCAGGAACTGTCTGGGTATCAGTCAGTGGGTGGTGAGCAATTGCATTGTGCATCACTTGCTTTCTATATTATTATTATCATTATTATATTGTTATTATTATCATTACCATTTTACTTTATTTCAATTATTAAACTGTTCTTATCTCAACCCAGGAGTGTTTCTTCACTCTTACTCCTCCAATTCTCTCCCCCATCCCATCGGGGTAGGGGGAGTGAGCGAGCGGCTGCGTGGTGCTTAGTTGCTGGCTGGGGCTAAATCACAATAGGGAGCTATAGAGTAGCATGGGGAAATCAATGCTGGTTTGAATAGCTTTAGTGGTGGCTATTGCAGAATTTATTTGGGATGATAAAAACTGGCATATATACCTCAGGTACTGTGTTGTAGCTATGTAAAACTGAAAGATTTTCTAACCTTTCTGAAAAAGTAAAGAGCCTGTGGACAAGCTAACAGAATACAGAGAAGGATAAACTCTGAATATTTGTTTCTTAGATTTTTCCTGTTTTGCTTTATATTTTGCAATCATTTCCCAGACTGTCATCTGATGTCCAGTGGATAATCAATGTTTCACAAGCTAAAGATTATGTTCTGCTTGTATGACTTATATAGTACCAATCAAAAATGTCAATCAGTTCTTGGTAATGTTTTTACTGTGCCTTTGTGGAAGAAAAGGTAAGAACCAGGTAGCTGTTTTGGGGGTTAAAGAATTACTGATGTAAATAGTCTAAGCTGTAAATGTGTGTGTGGTATCTGTGGTTAAACTTCCCTCTTTGAACTAATCTAACTTCATGTGACTAAGTGGCAAAGACCCACGACAGCTAGAATGAACTGGATTTTTAAAAAGTATATGAAAAAACAGCAGCTCAATAAAACTGGACAAAATGCCAAACCAGAAGTAAACTCAAAGAAATCTCTAAGGAAAATCTGAAAATGTTAATTAAATCCAGTTGTATAATGCTGAGCTTGATTATATGTTTCTTCACAGTTCCTGACTTTGCTGGGGAGAATTTATCAGATGCCTGAAAGGGTGAATGTTCCCTTTCTCCATTACCATTATGTAAGGTTGAAAGACTGGAAAAGTGGATAGACCATAGTATGTGTTACCTATGACAGCTGCTTTGCTGCTGAGGCCATTAAAATGGCTCTGAAACAAAATGCTTGTCTGTGTGCTTGAGTGTGGCCAGGAAAGAGTAAAAATCTGATCAGACAAGAGCTAGGTAGAAAACAAATTTATTGCATACAGTTGGGTGTCATTACATTTCACTGAAGTTCTTCGAGGCTGTATTAAAACAATTAGTACCAGACACATTAATTCAAATAGCTTTGTATTCCAGTGCCTTGAGGGCTGGGGCAGATGGGGAGGGAAGTGGTGAAGGAAATAGGTCAGGCTGTTTCTTCACTAATGGCTAGACCGAAATATTTGTGTCAAATACTTGCAGGGATGTATTAGTATCATTGCACCATTTAGCTGTACCTTGTGCAAGGCATTGGGGATAGATATGCTTCCATCCTGCAAGACTCTTGCTGTTATCAACACAAGTCTTCCTTTCCCCTAAATTCTCCAGCAAACACAACTAGTCATAGACAGTACAGTTTATTCTTGAAGAGGCCTTTTGTTCCATTTTTTTCTATTTCCATGACCAATTTCAATCCCAAAGGGTGTTTTTTCTTGGACATTTTGTATTTTTGGACCTTTCTTATTTTCTGTCTTTAGGACAATGCTACTAGGTCCTGTATTAGTATCAACACACTGAAATCTAAAGCAGTCTAAAATGATACTAACAATAGTTCAGTCTTCACAAACCTTTCTGCCATGTTTGTGACCTTTCATATACAGTCATTCATATCCAAGCAGCAAATTCAGACAAATGTTGTTTATTCATGCTGTGTGCAAAATAGGCGTAAAAATTGAGTGAAATTATTGATAAAGAAAAAAGAGGTAAAACACTGTCAGTCATCTAATCAAGAAACATATCACAAAACAAGACTAAGGGTTTAGATACTAAAGAAGATGTTTGCTAATTGATGTTAACCTCTGCAGCATCATGCAAGTCTGTGTTTATTTTGAAAGATGAAGTTTATTTTCAATAAAATAGATACAGAAGGAATTATGCAAATCTGTCTTTTTTGGAGTTTGCATGATCAATTATGTTAATCAAAGTATTTTTTGTAGAATATCTAAAGAGTTTTAAAGGTAAGTTTTGTCATGTGTTGCCTTACTTCTTAATTAGATTTTGTGTATAAACTTTTATTCATATACAGTACAAAATGCAACAAGATATTTTAGTGCCTTCTCTCTTCTCTGCAACCTACCTGCTTCTCTGGCTGCTGCTTTTGCCTTCTGCTCCAAACTGTCTTTGCAAAAAAATCTACAGTCATTCTCCCTGGGCCACTGCAAAACAGGCAGCTGCAGCCACAATTAACCACAATTAACTGCCTTCCTTGGAAGTTCTTGGGTTGTGTTAGCCCTTTGCCTAGCTATGGCTTTTTCATTTAAAAGTAGATTATTTTAATTATGTAATAGAAGATCTGCTTTATATATTGGGAAATTGTTCTTTTTAATGGGATCTAAACTCTAACAGAAATAGAGCAGTCTGGACACTATTTGACAAGAAAATGTATGAATAATAAATGGAAAAAACCTCACATACAGCATATACAAATACATAAATTCAACTTTCATGCTTTCAAATGTTTCATGGGTTTTACCTAACAGTAAGAAAATAAAAAAAAAGACAATAAAATGTTTTTTTCACAACTGATAATAAAAGTATTGACTTTATATCCCACACAGCTCTCAAAATTGCATCTTTATATTTTCTAAGAAGCAGAATGATTATAGCTCTGTCTGAGATTCAAGCTATTGTAAAACTGAACCAGTTATATGTACACTGTCCTGTGTTGTACTTGGAACTTATAGCCTCTGCTATTTGAAATTCACACTGGATTTCTGATTAAGGCTTCCCATCCTAAACATCCACAGGTCAACAGATGTTCTGAAATGATCTTTTAGAACAATATTTAGAAATTTTCCTGAAAAAAGCTGCTAATATCTAATGTCTGCAGTTGTTTCATGTTTCTGATCTCTTTCTTGAGATTTAAAATGGCCTTTAAATTGAAATTTTTCTTGATTTATTCCTCTGATTGGTTGGACACAAAGCAAGACTCCTCTGTGTTTGGAAAGGTGTTTGGAAAGGTGTTTGGAAAGAGTTTAGCAATTTTGTCAGGCAGTACCTTCAATCAGGCACTGAGGCTTAGGAGCAAGCTAAACAAATATCACCCTTCTTGATAATGCCTCCATTTGCTTTCATTGCTTTGATTTTTGCCTTGAATGGCAGGCACATTTCCTTATTTTTCTATCCCTTCTTCTTACATCCTCAAGGAGAACCTGTGAAGAGAATCAGATCTTTTCTTTCATCTCTGTAGGCCTCTGGAAATCATGCGGAGGCGATTTTTTCCTGTGGATGAGTAAATATATTTACCATGGTTGCTGCATACCATTCTCCAGTAGAATCCTCTTGATATGATGTGTTCGGCAAGAGCAAAGGTAGTACAGGAATAAATAGTAAAAAATAACTGTGCAGGGTTGTAGTTATAGTCTCTTTCTCACAGTTCTGGGCTAGATGTCTCAGTGGCCAATTCACTACATTCCAAAGCAGGTAATTGCTTTTCCCTAAAGTGATGCACTGTTAGGAGTACCACTGGCTTCTTCTCTGAAAAAGGCTCAGAAAGACAAACATCAGAAGAGGAATGAAAAAAGGAGGCCTGCTTTCCTTCTAGCAAAATTCTGAACTCGTCTCATGAATTTTTACTCACTTGGTTGGCATTAAGAGCTTTCTTGCCTTCTGTGTTCTTCAGTTCTTTTTTTTTCCTCATTGCTCACACCATGATGTGTGACTACTCTCTTTCTTCTCCTTTACTCAGTCTCAATGGACAATTAAATGTTTAGTGTGGCTTTGGGAAAAAAAAGTCTTGTCTGGAAGCAAGAATCCTCATAATTTATGACAACTGACAAAACTTCAGGCACAGTGGTTTTAAAAGTCTTTGCAGATAAAAGTTCCCACTTGCAGTAAGGTCTGACCTGTGTGAGTGGTACAATGCATTTTTGAGCTTTGCTTCCATGCCTGAGGGGTACCACAAATCAGAGGCTTCTGACTCTAGGAAGATATGATGACTTGCGCCAAGGGACTAGGCCATCAGCTTGCGCCATTTATGGATAAATTTCAACTTATTGTAAAATGTCAAACTTCATACAAAGCCAAATAGAAAACATTTTGGTAAAGTCAATTGGCATGTTAAGAAACTGAATGTTTTTTTGAACAGATTTTTTTCTTTCTTGATAACAACTGAGTGAACTTTTGTGGCCATCGTAAGATGTTAGGAAGCGCTTGTACTGAGGTACCTGTGGTCAAAGCCAGATGTGTTCATCTCATAGCGGTTACCCTCCTTCTCTGTGTTCTGGAGTAATCTGGCTGCTGATGCTGATGGGATGTTGGAAAGAAAGTGAGGGCAATGCCTCATTGCTTTACTCTTTTTGTAATTCCTCATTTGCCTAAGCCAGAGTCCACTATAGTGGAATGACTGGACTGCTGCAGCCATGGGTGTTTAGGACTAAAAGGTAGAGAAGATTGCCTCTATTGCATGGGACTTCTTCATAACTGGTAAAACTTAATGGGTGAAAAAAAGTACTTTGTTTTCTGAAAGGTATTTCTTCTTGCTGCACTTCCAGTGAGGGCGTGTTGCTAGTTTTATGATAGACGGTGCTTCAAGCCACCTGAAGGGCCTGAACAGATGTGCAGGCAGTTCACTCCCTTTTAGTGTTAAAACCAAAACCCTGTTTTTCTTGTGTTCATACTTTTCATGATTGCAGTCGGCAGCCCCTAGGATTTCTGGAATTAGGAGTGGATACTTTCACATCTTTGGTGTAGTTCTAGTTACTGCTTCCCTATGTAATCTGTACTAAGCCGTTTGTACTATTTTTAGTCTAATGCATTTTTCTGCCAGGGCCTTCAGATCTAATCTTAAAAGCTTCCTTTTAACATTGATGTTAAAAAGATGTTATTGTTCTGGTAGTCCTGATACAGTTGGCTACAATTTCTCTGCTCCTATTTATGTTCTAATGCATGGCTGAATTCCACAGTTTTTTAAATGTGGTTCTGTAAAGTAATTTTGGTCTTGATTCCAGAAACCATTTAAAGGGAAAGATATATGTGGTGAATTAGATATCAGACCTCAAAACAGACACTTTGAAAACTGCCTGACCTCTTGGTGTTTGAATGTAAATGTCAAAGGTAAAAAAAAAAACCGCCAACAATACAGTATTCTGTCTCACTTAAGAATGACTCAGGACTTTCACTGAGAGTCATGAGATAGCTATGAATTTCCCTACCTATTTTATCCATTGGGTCTCAAACACAGGAAAGTCATCAAAGAAGGACATGTCTGTGGTTTATTTCTTCCAAGAACCTCATGGTTAGAGAAGTCACCTGGAATATAGGATTCAAAACATCCAATCTCACAGGTACTTGAGCGGACTTGAGGACTGGCTCATGTCTTTCACTATAGTGTCCTAAATTCCAAGTAACAGGGTATTTCATGTTTGGCATTCTCTCAACCCTTCCTGCTGAAGCCACTACAGGTCACATGAAAAAAAATTGCAAATTCATTTTAGAGTGAAAATAGAACGAGTGCTTTGGTAGAGAGGTTATAGGGGAGGCTTATTCAATAATGGAGGAAGAGCTTGGTTTCAGTTTTCTGTTTCAGTTAATTTTAAATATTTGTATAGAAAATGTAGCAAAGGCAAATGGTGAGATGGAGGAATGCATCCTGATCTCTAGAATAGTCTATAGGCATGTGACTGGGCTTGAAAGTTGGAGAAATAACCCACCAGGAAAGAGAAAGATTTAAAAGTAACTCAGATCTGTGGAAATTGCTTTAGCCACTAGGGCGTTATGCCCAAGAACAACCCACACCAATCAAATGGTTTGTATATCTTGAGTGGTGACACTTTCCTTTACTGACATCTTTGATGTTAAAAATACTCTGCACGTACATAAAATATTTCATTAATAAGCATAGCTGATAGCCATAAGGAATCATAGTTCTTTAAATCATTTTGGTTGAGTGCAAAATTATTGATCCCAAGCTAGGAAATGGGGATAGAGCTATGCTCCTTCTTTTCCTTTTCCTCCTCCCTCTATTTTATTGAAAATATTTCTGGTTGGACAAACAGCTGCACTGGGGCCCTAATGGCTGAATGCACAGTGCAGCCTCATCCAGGCACACAAGTTGGCAGGAAAAGATAGGATGAGTGCCAGACACTAAAGCACTTATAAGTGTCAAACTCCTGACAAGTGATTTCAGTGCCTGATAATGCTACATGTGAAGTGATGCTTTAATTTGCAATTGAATGACAAAGTCCTCAAGTCATCCTTACCCCCTGAGTAACTGAAGAAAGACTCTGCAGTGTAAAAACTCATTATGATTCTTCTGTGTCATTTTGAACCTTTGGAAAGGAATTTTTTATCATTACATTGCTCTCTGGTATATTTTTTTTAGCACTGAGCTGCAAAATATGAAATGCATACCTAGATTATGTGGTTGTGTTTACAGATTAAATTGAAGATTAAAAAGAGAATTCATATTGCATCTGTGCTAATTCTGCAAAACTTCTCTGCCATTGATCTTTACTTTATAATAGTTTCTTTCAAGCTCTGATGAGAAAATAAAATATAACAATTCTTTGTAAGTGTTATTTTTATTTGTTGCTGTCCATACCAGAGGAAGATATAATTTTATAGTCATTTTACAAGTAGAGATTAATCTAATGAAGTAATTAGAGTAAGTTAAGATAAAATTTAAGATTGGAAACTTTGAAATGGAAGACAGACTATTTTCAACTGTCTGATTTGCTTCTCTCATTTCCCTGGAGCTGGAGAATGGTAATTTTTGGAGCACTTTCTGCCCTGTTAGAACTTGAAAGCAGAGTTGGAAGCCTTTCAAAAGAGGGATTTCTCTCTTTTGGTAGTTTGAAGAAGGGGCACTGGTCACTGAGTCTTTAATTTGTAGAAAGTAGGTTAGGAAATAGCTGGCAACGGTTACAGAATTATCTGCGAATGCAGTGGGCTAGACCCACTGGTATGCTATGAGTACTTTGTGCCATTTTGACTGCTTTCTTTTTTCTCAGAGTGTCTGAAAGAAAATAAACACACCAACATGTTATCTGTATTATTTATTACATAATTTTGCAAGTTACCGTATGGATTTAGCACACAGAGAAATGAGACTCACAAGGAATGAGGAGAAAAGTGTGAAAGCGTCAGGACCAGGAGGGTTTTGAGGTCCTTCTTTTGTAACGGAGCTATCATGGTGATGATCCACAGCCTGATACACCTCAAGTCTCAACCTGCAGCTGGATGCATCAAAGGCTGAATTTAAAGGAGAATGTGTTGACAGTGGAAGCTCATGAACCACTGTGTGTCTCTCTGGATCATGAGCTACAGAACAAGTGGAACAGATCCCAGGCTGAGCTCTGTAGATGCCTGTTAAACGCTGACAGGCCTGGGGCATTGACCACCTCTCTAGGAAGCCTGTTCCAGTGTTTGACCACCCTCTTGGTAAAGAAATGCTTCCTAATGTCCATTCTAAACCTCCCCTGGTGCAGCTTTGAACTGTTCCCATATGTTCTATCACTGGATACCAGGGAGAAGAGATCAGCACTTCCCTCTCCACTTCCCTTCCTCAGGAAGCTGTAGAGGGCAAGGAGGTTGCCTCTCAGCCACCTTTTCTCCAAACTAGACAAGCCCAAAGTCCTTAGACACTCCTCATAGGACATCCCTTCCAGCCCTTTCACCAGCTTTGTTGCCCTCCTCTGGATGCATTCAAGGACCTTCACATCCTTCTTAAATTGTGGGGCCCAGAACTGCACACGGTACTCAAGGTGAGGCCCCACCAATGCTGAATGCAGAGGGATGATCACCTCTTTTGACCAGCTGGTTATACTGTGTTTGATGCACCCCAGGATGCATTTTGCCCTCTTGGCTCCCAGGGCACACTCTTGACTCATATTGAGCCTGTTGTCAACCAGTGTATTGTGTTGCTTTATGACCATAAGGATTAAAACTGTCATACTGCGGCTTCTCTGCATTCCTTGGGGCATTTGGTCTACAGGTCATCCCCTGTTCTGGAATTCTATGTGTAAGAGTTGTTTTGGTTGCTGTTGAGACTGGGGTTTTCTCCCTCACAGGAAAAAACCTTCCTGGGTGAGTGCATTATTTTCTGTCTGTGTTACGTCAGTCTATTTGCTCTGGAACATAAGAAAATGAACTAAAAGTTTAGTGTTTCAAGGTAGTTATTGGTTTGGGTCTGATATGTTTTCAGGATTTTATTTTGTTTTTTTCTTTAAATTCATGTCTGCTGTGAACTGGGCCATAAGCATGCAGCATACCCAAAACTTTATTCAACACACAGGGGTTGAATTGCAAAGGAACAGGAACCACTTTGTGACCCTAGTGATGTTTATACCTTCCGTATTCCAGATGCTGCAAGGCATGGGAATAGGGTTTCTCTGTCCAGTGAGTAAGACCTCACTTCCCCATGCCTAGGAACTTCTGCTTGGAAATACCCTCAGGCATGGCCAGTTCAGGACCCCGTCTATGGAAATGTGTGCATGCCTCTGTAAAATTACTTGTCTTTACAAACTATAGCTGGGGATTTGGCTTTACTTTATTTAATGCTAGAAAATGATTGGCATCTGGGGATTTGAGAGCAATCCAGTTGAGAACTGCACTTTCTGACTTGAACTCTGTTTTAATTTCTATTAATTTTCTTTTCACACTGTACAATCAGTTTTATTGTTTGGGAGGGTTAGCTGTACCTCAAATCTGCAAACCGTGCAGACTAAATCAAATTAATTTCTCAATTCTATATGGTTTGTCTGAGAGTAAGCAGTATAATATTTGCCTCATGGGAATGATGGCTCTGTGCACAGCTGCCACAGCACATACTCTTCTTGGTAAATGTGGGTGGTTGAAAAGTGTGAAGTAAACATCAGTATATTGTTAACTATGGACACATAAACCTTTACACTGAATAGTTTCTGAAACATGAACAATGGGGACTTTGGAAAACAAATGACTCATGCAATTGCACACTTAAGTTTGGAAAAAGCACTGCACAAATCTTTGTCTCATCACTATAGGGCAGAGATATATGCCAGCACCTTCAAATAATGGAAACAGATCTTGTGAGGAATTGATGAAAAAGTTGCCACTGTTGTAACATTTTGTTCACAAGATAAATGGTACAGGAGACAGAATATCTCCCCTCTGCCAGAGTGATAATGTTAGAAGGTTGATAATCTGCCCTCAGATCAGCTCTTCTGGGGCAAAGCAGCATTCCCTGTGACTATTCTGTGTTGTGTTTTCCACCCAGCTCCCAGGTGACATAGCGAAATGGTCATTCTGACCTTGGTTCACCCATTGCTGACAAAGTTAATGAAGCAACTAAAGTTTATATCTTGGTATTACTTTATCTTAGAACAGTCTGCCTCCTAGATGCACCATGATTTGTGTTAAATTTAAAGAAGATGGCCTGAGTTAATGAATCAGAATCAGGAGTTTGTCCTAATTACAAAGTTGTCCTCAGTCTGGGTGCTCTAGATTATGCTCTGCTAGAGCATACCTGTTGCAAGTGATTCCCTGGGAGACTGTACCCCTGTGCAAGGCACTCGCATTGTGTGCCTTAGACTGAATGATCTGACCACCTCTGCAGAAGTGCTATAAGGAGAGCTCCGTATAACTGGAAATAGATATACCCTGCGTTGCATATACCCTTTTTAGTTGATATTTCCTACTTCTCTGAGACTGTGAGCTGCCTCACGCATTATAGTTGCAATGGTACTGTAAATAGCAAGGAACTGTTGTCCCCCCAAAATTACAAAATTGTTATAATTATTCCTGTGAAGTTGTGGGTTTGAAAAATCAAAGGCCAGTGGAGGTATAATACATAGGTCTTGATAATTTTATTCATTTTTATGAACTTTGTTTCAGTCAGGGACAATGATCCGAAAGCTGCAAAACTGGTGAAATAGTGGTGTCTTGCTGTGTCTCGAGATATGTGTTTGTATATGAGGAGCATTGATTTATACCAAGAATTTCAATACAGCTTCAGTTGAGTTGTAGACTCCTCTTGTCACTCAGTAATGACTTTTTTATCACAGAGGGCCAGAAGAGCCCTTGTCAGTATTTTCAGATTTCAGTAGCCTCTGGTATGGTGGGTCACCAGACAGCAGCTCCTCCGCCAGGTGGTTCTGCTGTCAGCTTGGATGTTCTGGACTGTTTCTCATCAGAGCAGGTTGGAGCTGCCTAAATCTATCAGGAAGCTCTCATCAGGCCCTGCTCCGGTTATGGACAGAGGTCCTAGGGTCACTGATAGCCTCAATGCACTTAATTTTTTTCCCACTGTTGCCATTTAACAATGCCTTGTTAAAATTTGGCCCCTGATGCTGCTGATAATAGGCAGTGATGTTGTTCTCATTCGCTTTGCAACAGGAGCAGGAGTGACATGTTACAGATCTCTTCACTCATGTTGTCAAAAACTAGGTCTCTCAGAAATGACAGGTCTGGCTGGTGGAAAGGCTGGGGAAGGAATGTGAAGGAATTAGTTTTTGGTATAATGCTTGGTTATGTTACTTGGCAGTAACATACATAAATATACATAATCGAGATATAATATATAAAGACATTATTTTGCTTTGTGTGTGATAATGTATTCAGAAGCCTATTTCTATATGATAAACTGCAGTATTTAATGCACACCGTTATATTTTAAAGGCCTTTTACAAGAGGCATTTGGACCTGTATCAGTGCTTCGGCATCCTGTCCTGTTGCACATCTGCCTGGCCTGGCAACGGAGCTGAGTGAGGCAGGTGCCTCCCCAACTGCCTGCTCACCTCCAAGTGATTTCTGCACAGCACAAGAACTACTATCCAGTCTACAGGAGAAATCCAGGCTGTTTCTTGTGTAGGAGATGATGTTATGGAGGTCATAGAGGAAAAAATATTGATGATTTCCAAAGGGCCAAGATTTAATCTCAGTGAGCTTTGTTTCCATGCCTGGGGTTTCCCCTCTCAGGAACATTTATTGGCCCTCACTTTCCATGTTATGTATTCACTTGCTTGAGCTCAAGGCCAGACTGTAACAACATGGTTTTGCTGAACTACTTGAGTATTTGGCCAGCTTGTCCAACATGCAGTAATTATTATAATTATGAAGCCTGAGAAGGGAAGATGAGGTTCTGCTCTGGACTCACTTTTTTAGCTATCAGTACAATTATGCATTGCAACAGATTTTCCTTTTAGGTCAAGTAATTTAATAGCACCTTGATTCTCAGGTTGTGCTCTCATATTTACAGTTGGTTGTCATGGCTCTTGTCAAGTCCAAGGAGCAGAGATTTAGGCGTAGACACAGGAGTTTCAGTTGTATTTCTGCCTTTGGCACTGCCTTAGAGATTGAATTTATGAAAGTAACCTCCTGTCTCTCTGGTTTCCCTTCCCTCCCATTTTTATGTGGCTCGCAAGTTACCTGTGACGTGGGTTTTTACTCTTTGCAATGGCCATTTCTGACTCAGAGAGGATGTTCCCCATCGATTGAAGGGAAGGACCTCTGGATGTGATGGTGTAAGATGCCATGGCTCAGGTGAAAGTCTTGTGGAGGGTGGCAGGAATGGCTTCCCTCCCAGCACAGGGCTTGCACTGTGCTTCTCGCTGCGTTGCATGTGCACAATGGTTAGTGTAATGGAGATCTGGTCCTGGCTGCTCTTACCTCCTAGGCGCTAAGGTAATGTAAATAACAATCACAGGGTCTTTTCCTCTGAGAGCTTAAAAATGTGTTTCTTTAACACTGCATAAGCTGACAAGAGTGTCTATATCTTTGTTCTTGTGGCTTTCGTGTATTGGATGAGGTTTTCTCCTGGGATTTGAAAAGGCTCTTGGAAAAGGCTCGTTTAGAAAGTTAGCTTTATAGGATTATTTTAATCATAATGCAGCTTTCAAGGTGCACTGGTTGTATTTATTATTTTGAATTACGTTTAATGATTTCTGTTTTCCTCTTGTGCGTACTTATTTTTATCATCTGCAATGCTCTGTATTTAAAGTGTCTGCGATGCTTTTGCAGACAGGTGCTACATAAAAAAAGTGTATAATTATTTTAATAAGCTGCAGCAGGACAGCAATTAGAAAAGTCCATATGTTCATATTGTCTTCTTAATCTTTGGTATCACCAGGATTTACCGTTCAGGGAGAAAGGTGAAGTGAAAAGGATCTTCCATGTGGGAGAGAGAAACTGCTCCTCTCTCCCATGTGCCTACTGAAGAAATCTTTCCCTAAAGGCATTAAAATAGATGGAGTAGGTTATATTTTAGGATTATGTCCAATCTTTCTCTTCCTGACTCTTGCAACATTGTGGAAAGGGTAGTGAGCAGCAGTTAAATGCTTGGCTGATAGGGGAAGCTTCAGGACACTGGTGAGACCTCACCCTGCCGTGTTCAGTGATGGCAATACAGCCATGCAGGAAAACATGCAGCCAGCTGTGCTCAAAATGGTTGTCCTGTGTGTACAAGCAGGAGGTTTTCCACTGTGCCTTGCATTAAACACCCGAACCAACATTTCTGAAGGGTTAGAAGCATTCTGTTAGCTGATACTCTTCTGATTACCTGTTATTGCTGCAAACTGCTGTGCTTCCAGAAGCAAGCGGGTCTTGAAAGAAAAAATATCGGAATAACACTTAAAAGATGAGAAGAAAAAAACCACAAAGGACTATTTCCAGCTGGGAATACCAGCAGAAAAGCTAGAAATCTCTTGAGAAATGCTGCTGTTCTGTGGTTTCCAGCTATAAGTAGAAAGTTGTGGTGGTACAAAGCCGGGGGTGGTAGACTGCAGCAGCAGGTAAGTTAGCTAGGACCTAGGCTGTCCCAGAGTTGACTCCAAGCTCTACAGTGTCTGGCAGTGCTGGTGCACCTTCAGCCAGCCACTTCACCTCCACTCTCCCTTTTTATTTTTGGACTGGTGGCTGTTTCTGAGTGTGTATTTTTATGAGTGTGTGATAGAAAGTGACCATGATCTAAACCGATGTCTAAGCTCAAACAGAATTCAAATAATCACTCTTCAATGCTTAACTCTTGTTAACTGTAACCATGAAGATGTTTTTCTCTGGAGAAAACCTATGATTCCTATTTTGAGTTTCTGACCGAGGCTGGAGTCTTTTTGACTTATATTGCTGTAAATCAGACCAGACTCTGATACTTTGTATACAGTACTTCTTTTTTTGCACGTTGTGGAAGTAGAAAATTAGATAGGGCTACTTAATTTTTATCAAAATCTATGTCACAGTATATTGCATTTTGAAAAAACAGGCAATTTTTTTGCATGTAGTTTCTACAGTGCAGTAAAACATGCACATAAGCATGCCTACACACAAATTCTGTACTACAGGAGTATATATTTTATTTCCACTGGAATTCTTTCCTTGCAGGTTTAATTGTAGGCTTCCTTTATTTATTTTTTTTTTTCAGTTGTCAGAATTTGTTGCACGAATTCTGTAATATTTATTGCGTAAAGGGTATCTAAAGAATTTTGTTGTTGTTGCAAACTGAGAAATCAGTTATAGGCTCACCAGAGAACAGTATTTGCTTTCTTGCTAGAAGATAGACTTCTGCTTGGAGATGCACAGGTAGTCTCTTGCAGAAGAAGGTTGGCCTGCCTGCCTTTTGTGGGGGGTGTGGCTGCCCACAAGGGAGGAAAATGTGTTGGTCTCAATGATGGGACCAGCAATGACATATCATAGTTGTTTCCCAGAACTGGGGCCTGCTTTCCTCAGCCAAGCTCACCTTAACATCTCAGGAACTTGGGAGAAATGTAGGAAACACAGGGTCCCATGGGATTATGTCATATGTCTGGGACCTGGGCAAGTTCTCAGTGAAATTTACTCATAGCCTGAATGAAGGGTAGAATTCAGCATTTGAGTAGCACAGTCCTACATTACAAAGCTTGGTTTGTGAAAGTATGGGATTTTTACAGCTGGCTAAGACATTGGGTTTAGTTATGTTGTTTAATTTGTTTTTCTTAAGTTTACAAAATATAAGGAGACTGAATATTTCTTATCACTATTATGAAATGTCCTTTTACAGATATAAGATTTCTTTTAGCTCTACATCTTTGGAACTAATTGCTTGCGTTATATTTCTACCTGCATGCATTTAAAACAAATAAAGGTTTAACTGGAACTCTCCTTGTCCAAACAAACTGGATCTGACGGATCTCACCCACTGAATATTTGTATCGCTCCAGCATCTTACTGTTGGCTGGAAATGTCCAAACACGGGACAAAAAATGGTCCTCACTGAATTTACATTTGAGGTGTAGCTACAACAGGCAGATGCAGACAGATGGAAAATACAAGTTGTGGTATTATTTAAGATGATAGGGAAGACCCTCAGCACAGCAGAAGCTTAACCATCATCATGTTATACAGGCATCAGGAAAAGCAGTGCTCTAAGGAGATTTGGAAAACAGCAATAAAGCAGGTTGCAGATGTTTCTGAGCTGCTGAAAGGGGGAATGTGACTGAGCACAAAGGTGATTGTTTTAAAATTGTACAAGAGCTCCCTGGGGGCTGGCAGGAGTTCAGTACTGCCCAGCCATCCTATTCATTTTTGATGATGCAAAATGGGAGAAACTTGTTATCCAAAAGACCAGTTGCTACACGCTCTTCTTCTGCAGCCTCCAGATGTTGCCTAAATTGTGCTACTTTAACAAATATCTGTAGGACGTATAAACAGTCTTTCTGCCCAGAGGAGAGGTAGAAATATAGAGAAAAGACAGTAGAAACAGGTTAGGAAAAGAAACATACTGTATCCTCTTCAAAGTATTAGAGGAGAGGAGGAGAAGGTAGTGAGGAAGCAATAGAAATGGAAGGGAAAGTTGTTGTTGCACACCTGTGATGTATTTAGCTAAGTAAGCTTAATATACATACTTTTTTCCCTGCACCTTCAAGTGCTTCCTTGAATGCATTTTGTGTAAAACTGCTTTTTTTGTAGCAGCACAGCATCTTACGGATCATCCCAGTGCTGTCCTTTCTGCAACAAAGGTTTGGCTTTGGCTCATCTTTGTCTTTTTTTTTTTTTTTTCCTTTTTCTTTTTTCTTTTAATCAGAATTAAACGTCATTCAGTTTAAAAGGGTGGGCTTGTTCTTGTGAGTGGAAAAACAATGCTTCACGTTAGATCTTTCCTTTACACACAAAGCTCGTGTGGCATTGGTACCTTATTCAGCATGTCACAGGGATGAACAGTTGTGCCCAGATGACAATGTGCCATGTTATTATGACAAACGATATTGTGTCATGGAAGCTTCAGAAGCCAAATTTAGCAGTATTCCAAGCAATGTTTCATGAAATGTAACTATAGCAACTAAAGCTTCACCACCAGATGATAACACAATCTTTGTTTTAAAAGAAACCAAAAAACCTACAAAAACATCTATTTAGATTTAAAAAAAAGAAAGGCAAGTAGGTGTAGTTACCTTAAAAAAAAAAAAAAAAAAAAAAGTTTTTTGCCCTTTCATAGCAACTTTCCCTCACCAGCTTTATGTGTCACTGCAGTTGCTGTTCCAGTTGCAGTCACTTTTTATTTCCCAGGTGCCACACGGTGGTGCTCATGACTCCACATTGCTCAGAGGCCTGAGCTGGCTGAGAGGAGTTACAGATGCAGTGTGTGTACCAAAACTGGTTTTGAAGGGAGTGCTAGCACTCAGTTCTGCAATGAAGGTGAATCATGTTGTGGGATGGGAGATGTACTTTTCTCCCAGGACTCGGCTACTAAGTCAGATATGGATAGAAAGAGATAAATAATGGCAGCTGATAAAAAATCCTTGGTATTGTGCACATACGTACACATATACACATATTTAACCTCTTTTATACTTGATTGCTATGTGAATTTTGCATGCTGGCTTTGTTTTGGTAGCTATTGTGCCTTCCATTTTCTCTGGTCAGTAGAAGACTAATCCAGGTTCATATCTCAGTATCCTCCTGGGAGCAAGGACAGCATACTTTTCTCTAGGTCTATGATAAAAAAGCAGAGAAGCAAGGCAGAGGGAGGGCAGATGTGCCTTCTCCATCTCAGGAGGGGCTGGTACAGAATCAGGAGCTGCCTTGGTGGCCCCAGGCAGGATCCCCAGACTGGAAGGCGGCCAACAGTGGTGCTGGCCTGGTCTCAGTTGAAAGATCCCTTTTCCTCATAAGAAAAGCTCTTTATCTAAGTGGACATCCTTGCCTGTATCAAGCCTACAGCTCACTGAAATCAACAGGAATCATTTCATTGACTTGTGTGTACTTTGAATCTAGTCCTGTGAACTCTATCGTTCTGCCAGTTAAAGTTTAGCCGTATGCATTTAGGAGTTCAGTTTACCTCCCGCTGGGGGTTTCTGACAGCTTTACTGAAAATTGGATCAAGTATTTAGATATTTATGTAAGTCTTGCTTTTAAATTGTGGGAAGACATCTTTTTAATTGATCCTTACAAAAACAATTGAATGCATGACCTACAAGGATAATTACTTGTGTTCTGCTTTGATTATTTTGTAGAAGTTTCATTGGATTCGTATAGTGTATTGCACTGATATATGGTATAAAAGAGCAGCTCTAATAATGTCCATGTACATACTTTTTAGAACAGTATGAACTTTTTATGAACAGTATGAACTAGCAGCCATGTTGTCTATATAAACACCATATTCTGTAACATATTATTATTAACATATCTTTTTAAAGGTTTGTCTTTGCTATCTTTGCGTGTCTGGATTATTTATATCAGATATGCACATCTTCCATAAAGTCATAAACCAACTATTGGAGAAAATTACTACGGCTTAAAAAATGTCAATTTATGGACAAATACAATGGTCTCATGTGATGGGACCCCTTGAATCTGAGGAAGTGTGAGTCATTGACTCTCTGAGTCATTACTGATTCCACTATAGCTTGTTATCCATTGTGTGTAGTCGCTATCAAGAGCTAATGTTAAACAGAATTCTTTATCATAATTATTAATTATAATAGTAAGCCATTCTCCAAATATGAGTAAGTAAAGATTACGAATGGAAGCTGATCTTGAGTGAAAATGCAGAAATGCCTAGACACCACCAGGAAGCATCTCTCTGCCTTATATAAAGGGACCGAGGGACAAGGCTGGCATTAACCCTGCCCATGTCTGACCAGTGAGAGTTTTGCTCTTCAAGTACAACATTACATATTAAAGACAAATGCTGACATTAATAACATTTTATTAATATGGAAACGATGGTTTGATATTTCGAGTGAGTTCATTATGAGCAGGAAGAAGTAATCAGTGGTATATTTGCAATGAATATTGTCTCTGATGAATGGTCCAAAGACCAGTTGTGCAGGAAAATGGTGCCTAGAGGACAGGGCTGCTTGTTGTCTAACAGGCTTGAAAATTACCCTTACCATTAGCCTTGTTCCTTACCTTTACTAACTGCACAACCCATGCAGAAAATCATGATGTTAAAATGTTAAGGATATATTAAGATATTTATTCAGTTATTTCATTGCATCTTTTTCCAAACTGAAGTGCAAGGTGATTGCATCAAAGCAGAGCTGACTACTTACATCACCATAGGCTGACATTTTGCTAGTGATGATATTTTGTGAAATGCTAAACTGAATTTGTGTTCACTGTCAATGAATCCTGAGTGGATTTTTTTCCTTGAGGCAGAATAAAATGGGATCACTCAGACCAATGAAAAGACCTCTCTGTTGTCTTTATTCAATAATCATATAAACTTCACAACAAAATCAGATCCCTGCCCACCCAAATCCTAATGAACACATTAAAGCATAAAAGCTTGTTGCCAAGGAAAATCATAAAATGTACATAGTTTTTTTTCTAGATGTATAGACTGGTAGAGGGTTGGAAGGTTTATTTTCCTTGTTTCTTTCCCCAGAATGGATTAAAAGATTAATATTTTACTGATGCCAAGTCAGAAGGTACTATGGAGGATCAAAATAAGCTGCAAATAACGAATTAGTCCCCAAAATATGAATTCCAAAAGTCCTTAAGAATGTATAACTATGTAAGAGTAATGAGAGTTAACAAAAATATAGAACCATGCCTGGCAATGTGTCCTGATACAATCAGGATTGTTTTCTTCACTGGCTCACAGCTGACTTCCAATGCCATTTTAGGATCTCAGTGCAAATTCTTACACAGAGCTTTGATGTCTTCCCCTCTTAGGCAAAACTGCATATTTATGCATGCCTGAGAGGACTCCTTAGAAGCACAAAGACCCACATTTGCTCTTTCTAGCCTAGCAGGGTGTACCCTTAGCTCATCCCGGAGCAAAGCTCTTGGACTGTTTCCACATGTCACTTTATGCTCATGTCCTGCTGCCAAGGGGACAGGACATCCAAAAGTTTGCTGATTTCACTACATCCTCTGGCAATAGGCAGCTCGACCAATAAAACATATAGATTGTTTTGCTTACATGAAGATAAAGGATTGAACACAAAAGGTTAAAAATAATAATAAAAAAAAAGTAGTGTTTCTTTTCTGTATGCCTTCTCAGTTGTTCTGACATATTTCACTGGGAATGCAGTTCTTGGGGTTAGCAGCTGGGGGTCTGGCCATCCAGGTCTCTTGCATATATTCTGTTCTCTGAGTGCTGAATAACTTTTCCCTGTTTTCCTGCCTAGATATACTACATTCTGTTTCTCATTGATTCACTGCAAATGGAGCATTGAAGGCTGGGAGAGGAGGGAGGTAAAAGGCTAATGGTCAGAAGGAGATATTTTATCTTTGCTGTTTTCAGTTTTTCAGTCTTTGCTTTCTTGATACACCTGCCTTGGATGTCTTTGTGTTTTATCTTATAATGATATTTTTCATGCCTAGATGGTCTTGCATACTTTCTTCCACTTTTCTTTTTTTTCTTAAAGTTTACAATATTAAAACTGTACATTCTGAAATCATCTATTCTCCCTAACATTTGTGCAGTTGATGATCTCAAATGCCATACTAGTTCTCTAAAGAGATCACACAAGGGCATTTTAATGAACCTATTTAGAACAGACAGAAGACATTGGCATTTGATATATCCATGTGAGTGAAAGCCACATATCTTTGTCCAGTATTTATTCTTGGGGTTTGTGGTCTTAACCATTGTTTTTCCCTTGCTCTTGTTTTCCAGAAGAGGAATATAATCAAAACACTAGATTGGATGATATTTGCAAAAATTGAGAAGAAGGACTTTGTGTGTGTATTTATGTGTGTGATAATAGCTTTAAAAATGTAACAATACAAGAAGAAATGGAATTCCTTCTGCTTGGAATGAGGTATTGTCAGATAGTTCCCAGATGACTACATTTAATTACATTATGGCATAGCTAAGCTTTGCTTATCACATCCTGTCTCTCTTCCTGCATTTCTGAGAAAACATTAAGCAAATTCATATAAAATACTTCAGACAGGATCACATACACAAAAGATAACTATACATCCTCTGGTCAATTTGAGCAGCCAGAAGTTTCCTCTGCACTGTTGTCTAACGGAGGTGTTTTCTGGATTTTGTATATGACTCTCAGTGTCATATACAGGCAGCAGGCAGGAAATTTCAATTAAACTGAGGATGTTAATTTAGAAGGTGATTCAGTTCAATGAATTAACCAAAAGCTGCAGACAAGGAGAGCTATGAGTTCCGTGGTTAGAGGTTTCCTATAACACCTATGTGGATGAAGAAGTCACCATTAGATGAACCATTAGTGATGGGACAAACACTGTGAGATGCTTTAAGATCTAGAAAGTATGAATTACTCCTTTTTTTTGTAGTAGTAGTAGCAGCAGTGTTAACAACTTAGGAAATCTGTTTCTCCACAGAAATGTGGTTTGAAAGGAAGCTAACCATGCACACCTAACCTCTGGGAAAAGTGTGGAAGCTGA
Source organism: Pelecanus crispus (assembly GCF_030463565.1). Lineage (NCBI taxonomy): Eukaryota > Metazoa > Chordata > Aves > Pelecaniformes > Pelecanidae > Pelecanus > Pelecanus crispus. The sequence goes on along the minus strand of NC_134644.1, from coordinate 99,807,667 downwards.
ATGACTAAAGTGGGGCTTCGAACTCACACAAATGTGCTTAGCTATCTCATTCAGGATCTTCAGGATTTTAATGTTTAGCTTATGTGACTACTGTATGAACCAGGTAAGTGCAGCATCAAGGGAAGAAAACAACGCAGTCTATCCCCAAACCACAATACTAAGCAACTTAAGCTACAAGAACATACTTATTGTTTTCAGTGATAGGATTCGTGTATGTGCTCCTTGTAAAAGCAGTTGTATATTGACAAACACTTTAAAATCTGGTGATTCTGCAGCAAGCTGAATGTGTTTTTAAATATTTCATCCTCATACACACATGTATATGTATATTATAAATATGCCTTTCTGTATGGCAAATTGAAAACAATATCTGTGTGTGTGTGTTTGTATATGTAACTATATATACAAATGCACAGATCCATACAAATGAACATTTAAATGTTTTGGTCAATGAAATAGTTTTGAATCCTTCTTGATGAATATGTGTGACTAATAGTTATTTTTTTAGGTTTGCATCACCTTAAATGTGTTCTCTTCAGCTGGAGGAGTTTATTACTCCATAAGAAGGCTGTGCCTCCAGCTCTCAGGTATCTTGATAGTTTCAATTTGTGAGGGGATGTCATTCACAATGATATTGTCTCTTCTGGTATGGAGTTCCGCATTACTGTTTGGCGATATGTAAACAAAGCTTCAAGTTTTATCTTCCATTAATGAAGTTGAAATGAGCTAATATAAAGCAAAGTGAGAGCCAGAACCCATCAATATTAATTCTTTATTGCTTCTGGGGTTGGAACAAAAGAAAATGTCCATTATCATATATTTGTTTTGATTCCTTTACTTTCCCCAGTGACAATTATTTTTTAATCCAGTAATTTGTTTGACATTGAAAATGTCTATAATTAGTACAAAAATAAATGAAGAGGTGGTCAGCCTTAGGAAGTCATAAGCATAATGTGTTTTTTTTTGTTTCCAGAGGAAATGCAAAGTCATGTAGTAACAGCAGAAGGTAGGTCAAGAAGACTGCATTAGTATGTTGGTGGTTAATGTTCCTGGTTTTAAAACAAACACTAATTTCCAAAGGTTTAAAGGTAAATATTTGTTACCATTTAATATTCATGGCCGTTTATAAGAATGCTTGAAGTAAATTGAGCCCATTAATGATAGGACATAAGTCAGTCTTTGACTTCTGCTGCGAGGATTTTGTCAAAAAGATTATTCTGATTTCTTTATTTGTCTTTGTTACCAACCTCAAACCATGCCCAGCTCTTTTTCCTCTGCAAGTTCAACAACGGCCTCAAGTCCCCCCTTGAGAGAAGCCTTCACTAGCACATTTTGACAGGCTAGTCTGACCAAAAACCCAGGCTGCCGGGAGGAATTCAAGTGTTACTGTGCTGCTGCTTTTGTGAGATGGCTGCCACGTAGTGTCCTGCTCCTTTAGTAACACAGTGCCTCTTGCATCACACACAGTCTTAATTAAAGTCTGAGGTAAAGGCTCATTGCAATCCAGATGCTTGCAAATAACTAAGCTATGAAGCTTTTTCACTACATTCATTTTAAGTGAATTGAAATTGCTGCAGTTCAATGTATAAGGCTAGGTCTGTACTTTGTAAAGCTGTATCACTCTAAGTATGGTTTTGCAAAAACAAAATGAGATGAATAGGATCTTGTCTTCATTTTATTCAAAGTACAGAGGTTCAGACAGGAATAAGAAGAGGAAAGAAAATCAAATAAAAGTGTTCAGTTTTTGACTTAGTCTGAGTTATAGCTTTTATAAAATTGAATTTTAATAATTTGCTATGGCAAGATTAAAAGTAATATTATTCTGTGAGAATTATTTGAGAGAAAAGATATATTTAAGAAAAATTTTTTAATCTCCTTGCATCTCTCCCTCCCCTGATAATACTGTAACCTTTAAGCCTTTTCACTGGCATCTGTACTTTACAAATGAATCTTTTTGCTCATTCTTATTCTCACTGTGGTCAGCTCCAGTGTCAGTCTTTGGAGTCAGCATGAAACCTGACCAGGTCTCCACCTATCTTGTTAATTCAGGAGTATCATTTTTATATTTTTTTAATTTTTATCAGTAAATTATTGTTTCATGCTGTATATCGGGCACCCTTGCAAAGCAAGGGAGAGCGATGAATGGAGAATTCAAAAATATTTGAGGTGAATGTTTCTGAAGTGAATGCCTTGCCTGATGAGAGAATGACACATTTAGGACAGAGTAGCTAGTTTTATGTGAATGCAGGAGAATAAATGATCTGTTTATACTAGTGGTATCTTTCTGACAGGAACATATGTCATACCTAGTTTATAGAAACACACCTCCAACATATTTCATTCAAAGCTTGTTTGTGTCAGATAGCGGTAGTCAGAAAGCCAGGCTTTGGAGGAATGTGTGAAGAGCTGCCTGCTAGCCCGAGAGTTTTTATAGATAAAAAAGGTGACAGATGTGGCACAAACATATGCAGTTGAAAATAAACCAGTTATGCCTCATATGCAGACCCAAGCAGTGTAACTGCTTGGTATCACCGCTGTATCTCACTTCTGAGAATGACTGAAGGAGGTGGCAGACTTAGTAATGCATGAAAAGTTTTTTGCTCATGGGATGATGGGAAGTACATTTGGTGACCTTCAAGTGAAGGAATTGGAGACACTTCATCTTCAAGAGTTGGAGATGTGAACAGTGCATTGAGGTGAAAGTCTGGGGAAGGACGGTTTTGAAATTTCTGTTTCTTTTTGCTGTCTGTAATGTAAAATTTATTTTTCTGAGATCCTTCAGTGCAAGTATTGGTGGAGTAGAGTTGGGAGTGTTTCAGAGTCAGATACTTGAGGTTGGGAGACAAAAGCAAAATAATTAAAAAAAAAAGCCCAAACCCACCACCAAAAACCAGGCAGTATTTCTGGGATTACTTCCTTCTCTTCACTTTGATGATTAATATGGCAGCTATCCAGAGCTCCCAGTGAACCTCCAGACTCCAACACTCTCCTTAGCACTTCTCCAAATACCAGCTCTCATTTCTGAACTCTTCTTGTGCTGCTAAACAAGCATGAGGAAACAAAAGTATTTTCTTCATGTTGTTCCTGATGAACTTCACCCCTTTTGGGTTTATTGACTCTTAGCATGTTTTCAGTTTTAGGGACTATAGTCCCTAATTTATCCCTGAAATGTTTGCAATAACTCCAACACCAGAAAAATACACTGGTGGAAACAACTATTCAGGCTTTCCAGCATCCAGCTTTCCTTTGTGGGAAGATTTTATCTTCAGATAAAAAGTCATTATGTTATTGTGCCAACACTTGGGCTCTGTTTAGTCTAAAAAAAAATTCTATGATAATCCTGGAAACATGTTTTCTTCACTTCTCTTTTTCTATTTAAAACATTTGAATGATGCTATAATAAAAAACAGTTATTGCTGATTATTGCTTTTGCTAGCTATAATTTAAGTGTCAGAATTGCATTCAAAGACTTGTATCAAAATAACTTTAAAGAGGTTCTTCCAAAACAAGTGTGAAGAACTAAGCTTGGTCTTACTTAGACGAAATATTGTCAATCTCTGTTTTAAGCTAAGATGGACTACTACTCCATTTCTTTACTTAAAAACTGTTCTCATATTATAAAAATGTAAATACCACCCACCTTTAAAGTTACAATCTAAGAGAAAAGTGGAAAGATTTATGAGAACCCTTCAGTTCTCCACAAAAAAACATTTAGGAAGAGTTTCATACATGAAGCAATATTTTACAAGCTTGGATCAAACAGGTCTACAGAAATAAAGAAGCTTCAGAATAAAGAACAACTTGTTTATTGTCACTTATTGCTTAAGCAGTCTCTGAGCTATGGTCCTTTTAGCAACTGTAGACACAGGCAAGATGAGTTATGTATAAAAGTGACAGTGCCTGCTACAGACCTTTTTTTAGGTGGTTTATATGCATACCTGAGTTGTAGGACTATTTGAAAACAATTTACATCAATGTTTTCCTTTTTATTTGGTGACAAGAAAATGAAGCACAGATAAAGAAGAATGAACATGGTAACAAATAGCCTGATTTCCTGTTCACATCAGGGTTTTTTGTAACAATTACACTATACTATTGCTTTTGACTTACCAAATTAAGACAGCTAAAAAACCCACTAAGATATCTCTTAGGTAGCTGGTCAAGCCTGGGACATATGGCAAAAAGAATTTTGCAAAAAGCTGTAGAAGGAATATTCTTAGAGAAACATTCTTAAAAGAATAAATTCATTCAGGATTTACAATTGCTCATTTATTTTTTTTTAAATAATAGAAAGAACATCGAACTCACCTACTGCAAAGCATAAGGAAATAAATTACATAAAATTGGAAGTCAAGAATAATATTTGCCTGAATATGCATTGATGTAAATCTAGAGTACTAGTAGAGTATTTGGGGTGGGATTTCTCAGATGGCCAATCTTGCTCTAGATCTGGACAGTGAGTAAATTTTGACTGAAAATCTCAAAGTACCTGCACATGTTTTATCTTCATAGCCTAGTGGGGAATTCTGAAAAAAATGGTTTTTCCCTGTGTCTCTCCCACTGTGAAGGCTGTACATAGCACAGTCTCCCATTCAGTGGAACAGTATAAAATTAACCAGCAGGTCCCTAATTAAAAAAAAAAAAAAAAAAAAAAATCATTAAATAGCTTTGATTTTTTTTAAAAAAAATATATCCTGGCGTATAAACCAAACCAAAAAGGAAACAATGAATATTGTAACCAAAATTGCTCCCCTTTGCATTATGAATAAATGGATCTTAGAATATATGAAAATCTATTGATTACACCATATTGGACTAGATAGTAGGCTGATATAAATAACTACAAAATATTTGCAACAGCTACAGATCTATGCTGCCACTTCTGGGAAAGAAATTGTCAAAAGTTACCAGGAAAGTGAATCAAGAATGGGAGAAGAAATGAAGAGGAAAATTATATATCCACAGCACAGTAAATTATATCCTCCCCAGTGCAAATGATCTGAAACCACAAATGAAAATGAAAATTGACCTTGTCCCAGATCTATACATGAGGCTATGCACCACATGCAGAGACTCACCTGAGCTTTACAAACCAGCAGTTCTTTGCATTTCAGCTACATCCCAGAGATGCTGCCATTCCCTCCCCCTCCATTCACAAAGTGCATAGATAGATGATAGAGAGCACTTGGCCTGCTGATATTGTAGAAGAGCTTAGAAGCCTTCTTAATGGGATTCATAACTCTTACACAATTCAAAAGACAAGAATTAGAAAGACAGACATGCACAGAAAGTAAGTTTCTATTACATAACATAGGATGGAAAGAGTAAAATATTGAGAGCAATCAGTAGGTTCTCAACTAGAGTTAGCCAGCCGATAAAAAAAAAAATCATAACGCATCCATGATCCGAAAGATAACTACTTCAGGACCTCAGCATGAACTCTTTTTACTTTTAGGTGAAAAGTTATCAGCTATACTCTGGGTGCGTCATCGGATAAGGAGAGATTTCGGTGTGATCTATGATGTAGTATTTATAACTAAATTGTTTGGCAGCATTAGAAAAAAAGAAACTTGGCAAGAAGTCCCATCCCACTTATTTCACCCTATCTGGTAGAGTCAGTGCACCTGACAACTATGTAGACAGGTAGGATGTTTGTCAGTTTGGTTTGTATTGTACTGGAAAGTTATTCTGCTGAAAAATACATCCTTATGGTTGGCCTATGGGATGTCAGAATAAGACGATTTTTTGGTGAAGATATTCTGGCAAAATTGCCTGGCATAAATAAACCCCTGATTTATAAAATTACACATTTCAGTTGATTTTCTATACTGTACTTGGCTATAATTTTCAATGCGGATTAAATCTCCCCATTTATATCTGCAAACAGACAACGTCTAAGGAAGAAAACGGGGTTATTAACAGCTGTATGCAGGTTCTTTGGTGTGACATTGAAGCCCTCTGAGTTACTTTCCAGTAACAGCTCCTTGCCTGTCAGGCCCCAGGGGAGAGGAGACTGCCAAAAATGCCGCAGAAGAGGCTGACAGTACTTGGTACTGATTTTAAATATGGCATGCTGTGGGAGACTGAAAGAGTTAATGTCTCAAACATTGTGGTGAGGCAAGTTAAGGTCTGCATAGAGACAAGTTAAGGTGTCCATAGCGATAAATTGGGGTCTGCATGGCACCACAGGTGAGAAGCTGATTGCAGGGAGGCCTGCTGGAGGATGTGCAGTTCCACCTTCTGATGGCTGAAGATCATGTGGAGTTCATTTGAGGAAGGGGCTCACAACCACCTGAAAGACCCCTTGCTATCCCCCCCCACCTCAGCGGCACCTGCAGGGAAGATGAAGAACATTCTGGACCAAGCCTCAAGAGAGGCAAGACTAGAGGTGGGGACTGGCCTATAAATGTCACAACTTCGAGGAGCCACGTGGGATCTAAGGATGGTGATATCTCTCTCCTCTTTCTTCCATTTCCTTTCCTCTTATAAGTATTTGCATTAGAACCCACGTTGCTTATTGTTGTGTTTTCCTGGTTTGGGTTGCCTACAGTTACACTTTCCAAGTTCAGGTTGGTGTTTACCATCAATAAAGTGTTTAATCGATCGTTTGGTGTCGTTTCACCTTAATTCAGCCCAAGGGAATCGCAGAACCTCCACTATCCTCTCTGGGCAGCCCCTTTTGGGTTGCCCATGCTCTCCAGTTTTCAGATGATCCCTGAAGGGTTAACTTGCTAACTTGAATCTTTTCTAAGTAGCATGCTTCTGGGAAAAATGTACGTAAAGAAGCAGAGAGACTTCAGGAGGACTTACTGCTTGCTAGGGAAGCCTGCAAAACAATATTACATGGTAAGAAAACAGTTCAGAACCCTGACAGACATCTGCTTCATGCAGTCTTTTTTTGTACGTAAAACAGTCCTCTTTCTACCATAGGGTGTGAAATGCAATCCAGCTGGTGTATGCTAGAATTGCTCAAAGATGTAATTCTTTACATCTTTGTTTCCCAATGAAATGTATCAATAACAATGAAAATGAACATAATTCCATTTCAATTATTCATAGCCAATCTATTAGTTATATTAAGTAGTCTTTATTTCCTGTGCTGTAGCTTTCACTATAGGCTAAGTTAAGTTTAATCATCTTGCATTGCTAAGAGCATACCCAACAGCATTTACCACAATAACTTGTCTGAGTTTTAAATTAAATTTAAATAGCTCTCTGTCTTGAGAGCTGTTTATATTCCCATTGTCTTGACTGGATAGGAATATTAGAATAAAGTAAAATAAAACTATAATAATAAAATAACTCTCTCTTTCAAACTGCTTGTACCTTACTTAAGGTTCACTTTTCCCATGCCACCTTCAAGAAATTACCTAATATGCTGATTTCTACACTAGGAAAATCTACTGGGATAGCTTAGGACATTGGTTTAGCAGCAGCTGGGAAAGGTCTGTGCTTTTACTCAGATGTGATTCGAATTCATCATAGATATGTGTTTACTATGAGAGAGAGAAAAATAGTCTCTGACCTAATGCAGGTTTGTTTTTTTTTTTTCTTTCTCTGTCAGCACCACACCAACACATGGACGCTTACGGGCATTCGTGTAATATTTCTCATTCATTTTTTTTCCCAGTACAAAGCTCTTTTTTAACAGTAAGATGCTTATGAAATATTTCAGGAACTTTAGCTATGGGAAATTGACTACTTGAACCATAAACTCATAAATTATCGACCTACAGTGAACAAAAAGAAGATTTTAATGCAAAATCAGTACATTTTGTATGTACATAATCAGTTTGATACATAACTGACTGCATAGGCTTAACCGTATCTGTTTTTTTAATGCATGAAGTAGTAGGAAGCATAGTTTAGCATTGTTGTAATTAAGTCCCTGCTAGTTTAATTGTCAGCCAGTTCTTTGTGGGGCTTACTGGAGTTTTTTAGAGCCTCTAAGTATATGTTAGAACAACAACAAAAAAGGTATGGGGCTCCAGAAAACACCTGCTAGGAATACAGTTCACTGCCAGATATCACTACAGTGAAAGAGTCCTCATATACTGTGAAATCATGTAGCAAAGCTCTCTTCAGTATGTAGATTCAAGTTAAACCCAACTGATGCACACTCAGATTTATGAATTCTTTAAAGGTCCAGTAAGTTGGAACTCATTTGCAATTGCAATAAAGTGTTATTTGAAAGTCATTCTCTAAAAAGGGAAAAAAATGAAGAAAGAAGAGCTTTTCTGCTGAAGAGACTCAGGCAATTAATTAAAACTCTTCTGGAAATAGCATAAGAGCTTACAAATAAATAGTGGTTATTATAAGGAACAAGACCAACAGTGACAGGACAGCCGCATTACTTTCCAATGACAAATTAATTGATTTTTTAAAGTTGTTCAAAGCATAATGTTATAACAGCACTAGATAGGTCAATAAGGAAGAAACCCAAATAGTTTCATTAGCAGACTGTGGTTGCTACTGTACATTTCCTCTTGTTCTTTTTAACTTCTTGAGTGGAAAGGCCACCTCTTGCTCTAATAGAAAGTAGAACTTTTCAAGGTTTCACTTTAAATGACTTCGCAGGAAATTATTGGAGAAAAATGGATGTGGAACCTGTTTACCCATAGGTCAAATGTTATTTGATTATTATTTTTCCTTTGTGTTTACTTGTATAATTTAAGATGCACTACAGATGAAGATGGTCCTACTATTTTCTGATTAAAAATTGTGGGAGGACAAGTGATAAGTGATAGGGTTGCTACGTGTGCTTCTAATGGTCAGAGCACTGGAGGGAGAACCTTGAACTGCAGGATTTTGCCACTGACTTTCAGTCCACTGTTGTAGAAAGTATTTAATCAGAGTTTCCTTAGCTTACCCACTTTCCAAACCCAGTAGCATTACGTAATTAAATCAAAGCACCTTCTACAGTGCCTGTGGGTTATTCTTGCATTGCTTAATTCATGCAGCTTACCAGTGCTGTTCTAGTGTTTTGAATAAGGTTCTGTGTCACTACAACCCCTTCACAGTAGGCTTCATCACGCTTTATTCACCTAGTAAGTTAGGTGTCTGCTTAATTGTTTAGGCTACCCCTATGGTAAACAGAAAGTCTTTGTTATTTCCACTCTGATGTTATTAGACATTTATGTAGACTAGGATAAATTACTGTATAGAGGTGCCTCTTTCTCCCACTGTCTACAGAAAGGGGTTATACAATTAGCTTATACTAAATATGTAATATTTAGTCTTCATATGAGATGAATACCATGCTCAGTTCAGGGGAAATAGCTCTGATGTCCTGGGTGCTTTTCGTCAACGTGTTTGGAATTTATTTTGTTTTGTGCTTGTAAGACATGTTGATCACTTCAAACAGGCTTTCTGTACCCCCAGAGGTGAAGGTAGATGCCTGCTCTGCCTACAGATAAACCTCTTTGACTGGATTACTCACCAGGTGTGAGATTTCACCAGATGTTTTTGTGGGAATGCACTGCAGTGGTATGGAGAATGGAGACCTGAAATGTAATGAAGAAATAGGTTTTCCACAGGGCAAGAAGTCTTTAGCTTATGGGTTTCCAGATGCTGAGAGCATTGTTAAATCCAGGGCCTTAATTCATTGGTAAAAGTTGGTTTTATTTGACATAAAACTTAAGAATTTGTTTTAGAACATCTGTCTCCTCTGTCAGGATTTATGTAGCAGCTTTATACCTTTTATTTTCCTAATAATGTAACTCTTAACACCATCACTCCTAAGAAGTCCAACCTGTCTTTTAGATTTAGTCTTTATTAATGTGTTGGCCCCTGTTTTCATTATCTTATATTAATTTTTAGTGCACTTCTTTCATTTTATTGTATTTAAGCCTTAAATCAATAAAAAGCATAAAAGCTGTGTCTTTTGAGATTGGAGGAGCTGTCCAATTTTACTAGCCTCTTTCATGATATGGTCTAAAACATAAGTTATTATGACCATTATAGCTATAAGATTTTTTTTTTTTTTTTATGGTGTGGTATGTTTCTTTATTTGGAGAATGACTATTAAAAAATCCAGTATGGTGATGTGGATTGACAAGCTTCATTTTGTAGTATTAAATTTAATTATATAAAAACTAATTTGTCCCATTAGAACTCTAGACATAACATAAAGTACTTTTAACTTTGATGTCTGCTGTAATTCTTGATGAAACATAGAAGTTAACAGTTTAAGTAAGCTTTTTATGTCTTTAAAGAAATACTACAGCTCAGAAGAATTTTGTGAGCTATTTCTGTAAGCAGGAACAATCTTTAGAATTGCAGAAAACAGCTGATTTTTGGATAAGAAAAAAGTCAGTGAGATGTACGCTTTAACAAATACACTAACTAGTTCTTTTTTGGTTAAAAGTCAATCAACAGCTATCGCAAAAAGAAAAAAAAAAGGAAGATTGTTCAGCAGTTTATCAAACAAAACTCCTGACATCACTCTCTTTCCCTGTTTTGCTGTTCAGGCATACTTGAACATTGGGAAATATTAATGAGAAATTAATCCAGTCAGGAAACAGGAACAGCCATTTCGGCGAATAGTTCACGGTCCCATAGCACGGAGAAATGCCCCTTGCAATACCCAGTGCTTTTGGGGAAATGTGCAGACAATTCATTGGTTAAAAATAGGGGGCTTTCTGTGGAAGAAAGGGGAAGTAACAAGCAGTTTAGTGTCTCTAGGTGCACTGTAGATTTGTCTTATCAAATCACTTCATTCTTTTGGGATTATAAAGTTGGATTTCAGATACAGAACTCACATCTGGATTTGAAGTAGAACATTACACAAGTTATGTAATATTTCAAACAAGGATTTGGGTCAGGTTAGTGCTAGAAAGCAGTGTATAGGACTGAATCCCATTTAAATCTTCCTCAAAGTTTGGGACTTTTGATGCCTGTATGTTGCTTAAGATATGTCTGGATCAGACAGGTAATAACAGAAGTACTTCCCAGGCAGGAAAGTTAGAGCCAAATGACAGAGTGCACCTCTGAAGCCAAAAACCCTATGAATATCTGCTAATTTTGCCATGGAGCCTACTATAAGGATATACCTATCTAGATGACTGTTGAAGTAGTACTCTACTGTATCTGAGTATTTCTGCTGATAAAAATGTTCAAGTTATTTAATATTTTGAGAATGGTTTCTCAAAATCACAAAACATTTATTATATTTGGCATATCTCTGGGTGGTTTTTGGGGCCCTCCCTCTAAATAATTAAAGACTGAAAGGCCTTTTGCCTCCAGCAGTTCACAAAAGCTGACAGGCAGGGAAAAGTGGAAAAATGGTGGGAAGAGCTTCCCCCAATCTGCTTGCTCTGCTCTTCAGCTTTGCCACTCAACCATCACTATCACCATGAGTAAGGCATTGATTTGTATATGTAGGAAAAAGTATTTGTAGGGCAGAATATTCCTATCCTTTTCAATTGACTATGAGTAATAATCCTTGAAAATAGCTGCATGCACAGGAAACTTCCCATGGTAAACCACCATGCTACTCCAGGCTTTGCTTGGATTACTAGTTCTTTTTTATTTTACTTATTTAGCAGAGGAACATGCCTCTTCTCCTAATTTAACAAGTGACCAGGGTGCTTCAAGTACTCTTGTGCTAAAGGTTTACGTGCAGGAAATTCAGTTTACGTTTAATCCCTTCTTGTAGAGAACAAGTTACTTATCACGTCTAGCTATGTCCCCTACACAGTGCAGGATAAAATACTACTTTAAAAATGTTCTTTAAAAAAGAAAGAAAAAAAATTATTAGATTTTGGAGGGAAGAAATACTTCCTAACCAGGTCTAACCATATCTATATCATTCCTTCTAGTTATTTAGAGATCTACAGGGAGAGGGAAAAATCTTTTCACAGGCATGCCCTGTAAAAAATGCATGTGTGGACAATGAGATAAAGAGAATTTAAGCTTTCAGAGCTGTGACCAGCCTCCTTTGGTCCTCTTCCCAACCTAAGTAGTCTCACTGGCTTGCACACCCATGTGATTTTTGCTGCTTTTTTTGAATATCATGACGCTGATGGCAGCTTCACCTGCGTTGATCACAGAATTTAGGCTTTCACGTAAACAGTGCAAGTAAAGTGGCTGCTCCTCAGCTCCACCTCTTCATAAGCTGGTCATGCGTTCCTATCTATTCCCAGCTGAGAATATTAGCACAGTGATATTGAGAGTGTTAGCACACCAGCACACTGACATTGCAAATGTCAGAAAGAGCTGCCTGAGTGGCCTTTTGCTCTGTACTGTTACAGGAATCCAGCCTTGAGCAAGACAGTCCAGTAGGAAAGCTTTCTTGAAAGGGTTTCAGACACTTTCTTCTGGAGGAATTCAGTGTGTGAAAGGTCTGGTTTATTAACATCTGTCACTCTGTCTGGTTTTTGTTTTGTTTTTAATTAAGAAAACTATGTTCAAGCACCAACAGGGCCATGGAGATAGTATTGATGGTTGTATATAAATGCCTGAGGTTTATTTGGTTGGCAGTTATGATTCTGTATGTTACCCTTTGATAGATGATCCTACTCTCCAATCACAAAATATGCCAAGAGCATGATATACAGGGATCCTCAGCCTTGACTCTTACTACATTGTCAGATATAATCACCTTTCTTTCACACATGAAAAATTAATATTTTTATAGTAAAATGCTGACCCCAGCAAATGGTGAAAATAATCTCTGTAACAATGATACTAATACTTCCAGGCAGAGAAAAGAAGGGTCATAGATTATCAAATTAATTCTGATGGCTTAATTCTTGTTGAACAGATTGGATTTTTAATAGTAAAATGAGTTAATAACTGCTAATTACTATCTTTGATAAGGTAAGACTGAATGAGAACACATTTGCTTACTTATTTACTTATATTTCAGGTTGTCCTGGATTATTGAAAAGAATGGATAGCTCCATCTATTCACCCATACATATAAAATATAACAAAATAGTTCTGCACTAGAGTTGAGGCCTTTTAGAGCTGGGCACTAGCTCACTGTAAGAAATCAAGGTTGTCTTGAGACCCTAAAGGTGAAGCCCTTAGATCATGTGCACTGAAATTTGATTTTTGTGCCAAGCTGTAGCCAGCCATGTAGCTATTTGAATGCCCATAGGATTAAGTCAGTTCTTTCACAGTAAATGACACGTTTGCATAGTGGATGCAAAACAACATTTCTGAAACAGTGGAGGTGCCAAGGAAGCCTGTTTTCTAGGAACTTCAGTAAAGGTGTTGTCGTTCTGTCCTCACAATTCAGCCCCTTTGCTAGTCCTCTGCCTCCAATGTCACCGGGGGTTGTCAGTTTGTCACACACGGTTCTGCTTTTCCACTGCAGCCCCTCAGAGGAAATGCCCTGGAAGTCCTGCACCTTTTCAGACATCGAAGAGGTGACCTGATCATTAGTTTCCTCTCCTGTGCAGCTGCTTTGCTGTACTAAGGGAGTTTTTGTAAAGGTTGCTTTTGGGGAACCTCTGAAAAAAAAGGTGGTTTACCCACCTACTTGAGGTACCAAGAGTGCAGGACAGCTGTGCTGAAACCTGCAAAAATGTAACCAAGCTAGGTTTAAATTACCATATTTTTGTGTGTCTGATACAAAACCAAAACAGCTTTCTCACCTCTGAATCCTCCTCATAACTTCTGGTTTTGTGCAGCTAAATGAAGTTTCCATCCCTCCATGTGACTTACTTTTAATTTAAGATCTGTGCATTATCCGAAGTGAGTTTGTGCACACAGCAAAAGTGCATTTATTGAAGCATTTATGTGGTGATGGAGGAGCGAGCAGCTCAGGTGCCTGGCGATGAAGACGCAGCACAAGGAAAGTAATGTGTGGCTTTCCAATAAAATGCTGTCTGTTGTACGTGAGTACAGCAGCCAAAGATGCAGAGCATGGATCCATCACCTGTGGCCCTAGGAAAGGCCTCAGTGCCACAGGGAGGACCTGGGGCAGCCACTGCCTGGTTGCTTCATAGCTCAGTAATGTGGTTTCGTCTGGAGCCACACGATGGTGGCCTGTAACTTCCTCCTTGTGGCACTCGCTGTGTTTGATTTCATGGTTATTCATCTATTTTGTTTAAATAGAGTGGAGGAGTCTGGAGGACTTGTGAGGAAGTAGAGGTTTCTTGAGGGGTGGAGGGAAAGACTGTAAAAGTCTCAGCAGAGAGACCTGCAGGTCAAGCGCGGAGCCTGGGAGTGCAAGGAGGTCCTGATGGCAGGAGTGACCTGAGGACTGGGGGGATGGAGCAGAGCTTTCTACAGATCAGAAAATATTTGAAGTTACTAAAATGAAGAGTGGGAGCAATGCCTTCAAGAAAAAAGGAGCAGTGTAGCCACCTTTTACATCTATTCAGTCTTTCTGAGGAACTTTGAACTTTCTCTGCTTAAGAAGTTAACTATTCTAGTTTGTATTCTGATAAAACCTGGGCTTTTTAAAGTTTCAAAGTCTTCTGATCTTCTTTGAAGACCTCACTGATGTGAGCTCCTGTCGTTGTGCTGTGTGACACGAACATAAGATTTCAAGTATGGTATTTGTGTCTAAGAATAGCATATATTATCATCATTGGTAGCTGTATAGCACCAGAAATTAATTACCATAAGATGTAGAAATTCAGGGGTAGAAATATGTTCCCTGAATTGTTAATCTTCACTGTATATTAGAAGTACACAGATGAGTAGGTCAGACTTGTAAATCTGTTTTGTAAATCTCCAGCATAGGGAACAAACGCAAATTAATAAGAACATATGGTTAGACTCCTAATCAGATTAAAGGATTTGAAAATATTGACAGATTTTATTCATTTACTTCTGGAATCTATATTATGAAATTACACTTAAGTGAGATATGATTGATTGGCAGTGGGGAAAATAAGTCACATCGTAAGCTGAAGGAGTGGCAAAGAGAACATGTCCTACCTTACGGGATGCTTGACGGTGGGACAGCTGTACAATCATTCCTAACTATATTGCCAGGCTGAACAAAATGAGGTTGGAGATGGAATTTGAGGATCAAAACAACAGTCTCCCTGACTTCACCTAGAGGACTAGTGTACAAGCGGGAAGGTTAAAGACCTGTCTCTGAAGCGATTAAAATATTAAACATCTGAAAAAGCACTTAGAAACAGTTTGTTTAAAAAACTATTACAAACCCATGGAGCTGTGTCCTGTGTTTTTCTCTCCTCTGCATTTAAATGAATATGAGAAAAGAAGAAATATTTATAAAGCTTTTACTGTAAGAGTGCATGGCAGGGTTTCTAAAGTACTTTCTAATATATGACCTGCCATTTAGAGTGATTGCTTTCCTGTATATGAGTAGAAGAACTTTATAAAGGATAAAGGAAATAAAAATGATGTCTAACCTATATGCTTGCGATATAGGCATAAAAAAAGCCCAATGTGTGTATGCACAGATAAGGCCATGGGTTCTCTTCTATTGCAGTTCTTCATATGCTTTTAGGTGATCTCAGCCAGAATATTTCCCTCTGAGTTATAGCTCTGTGAACTGTGATTAAGGATAAGGTGCAGTAGCGCATCTTTTAATGTGAGCAAATGAGAGGACAGTCAAATATGTATTATTCAAGGTCTAGATTATCTTTTTTCTGAAGTTTGCTTTTTGACAACTGCTAGAAGAGTAGCTGCTGACAATAAAGTTATAAAGGAATAAATATACCTTTTGGTGTTTACCTGGGGGTGGTGTATGAATGTTCATAAAGGGAAGGAAATAAGGAAAAGCTTCTAGAAGTATGCAAAGCATACAGAAGCAAAGCAAGCTGCTTCCTTTCCCACTCTGTTGTGGTGACTGTGGGAGGAAGGAGCCATGTGCCTGTTCTGGTCCATGAGCTGCTGCCCACAAGCAAGGGAACTGACACACATACTCACATGAGTAAGAGCAGGAGAGACATATTTCAAACTCTGTTACTTGCTGCTGCAGAGCTTTTCATGTCCTGCCCTGAGGGCTACATTCCTTCTTTCTTTAACCATGTGTGACTCAAAAGCTATGTAGAGGCTATATTCGCTAAAAGGTGACCTTTGCAGTCATAGAAAAAGCAAGAAAGATCCCCCTTTTGTAAGGCAACATGCCAGAAACACTCAGTGTGCAAATAAAGACAAGCAGACTGAAGCATGGGGTACCAGGAAGGAAGTGGGTTCAACACTCCAGTCCTTTAGAGACCTAATGTCAGTGACCTAAATTATGCTGGCCCAGTGGAGCTCTAACTTTGTTTGGAATGATGGCCCTGAAGGAGAGACCATGATTTTCCTCTGCACTTTGACATGGAAAATGTTTGGAGCTGGGATCTTACATATTTACAAAGATCCGCTATTTATTCATCATCACCCTGGATCTGTCTAGGGTTTTACTTCTTGAGCTACAGAAGCAAAGCTCTGGTCCTCCTGCCTTTTGGGATGTTTAACTCACTGAGATGAAAATGTCACCAAGATGGAAAATGAAGCACTTAATAAAATTAACTCTCTTTTTATTTCTCTTCTGGAAAGTATTTAGCTCATTACAAATAGCTGCAGAAAGATTTTATTGTAGATACTTTGAGAAATACGGTTATTGCTTGCAATTTACTGTTTGTTAATTATTTTATCCACAGTTCTCTAATTAAAAGCTTCTGTCCTTTTCTACCTCTAGTGACTCAGATAAAACAGATAACAATAAAATAAGTTTTAATGAAAAGTATAGAATCCAATAAGTCAAGTGTACTTTACCACTAAAACAATACGATAAAGACTAGCTGAGATAAACATTCACTGTGTTATCATTATAGTATGCCCAGAAGGACCGAAAAGATGAAACAACACCATCTGTTTATAGCTGAATTTTCTATTATTAGAAAAAGAATTGTGGTGACCCCAAGGTCACAACAAAAAGAGGCAACATAGAAAAGTTACAGTTTGCTCCTTATACTACTTCAGACTTGGCTCTTTCAGAGCCTACAAAAAAGTGTCCCTTACTTGTATCCGCTTAGGGTGTAAACCTTACCCACAGGATCACAGTGATAATCTGCAGTATTTTAGAATGGAGAATCCTCATTCTGTCCCTTAAAATACACCAGTCAATTAAGTATTCTCATAGGCCACTAAATCAAAATGCACTCTCACTTTCTTCTCCCCTTCCCCCTTCTTTTAATAAGATGTAAGCATGTAAGGAGCTGTGAACCTTTATAGGTATCCTATACAGGATCAAGAATCAGGACTTCTTCATGTTCAGCCTGTTACCCAATGTTTGGTATCTGTCTGGTTTCCTCTTGCCTTATTTTCTGTATTTATAACTAATAATGAACTCATCAATTACAGTGGCTTAGTCAGAACATAATTCCAATAGCATAAATGGAACTGGCAGATACTCCTAATGTACAAACATGTGAGTGATTGTAAGATCCAAATCCAAGCCTTGCACGATCCATGCTTGGTTAAAGCAGGCATACATTTTCATTCTTAATCTGAAGCGCATATTTAACCCCCTTTGAATCAAGGTCCAGCTGAGGTTCTAGTAAATTCCAGAGAGACTACAGAACAAAAAATAATGGTGACATTTATACCTGTCTGAAAGCATCTGCTGCCACCTGAGAAAACAACTGGAGAGTTGCCTTTTTGTCTTTTTCATTCATGTAGGTGTTTCAGAACTAGCATAGCTATGTTCCATGTTGAACACATTTTTTGCTTTCTGTGATTCAAGCATTTCTTTGAGAGCTGGGTACATTCTGTGTTTTAGACTATGTCCTACCCTATTCTAAACATGGATTTACTTTTATATTTTTCAGAATGAGACCTTCCATGCAAACCATGCTGATGGGAATCTATAGTGGTGTTTTGGTTTTTTTTTTTTTCATAGTGAAACATTATGGAAGCTCAATTAGCGATACAAAGTAAGTAATTGTATTGGGTCTGGCTGGGATGGAGCTAACTTTCTTCATAGCAGCCCCTATGGTGCTGTTTTGCATTTGTGACTAAAACAGTGTTGATAACACACCAATGTTTTGACCATTGCTGAGCAGTACTTGCACAGCATTAAGATTTTCTCTTCCCCACTCTTCCCCTTCTGCAGCGATTAGGTTGAGGGTGGGCAGGAGGTAGGGAGGGGACACAGCTGGGACACTTGACTGGAATTGACCAGAGGGACATTCCATACCATATGATGTCATGCTCTGCCATAAAAGTTCAGGGAAAGGAGGAAAAAGGGGGGACATTTTTGGTTTTGGCGTTTGTCTTCCCAAGTAACTTTTACACATGATGAAGCCTGCTTCCTGGGAAGTGACTAAACACATGTTTACTCACTACTGCCAGTGGGAAGTAGTGAATAAATTCCATATTCTTCTTTGCTTGCGTTCACAGCTTTTGCTTTATCTGTTGAACTACCTTTATCACAACCTGCAATTTTCCTCACTTTTACCCTTCCACTTCTCTATCCCAGCCCACTGTGGGGTAGTGAGCAAGTGGCTGGGTGGGTGCCTAGTTGCTGGCCAAGCTCAACCCACCACAGCACACACATTGCATAGGTAACAACCATTGGTGGCACACTGATTTTTTTCTAATAAAATAAGTTAAAGAATTACAAAACTTTCTTTCTCAAAAATATCTTAAAACATCGAACTCAAAGAACAAAGCCAATAAAGGATTTTGATGGTAAAGAACTATCTAGGTGGAGTTGGTAAGCCTAGGTGCAAAACTGCAATCCAGCACCTATCTCGTACTCATATCCTGCTGACCTTGCAGACATCTCTGCGATGTTCCCAAAAATTCCCTGGGTGCCTAGGGTGGAATCTGCTCCTACCCTAAGCAGCTCCCACCTAAATCAGGACTCAGAAATTAAGAGTACCTGCAGACTTCTTGCAGGTGCCTGCTTTGGAAGGAAGACACAAAATAAATGCAAAGAAGCCCCAAATCAGTTGTAGAATCAGTCCTTTTCAGAATACATATATTGATTCTTCTCTGAAAACCAACAAGATGAGTAGAAGCAAAGGAAGTGGTGGTTTTAAATACGTGTTTTCATGCAATTCCTAGAGCAATTGTACAGGAAATGAGGGACCTCAGTTCAAATACCATTTTGGCCTTATGGAAGTTAAGCCTGTTTTTCTTACATTCCCAGAGAGCGTTAATTGAGCTATAAATTATTCTAGATTGAGATGAGAGATTACAAGGTGGAGATCACTGTTCTCAATGTCCAGCCAGTAATTTGCCCTTACCTTTTCTTCTTTCTTGCTGGTTGCCCATATGAATTGCAGCTGCTTATCAGATCTCTTATTTATCTTCAGTCATGCGTCATCTATAGTTATTTCTATTCACAACATATTCTGGAGAGAATTTCCATTTTCCAGTGCCTGGATACTAAAGAATCAGTTCTTTTTATGTGCAATGCTGTTCTGGAACTTCCCTCACTGGAATAGACTTCAGCCCTGGTGTCTGACCAACCTGATAGATTGTTTGATGTGAGAACCTGTACATCTCTTTTTCACAGTTTGTTTTCATATTCTTTGTAGTCTTTGCCTTGAAAAGTCTCATATGAATGACTTGCTTGATACACTCACATTTTATTTTTGTTGGGTTCAATACTACTCTGCTTTATTTTCATGTCAGGGAGCTGCTCTTTATTGTGCATCTTGCTGCCTTTCTCATGGCACACTGATGTGCTGGGTATCTTTTGAAGGACTAACAGTGATTTTTGAAAGTTGTTGCTAGTGGTTTACGGTTCGTGGTTTTCTGTCCTTGAGCATCCAAGTCAAACTTTCAACACATTAACACTATTGTAATACATTTCCTTTCAAAATGGTCCCACTTTGCTCAAGTCATGCTGATGCAAAACCTTCTGCCTGCCCCTTTTCTAAGACCAAAGTTGCAGGACCTGCCTCTGTCATTAAAAGGTCCACTTGCCTCTTCATTCAGACCAAATATTTTTAGGATTGGACAGAGGGTTGCCAACCCCTTGATGCTTGCAGGCTGGCTGAGTCATGATCAAGTCATTATGCCCATACTATGTAGGTGAGGTCCAGTAGGCATGGAAAGTATTAACACATAATTGAGGGGTTTGGTTTAAATTACATGAGCTAATCTAAAGGCCTTTAATAATCTATGAACTAACTGAAGTGAGGTCACATGCTGTAATGGTTTTACTCTTTTTAGGGCTCATTCAGGGTATTTTGGAAATTAGCAAATATGCCTTAGTTGGTAAAGGCAACTAGTCATAATTTCAGATATTTTACATTTAATTTTGATGTAATTTTAGATTCATTTTCTTGTTTAGTTTTAATGGTGGGGTTTAGTCATGAAAATGAGAGAGAAGAGAAAGTCATCTTAAGGTTTCCCATGCCTGGGAGAAAACTTCAGTCGTAGCTTATAATCAACTATAAAACTCAGATCTGTAGAGAAATAGTGAGTTTTCTATGGCTTTGCTTCTCACAGAACTACTTGCTTCACCTAAGCCAGTCAGGTTATGGTATTTTGATTGTTTGTGTGTAATGGTTTTTTGTAGGTTTCCAAATGTTAAATTCATTAAATTAAACATAAATGGTTAATTAGGTTCATTAATAGTTAGAAAAGTTTTCTGTACTACTCGAATTTTCTGTGTATGTATTATGCTTGGATTTTTTTTTAGTGAATTTATGTTGTCCTAGGGGTTTTGTGGCATTCTGTGGTTATAAAGTGGCTTTGATTGATTGTGGTTTTACTATTTTCTCTTCTATAACACTGAAGATTTTAGATAATCCACTTGCAATATGTTCCCATTTCAATCTTGTCAGTGTCCTGTCCTAACTACAACCTTTACCATGTCCATTTGCTGAGGGACTGGACTTTGGTTGGCCGTTATAATTGTCAATCCTCTCCCATACCTGTTTTTCCCTCCCTATTCTTATTTCTTATATCAAATGTTTGCAGGAGCTTGAATCATACTGGGTAATCAAGGATTAAAAAAAAAAAAAAAAGCAATGTTCAAGTTCAGTTTCTCTTTCCCGCCAATGTAAACACACCCTGAAAGAAAATTGCAATATACCACTATGCTGTAAACAACCTATTAGGAAGCTAGATGTTATAACACTTACTGTGCAAAATTTGTGTATTCTAAAGACAGTGTGATGTTGCTAAACTACAGCTAATGTCCTCTGGTTTTAAAAAGCAAAAAGTAGCTTTGGTAAGCTGATAATTGTGAAGGAGAGACTTCTGAAGCACTACAGTGTTTCTTTAGGATTAAAGTAGAATTGTAGTTTTTGACAGACTGTGAATTAATCTTAATCTGAAAAAAAGAGCCTAGTCCCCCACAACCAACTGGAGAACAAGTAAAAAAGAAAAACCTCAGCTTTAATGTTTCCTTGATATCTAGAAGGACAGAGTTTCTTAATTTTTATGTCATGTTTCTATCAGTTCCAGATTAGAACTTCATATAGCCTTTTTGCTAGTTGTGGAAACAGTTTAACATAGAATAAATTCAAATTCTAAAAAGTAATCATGACAAATTGGAGGATCTTTTTTATTCTCCAAACTGAACTTTCCAAGAATGGAGTTCTTGAACATAAAAGATTAATACTGGTTGTGGGATTATTATCCAAAGTAGCGATGTCTGTCAAAGTAATTTTATAATTAAATTTAGCACCAGCCAGCACTCCCTCAGAGAGTAACTATAAACCTATATATAGACAGGGATTTATTATAATCAACTTAGAAATCCTTTAGTTTGTCTCTCCCAAATACTGTTGTCACATCCAGAAATAATAAGATGACTATGGAGATTTTTTTAACCTTTATCTTTTTCTGTTTCCATCTAAGATCACTTTGAATCCAGAAAATGATTGGCAGGGGCAGGGCCAGAAAGGATGTACTGGAGGTGGAGAAAGAACAACAATCTCCATAACAGTGAATCTCCATAAATGTGTGTGTGGTGAAGGCAGCTTAAAGGAACATTTTCAAATGATGCTTGGCCTGACATTTAAACTATGTAAGAGAAATCTCTTATTAAGCCTAAACCGGTAGAAATACCTGTTCTGTTTGGTTTTGGTTTTGGTTTTGGGTTTGGTTATGTTTAAGTAGGGAAATACACAACACTATTCCCATTGAACTGTGATTTGAAGGACTTGAATTCCAGGTTCAGATCCTCTGTTCCTATCTAGCAGATGGGAAGTATAATGCTAACCTTTTCGTAAAATGCTTTGTGATCAGCTGATTAAAGGAACAAGCTAATGTTAAAATTAAACATTTCTTGTTGTGACGGGGCCACTAACAAATATGGCAGTACAAAAGGGACTGGAAAGTAATGTAGAATAAGAAGAAAAGTCTGAAACAAAAGAAACACAAGGAAGACCTTTAAAAATATCCCTAATGACTTAAATATCTTCTTGGTTGTTTTTTAATGCTTGTGCAATGAATGTTGAGTGGGGCAGGTAATGCAGCAATTATTGTGGTGCTTGAGGATGAGGTAGAGCCTTGCAGGCACCCCTGCTGAGAGCCACAGCATTCGTCTCCCACTGGGTGGAAAAGACTGTGCTTCTGGGAGGAGAGGGGATTACCGGGAGGAAGGTGTTTCCTGCCTCCTGGAGAGCAAGTTGCTGTCCCATGTCCAGAGAGGGCAGCTGCTGTGTCCCTCCAGAGTACTGTGTCTTGTCTGCTTTTTAGGGACTTTGTGCCAGAGCTGTGTTCCTAACTGTGCCAAGCAGATGAAAAGCACACCTGAGGGTTATGCAGCAATTTTTGTTAGGAAAAAAGGTTTGGGGTTTCTTCTGGGAAAGAAGTTGTAGAGTTTGTGTAACTGGAAAAAGTTGACACTCTTAATTCCAGTATAACCCCAGATGGTTGTTTTGTCTCATAATTAACAGCTACTTTAGAATCTGCTGCAAAATGAGTAACATTATTTAAACTCTTTCCTGCTAAATATGAATAATTTCTCCAGTTCTTAGGAGTTCATGATCAGGGAAACCCAGTGATGCAACCAAGTAGCATCTTATGCATCTCTATGCTGAAGTGGCTATTATGTGCAAAAAAATACAATGGAACAAAATAATTGCTCATGCAAAACCAACTGCCTGACTATTTTTCCCTTTGGAAGACTAAAAAGCCGGTGTTCAGACTTTTCCTGCTTTCTATTATGGACTGAACAGTTTGGAACAAGAGAACTGGGTTCATTAGTGGTGACAGCTCTGACCAGGAAGAGAAAACTCTTCCTGGTAAATGCTCTTTAGGATAATATGCTGGCACATTAGTATCAGGAAGGCTAGTGGTGTCAACAACACAAGGAATAAATGGAAAGCTGGGCAATTTAAAAGTCAAACAAAGCCAGTTTATCCCTGACTCCTTGTCTCACTCCTGCTCCCAAATCCTTCTCTTTAACTTATCTTTTACTCCTGCTACATGGAGTGGCAGAACAGAGAGGTCGTGTTGAACAGATTAAAATGGGAAAAGAAGGATTTCTGACTTCTTTTCACTCTGAGTGAAATCAGGATTTTCTTTCCATACTCAGAAAGTTTAAACACACTCACACACAGGCGCACACACACGATTTGACCAAAGCAATCTTTTCCTTTCTCCTTTCTAAGTCACAAAGCAGTGCTGTTGTTTGGGAGACTTTTCTGTTGCACCTTGAATAACATGTGTGACTTCTAAGAGGAAAATGAAGTAAAATTATACAAGCCAACACCACATCTAAATGACAACTAGCCTTGAAAACTTCTAACTCAGATAAATGCTTATAAAGGCCTCAATAAAAGTTAATGCTCCTGGTGTTTGATTCTGATGGAAAAAATTGTAAAATGTCAGCCTTGTAATAAATGCACTAAAGGGTGAATGCCACATTTAAATAAATAAAGCCTTATGCCTGAAAAGCAAGAACACTAAAATCCATGAGTACGTAATAAGAATGTATTAACCTGATGGGCCTCATCTGCTCTTGCTCAGAGGATTGTGAAACAGGAGTAAATCTGAAAAACTGGGGAGAGTTACACATGCATGAAATAATAGAGTAGGTGAAATGAGATGTAGGAGCCACAAGTTACTTGGAGATCAGCAACTGCCCAGCTGTAAATGTCTCCTTGTATAACAACATTTCTTCCCTTATTTTGTGGTGTGTTTAAACATATGGAGGGAGGGAAGTTTTTCAGTGTTGTTCATATCACTGAAAACATTTAGGTTTTCAGCCAAGCTGTAACTTTGGCTAATGTACGTGCAGTCAGCTGATGATGTAGAAAATACCGCAAGACATATTCAAAGTTTGTATAGCTACTTTATACACCGGCATCCCAATCTGGTTTCAGAAATCACTTTGCGATTAACAGTTGTAAGGTTCATATATTTAGACTGATGCATAATCTAACAACATGACAACGATTAATACCACAGGTATATTTTGAGACTGTTTTCAAGATTTTGACATTTGAGAATGTCCTCTGTTTGATACTCAGTTCACTACATGTTGCTTGTCATTAGTCAATACAAATGTCATCCCACTGAGGTAGATTTGTTGTACAACCTCATCGACATGTAACAGTTTGACAGCAGATATTAATTTCATTTCTTTGGTTGTTGACTTAAATTCATTTACTCTTCCTACTATTAATAGCATTTACTGCAAAAACTGAGGCATGAGGATGTGGTAACAGAGATTATTTCCCAGCCTCATAGAGGAAATAATACTTTCTTTGTCTTTGGTCAATGAAAATGCTGCTTCCAGCATTTGGTGTGCCTTGCTAGCATAGCTAGGTGTCCAGTAGATTTCAGATGGCCAAGATGTACGGCTGTACACTCCAGGGAATTCTCCTTCTCCCGTTTCAAGGCTAGAGAGTCCCTCTTTTGTTCAGATCCTCAAGAACCTGCTGAAATAATTTCCACATTTGTGTAGCTAATGTGAAAGGGCTTCTGTTGTGGCTTTGTCCTTCAGCACTGAGAGTGGTCCTTGTCTTTAATTTTACTGTGAGGTATGGATTGGGTAATGGACTTACAGAGTAATTTATTTCTGGAATAAAGCCTGCTGCAGTCATTCCCAAATGCTGTTTTTCCCTATGAGTCACTTGGTACCCTGTGCATGAGTTGCCTTTCTCTCCCTCCCCCTTGCTCCTGGCTTCCCCCTGTTCTCCAGCAAACCATTAAAAACTAAGCCTTTAGAGAGATACTACAGTAATGGTCCTTTTGAGAAAATCAGAGAGTGGAGTTTTATGGAAAGCAAGGGAATATGCTCACATAATACAATATGCCAACATACAGTAGCTTTACTGTTTTTGAAGTGTTTGTGTTTTACCAAGTATCCAGGAATAAAGCAGTTGTGTACAACAGAAGGCAGAGAAAGAGTGTGACTCATGGATTTTTAGAGTTTGCTTTTGGGTACCATCATAGCTGGTGGCAAGTGGTTACTTAGAGTGGCAAGTGGTTACTTTCATGGCCTGTGAGCTGTGTCCGGTGTTTCTGCTTTTCTGAGTGAAAGAAACTTGAGAGAATGCTCTGCCTCCTCCTCTCCCCTCCCCTCCTAAACTTCCAACCTGAGCTTTATGGTGTTTGTTGACTTTCAACCTGTTGATATGACACTGAAGCTCATAAGGTGGAGATTTATTGTATTACAATGTGATTTGTTGATATATGATTTTTCTTTCTATCAGTAGGTTACTTTATTGAGATCATAAAATGAAAATCAGTTTTTCATTTCACCCTCCCACTTGTTCCCCCTTAATTTATTGAAACAATTCTGCAAAGAGTATAAGAGATTCATTTCCAGTGTTTTTAAAGTAGCAGAGCAGTTCTAAGGATGAGAAGTGTTTTACAATAAAGATGAAAGAAAAGTTGAGAAAATGGAAAATTGAATGCCCTCACAGTGTTTTATTGAATATGTTCAACTTTGACGAAGCACAAAGACACTGCTACATATTTTAAGTTGGCAGGTAATAAATTCTGAGAGACAAAACAAAAGTCAAAGTAGAGTAGTTACTTTTTCCCTTTCTTATCTTTTGATGAGAGAAACATACAGTGAATGTCATTAAAAACTGGACATTATCCATTCACAGTAATTAAATCAACCATGGTGTATCTTAGGCTTGGAAATAACAGGAAGAGTACAGCAAAAATAAATGCTTAATGGTGCTATTTTATGCCTAAATGAAAAGATTAAACTGCAACTAGAAATGCCAGCTAATTATGTGACCATTAAATAAGCAATTACCTATGCAAATGTGCTATCATTTAGTCACCTTCTTTGTAATGTAAAAGGCTCCCATATCGGTCCTCTTTCTGATGTTTCTATATTGATTTTTATTGATAGGTGACGTCAGTGATGTCAAAAGGAGAATGTAGATGGAAACAATTTGGGTCCAAGGGCTGTCATTTTACTGTGTTTGCATGATGCCTCATGTAATGAGTCAGTTCTTTTGACTGGAGTTGCCACTATAACTATCATAAACACTATTCAAAAGAGAGACCTACTCTCTTCAGTGTGTGTACACAATCTAAATGAGAGGAAGTACACTGGGGAGCCAAGCAAGTCTTTGTTAAGTTAAGTTAAAGAATTGTTCTGGCTACAAGGCAAAGTGTCAAAGAAAAACGCAAACAGCTAATAAAGTTGTTGTTAGAAAAATATCGCCAGTAAATTTTGAAATGGAAACATTTCTGAAAGCATAGCCAGATGGAAAGAGCTGCATGAAGCTGATGTCTGCAGGACCTGAAGGAGACAGATGGTCAGCAACTTAAAAGGTTGAACACTTTCAAATATACATGGGACAGAAAGAAAGAGAATGAGAATCCAATGGGCAAATAACCCTTGATGATCATAAGTCTCCAACTTATTTGAAGTGTGTGAGCCAACTGAAAGCACTTCCATTCAAACAAAAAGCTTTCATGAGAGGACCCAAGGCTCACTAGATGCCAAAGATGAATTGGAATCTCAGCTGCTGCTCATAAAACTGTGCATTTGTAGATGAAGACGACAAGTTAAAACAGAATTTTAATGGGATCATGCCTCAGAGACAGATGACAACCTATTAACTGTAGATGGCCTGACCCTAGAGAAGGAAAACAGAATAGAATGAATGCACAGGACTCCTTAGGAGCTAATGAAAATACTGAAAAAATGCCTGTGAGAAGAACAAGCATCTGGATAGTCACAAACATGAACGTAAGTGACATAAATGCTAAATGGATGATCTTACATTCTGATAAGGATGGAAAAGTAGGAGCATAGAAAAGATGAAGAAATAGCTGTAGTGAGCATGAGTTACATGACTTAAATTCAAAACGTGTAATGGATAACACATATAAAAATATGCACCTAGGAACAGGTATATACGTTGTTTTTTTTTTTTTTTTTACTTGTGCAGATCTGATAACTACAAGATCTCAGAAGCAAGGGACTATGTACGAATGATAAAAAGTCAATTGGTAATTGAATCTAGAGCACTGAAACTGGGCTTGGCTTTGGTATAAGCTATAGAAACGGAGGAGTGTGGCACAGTCAGAATGAAGAAAGCTAAGATAGCCAAAAGGTTTTGAAAAACTCCTGAGTATTTTGTTTAAATAATTTACATGGATGCCACCCATGGTCAGATTACTGAGATGGAAAACATTAACTCACTGAATGGTAGTGGAAACAGCAAAACAAGTAAGAACAATTTTGATGTTCTAGACAGCCACCAGGAGTTTCACCAGCAACTTTGAAGGCCAAGTTACAACTATAAAGATGAATCACAATCACTAGACTAAATTCTAAATTGTCAAGTCACTGACTTTCCAAGTCCTCTTTAGCCGTTCTTGAAAAGACTGAAGTTTATATATGGACCAGGAGAAGTTTCTTACTGCACATCTTCTGCAGCAATTAAGATCATCACAGATTCTTCCAGCCTCAGAACCTGAAGAACAAATGTTAAAAGGACTGAGAGAAAGCTCTTGTGCTAATCTGATGATGATTCAGAGTGCTTCCCCTCTCAGTGCATTCCAGCTTGCAGAGTTCCAAACCAAAGCTCTTTCCATTGGGTCTATGACCTGCAGTAAGCTCACCTCGAGGTGTATCACCAAAATTGCAGCAGGGCTCACTCACAGGCTGAGTAGTCTGCAGGAAAACTAATTTGCATTCACATAAAAAAGAGGTATCCCTTGTGATCCTTAAAATCTTTATCAGTATTAGAACTCTCAGGATGCAAGGAATATATATGAATTAGCTGTTCTCGGTGTAACTGAAATACTTGTTTTTTAGACTATGATACCAGACTGAAGCATCACTCGTGGGTTATCAGTCCCAATGAACCCACAACTGTTGTACAAACAGTGAAAATTAGTAGATAATGACTTCTTCAGACACTTCAGTGTTTGCGCATCTTCCTCCTGTTTCCATTTGTTTGGCTGAGATGTTCAAACAGCTTTGTGAATCTGGTTTTATTGTCATATGAATAAAACAAACCAAGTCTGAAATTTACTGGGCAAGCACAAAGTGTTTCTGTACCCATCACTCTTAATCACTCACAAAAAAACAATAGGCAAATGTTAAAAGTTGCATGAAAAAGGAAGAACAAAAAAATATGCCATGATGAAAAAGAAGTCATAGGCTTAAATCTGCTGCAGAATGTCTACCGTGTTCATAATTTGACAGCCTACTGACCTATGGAGAAGAGTGAAGCATGGTCATATGAGGTGTTGGTTCTTCTTTCACAACAAAATTGCATAGAGTAATTGATCTTTAAGCCAAAAAAAGGTGGAAAATTTAGATAATTCAGCCAGATCTTTTCCATCTCATTTGGCAGAAATCATCACCCAACAACACCATCTACTAACAACGTTCTCACCTAACACCACCACCCTTGCCAAATTCATATACAGCTTGTTTAGACTGTTTTTTTTCTTACTTCAATTTTTGTTTGGAACCTACAAGATCTGTTAAAACTGTGGTGTAATTTTGTGAATTTCAGTGTCAATTACAGCTTTCAAATTTCTATTAAGTAATTTACCATCTCTGCCAGTGTATTACTAAGCAAGCAATTTTTAACTTTCACCTGCAGTGCTTAGAAAAACTGAGACCTCGTTCCCATTTACACTCATACCAGTCCATCATGTATTTTGTGACATAAAGAAGATCTATAGTGTGTGTTTTATATGCAGCTGACTCTTCTATGGGCCCCTCATCTTCATACGAAACCATGATTAAACTTAGCAGAGTATTGTTTTTCTTCCTCAGGATTTACCTTGCAGACTGACTCACACTTTTAAATTTAAAAAAAGTCACGAAACCTATTATCAACGTTATTTCCAAAGCAATTACACTGGTGCTAAAACTAATAACTCTAACAAAATAGTTAATGGTGAAGTGGTAAGTTCTACAATAAATTTTGTCTTGATAGTTGTTAAGACTAATTCTCTTAATTCTCAAGCTGCTATCACTTTTGCATGGGAACATCTATATTGATAGTGTGTCCTTGTATTATTGTTTATTATCATTTGATTTACATGAATTGTGGAATCTCATCAGAGAAAAGCTAGTGCTTTGTCCAATGCTCTTTTTAATGTCCAATAAGATGTCTTTCATTTTTGTCTGTTGAAGAATTATTTCTAAATATTCACACCAAATTCTTCAAATAAGAATGTTTCTAAATTATCCTGTCAGAACTGTGTTTTCTCCCTCTCTCTTTGAATCTCTCAGCTGTGGAGAACAGTATAAATTCGGAGACTCTATGTTGTGTATCTCAGATTGTCTGGTCTAACTGGAGAAAGCTGTATCTGAAACTGGTGCTAATAATGACTGGTATACGAGAGACATCAAGGTTGAGCTAATAAAAAAGGCACAAAACTTCTGTTAATTATTTGAGTTTGAGAAAATACTTATTCCATTTTCCCTGTCTGAAGTGGAGAGGGCTTCCTTCGTATCATGACCATGGGAAGATTACTGGTCTATTATATTTGCTTGCTTTGTGGTGACTTTTGTTCAGATTTTGACTCTCACATTCGAAAGATCTTATTTCTTCACATCAAATTCATGTCACCTTCATCTTGAATGGCTTCATTCTAATAGCTCACAAACCTGCACAGTGAGTGCCCTGAAAATCTGGGGGGTTTAGGTCAGCAAATCACAAGAAGTTCATTCTCACCTGGCACCTTTTAACGCTACTGGTGAATTTCAATCAGAACTGCCAGAAGAGTCAGGGAGGTTGATATCCCACTGTGCTGTGGATCAGAGAGAGACCCATTTAATAGAAAACTGAGAATCCTTATGGAAGCTTGCTCCTGAGGAAAATGAGATAGTAGTTCTGCTGCTTGTTGAACTACTTGGTAATTAGCAGAAGAACACAGCAGAGAGAGAATAGCTAAGCTGAGTCAATTTTTTTCACCTATTCATGGCAAAATCAGCCATTCTTTGCTTTTGTGGTTAAATCCAGCTGCTGTGGCAACATTATTCTGACAGGTGAATGAAGATTGGTGTTGCTTTTTATGAAACATGAGTGCAACAGTGCTTTTATGGTTACAGATTGTTGTAGAAAAAAAAATAGAAAATGAAATCTTAAAACGTTTGGAAAAATCTGTATTTGTTTTTTTTGTTTTGTTTTTTTTTGTTTTAAATTCCTGTTAGAAAACTAAATGAGCATTGTGTTGAATTGATTTGTGGTACAGTTTTAACATGCTAAAAAAGTCAGACCTTGATCTTTTGAAATAGCCTCCAGGCTTAGCAACATTTTTTTCCTAAATAAAAAATACAGAAAAAGTTTGAATATACATATTTGCTCTATTGAATGATAATAATTCAGATGCCCTAGCATAGCAGTATTTTTTTAAAAAAGCAAATAGTCTGAAGATTCAGAAATTGAGACATTTTGGGGAAAAGTTACCACTTTTCTGATGAAATTAGCTTTTTGTTGTAAACAGATTATGGAAATACTTCCATATGTCATTTGTTTCTTTCTATTTTTGTCATAGAATAAAAATGATAACTGAAGAGTTTCAGTTCAGAGAACTGTCTTTAGCTCCAGCCCACAGAAAGGATGTTACTTTATCAAATCATAGGAAAAGCTGTTACACTATATTTCATCAACCCTAATTCCCACTTCCCACCCCTTCCCAATTCATTTTAGAGACTCAGTTTTGCTCTCTTGAAATGTCAATATTCTTGCATGGAGATGCTCCTACTCTTTCCACTGACTGTATTACTTCTTCACTGTATTGTGGATGTGCTCCCTATTGATTCCTTATGTGTATGGAACTAAAGAAAATACAGATTTTGAATTTTATCAAGTAAAATACAGACACAAAGATTAAACTATGATCCTTATATAGAGTTGTTTTGGTGTGGAGTGGAGTGGTTGTAGTCCTGCTTCCTCAAAGATGTTTAAGTTCATTTCTCTTTTGAGTGGTAGATTTTTCTTTTCAGTTTTCCTTGTGATAGATGCCACATGACCGCTGGCACATCTCATGTCCCCCCTTTTTTTAGTGTCTCCATTTTCTAATTCCCTTTGTTCTTAATTTTTTTGTTTTTCTTTGGTATTTACTTACTTCCTCAATTAATTCTTCCAGTTGAACTAAATTCACACTGAAGTGCAAATACAAAATCGTATTACTTTCAAATTTTGGAGTTTCTTTGCAGTAAATGTAACCTTTATCTATTATTACTTGCTCTTTGTGCAGTGCATCATTCAAATCAGAAACTGAAAGATGAGTCAGCACATTGTTTATAAACATGTAGCCAAAAACTGCTTAGTCCTGAAGAGCTCAATTGTCTTGTTTTTGTGCTTTGTTGTTCCAAGCATATATTTTCTCTTTTGTATTTTCTTTCACCTTTTCTTTAATCCTCTTAGCAACCATGTTGCTTTTCTTCTTGATCATTCCTTGACCAACAGTGACAATTATGGTACTTCTCTGCCTCTTCTCTGTTGATCAAAAGAGAGGTATGGGCAAAAGACAGCTGCTAATGTTACAAAGATGCTAAAAGCATGGCTTAATTTGTAAGGATGGAAGGAAAAAACACTCGAGGGGGAAAAAAAAAAAGTTTTAATTTGGGAAAAAAATTCTGATATTCAAAACATTAGGCACCTGAAATAGTCTCCTGAACTAGACATCAGGAGTACAGAGTGTTTAAAGTTCCTTTATACACACTGAAGCATCTTAGAAAGCCTGAAGTTTAGGCATTGTGTTTGAAAATGCAAGTTTGTCTTTTAGTTGCATTTTAATTTTTTAAAACATTTTATTGTCATTTCTTCCCATGTGACTTTAAGGGTAAAAGGACTGGTTTATAGCATGTTCTCCAAGTTACCAATGTGCAAGCAAAGATCTACTTTAATCATTGGCATGCTAAATTTAGGTAGTGGATTTAAATAAATTACATGATTGAAAAAAAAAGACAACAAAAACTTCTAACATAACATAAAAATTTCATATTTTGAAAAGAAAGCTAAGTTTTTCACATTTTGAGTTTAATTTGATTAAGTTTTGGTCCACTTTTTATGTATTTTCATAAAAATCAGTACTGGGATGCATACATTCTTGCCTATTTTCACTCCTATACTACAGATAAAATTTTTGCTACTACTTTCCTCTAGTTACTTTGAATGTACTGTTTGAACCTCCGCTTTGATTCACTGACTAATACATAATGGACTTACTAGTCATATGTTTCATTGCTGTATGTTCCTACTATTTTTCATGTAATGTTGATCTACGTGTATGTCATAATAATTTATTGTAATATGTGTAGGAGATAACTCTATCTGTATTTGCAGTTAACCCAGATTGCTAGAATAAATATTTGATGGACACTAAGTCATGGGCCCCTCAATACAAGAAAGACATTGAGGTGCTGGAGCGTGTTCAGAGACGGGCAACAAGGCTGGTGAAGGGTCTGGAGAACAAGTCTTATGAGGAGCGGCTGAGGGAACTGGGACTGTTTAGCCTAGAGAAGAGGAGGCTGAGGGGAGACCTTATCGCTCTCTACAACTACCTGAAAGGAGGTTGTAGTGAGGTGGGTGTTGGTCTCTTCTCCCAAGTAGCTAGCGATAGGACGAGAGGAAATGGTCTCAAGCTGTGCCAGGGGAGGTTTAGGTTGGAAATTAGGAAAAATTTCTTTACGGAAAGGGTGGTCAAGCATTGGAACAGGCTGCCCAGAGAGGTGGTGGAGTCCCCATCCCTGGAAGTGTTCAAAAAATGGGTAGATGTGGCACTTCGGGATATGGTTTATTCTAGTCTACCCTTGATTGGTTTAGGTGGGCTTGGTAGTGTAGGTTAATGGTTGGACTGGATGATCTTAAAGGTCTTTTCCAACCTAGACGATTCTATGATTCTATGATTCTATGAAAAAGAATAATCTAGCACACAGGAATAGTTGGGCAACAGTTCATTTTCAGCATAAATGTAAACAAAACCCAAGCTCATGTAACTTCGAGGAACTTACTAGACGGTGCTGTGTCACACAGAACTGTGATCATTGCATGTTTGGTCTCCAGGTTTGTTTTCTCACTGACTTCAATGGAAAGTTGGCTGCCCATGCTTCAGAAGGGCTGAGATACTTTTTATTGACTCTGATAACAGCCTTCACGGAGCAGAGGAAAGAGATACTCACTTCTGTGCTTTCCATGCTTTAAAAGTAGGTAGCTTTTTCTCTGAATTTTCAGATCTTATTTCCTGGGAGAGAGGATTAATATGCTAGTAGTGCCAACAACTCAATTATTCCAAAGCTGCAAAAGCAGTCAGAAAGATTACCTTGGACCCTACACGTGCACCCTTCTAATCTAACACCACTGTCGCATTTAGTACTAGTAATGATGCAAATGTTAAATTAGTTTTGTTAACTTTTTTCCCCAGATATGCCTGCTACATGGGATTAGAATGGTTCTTATTTACCTTCTAATGTATGTAGCTTCACATACTATTTGTGAGGAGATTTTAATTGTAAGCTCTATAAGCTATCGGGTTTCTTTAGTGCTTTTCCACAAGTATTGTCTTCCATAAACATCCATATGGATATGATGACTTCTTTTCTTTGTCAGGGTCTATCGCTATGCCTAGAGTTTATTCTGGGACATCCATCACACTCCTGAGGACATCTTTTCTTTCACCTCCAGGTACCAATCATCTGATTGCTTATCAGGAATCCAAATAGTTTTGAAAATTACAACAATGGCTCACCGGCTTCTTATCAATCACAAATTCTTCATGCTTTCTTCTTTTTCTTGCTGATTAAACAGATCTCATTAATTTCATTTTTATCCAGAGTGTAACATTACACTTCTGTAATTTAGTCTGACTGTCAAGTTCCTCTGAATGTTAAAAACATGAACTGTTTCACAGCTTGTGTCTGACTGTCTTCCTCTTTTGCTCATCTGTTCGCTGTACATATAGAGTGAGTTTTGTTTGTCCCATTACCAGAGTTTTAGCTTCATATTTCATCAATTAACATTTCTTTTGATGGCTTGGCTTTGGGAATTAGATAGTGGTCATCAATCACTTGGAGCCAGAGTCCAGAAGAAATTTGCTTCATTCTGTGTCTGGGCACTGGCATTTCCAAGTGAGTCTCACTGTTTGATCAGGACAGTGTAACACAAACCTCTGTAGAATGCAGCAATGGTCAGGTGACTGTATGCTTTAATAATGATGCTGGGTCCTCAGCCTTCTTCTGAGTATTATCTTCACTAACGGGTTTTGATCCTTAGTGAGCCACCTAGTAAAAAAGTAGCTTGGTAAAAAAAACCCCAAACCTATTTGTGTTGTGTGTGCACATGTATTCCTGATGCCATATATTAGTGCACTTGTTTTGTTGGAGTAAGTCTGCATAATCTTAGGAAAAATTGCTCTTGCTCATGGGATTCAGCAAAGAGTTAGAATCCATTCTTCAAAGAAAGAAAAGTGCCTGACAGAAGCAGTAAGTGAGATGATTTCCATTACATAGAAACTATTCCCTTTTTTCTCTTAAAGCAAAGCTGATTTAGCATAGTTTGTAAGAAGTTTGTATCTTGGCACATCAGGCAAAAACAGTTTTCTCTGCACAATTACTAAAACCTACATTAAGTTCATAGAAAAACTTGGATAAAGTTTATATTCAGATCAATTAATTTCAAGCACACATTTGAAGTGTCTGGCAAATAAGCAAACAAAAACTTCTAAGAAAAAGTGCTGGAGGGTAAAATAAGTCTGGCAGCTACCTCCCTTCCATAAAAGCCTTGGGGTAAGATTTATCAAAGAGGTTAGCATACACCAAAACTTTGTGCTGCTACTAAACGCAAGTGGGCAAATGCCTGAGGGAAGGCTGAAGTACCGAACAGGGAACTGCAGATGGTGATGTGATGTTAATTGCAAGTGCACCATGGCCTTGTCCACAAAGGTATCAGGAAGCCATGTAATAGAAAATGTGATTTCTACTGTATCAAGGAAGGAGGTGTACGAAGGAAAAGTGTTATTTCCACCAAAACCTGCATTTGTTAGTCATACTTTTTTCCAGGGTGAGAGGCAGTTTGATCAACCTATAAGTCAGAAGTGGAATAACATTGAACTGTAATAATCATTCCCATGGAATGAATTTATACACTAATGATAGGTGTACCTCAGCTCTGCTGTTGCATTTGGGAGTGCCTACACACCCCTCTGTACATACTTTCTCCTCTGTCCCTCCACACAGGCATTTGCATGGTTTTACTATCCCTGTAAGTGCTATTTTCTTCTTTGAGAACAAAAGTTTCAATAGCTACTACTAGAATGGAGCTAGAGTGGTTTACAGTTGTGACTCAACACAGTATGTTAACTAAACACAGGACAAAGCAATGTCAACACTGATGAAATCAATCAAGAGAACACCCATGTTTTGCCATACCTTTCATATATTTTATAATGTAATCAATGGGGAATTCCTTTTTTAGAAAAAATTTGTTGTGCTCAAGAATACCTTCTCTTCTCTGGTAGAAGCCTTTTTTCTTAAGCTGCTGTGCTTTCTGGATATATTCTTTAACCTCACACAGTGAATTTCAAGTCTCTGTAGAGCCTTACTGTTACCAGCATTAAGCATTCCCTTCATTTTACTGTAAAAAATTGACACTGTGGAATTTCATACTTAGTCCCTGTGTTAATTTTCTTCCTAGTAGCTGGCATAGTGCTGTGTTCTGGATTTAGTTTGAGAATAACATTGATAACACACTGATGTTTTAGGTGTTGCTAAGCAGTGTTTACACTAGTCAAGGAATTTTTCAGCTTCCCAAGCTCTGCCAGGTGCACAAGAAACTAGGAGGGATCCCAGCTGGGACAGCTGACCCAAACTGACCAAAGGGCTATTCCATACCATATGATGTCATGCTCAGTATATGAATTAGGGGGAGTTGGCCAGGAGGCTATGATCGCTGCTCAGGAACTGGCTGGGTATCGGTGAGCAGGTGGTGAGCAATTGCATTGTGCATCATTTGTTTTTTATATTATTATTATTGTTATTATTATCCCTTCCTTTTCTGTCCCATTATACTGCATTTATCTCAAGCCACAAATTTTACTTTTTTTTTTCTGATTGTCTCCCCCACCCCACAGGGGAGGGGGAGAGTGAGAGAATGGCTGTGTGGTGTTTAGCTGCCTGCCAGATTAAACCACAACAGACCCTTAATAATTTCCACATCACAAACATAGGCATATTTTATTTCCTTTAGTAAAGTAGGCTCTTCCTATCTTCTATGCTGCTACTAGGAATAATACAGCCCAAATTATGCAGCAAATCCAGAAATAGAGTGAAAACCTGATGAAAACGCCATGTTTAAGCATGCTTGAAATTTGGAGATGTGGAACACAGACTGGGCATTTGCAAGTGTCCTTTTTCTCAATGGCTGCTATAGTACACCTCAGGCCTGATGAGGTGTGGTGGGTTGACTCTGGCTAGATGCCAGGTTCCCACCAAAGCTGCTCTATCACTCACCTCCTCAACTGGACAGGGGAGAAAAAATATAACAAAAGGCTCAAGGGTCAAGATAAGGACAGGGAGAGATCACTCACCAATCACCGTCACAGGCAAAACAGACCCAACTTGGAGAAATCAGTTTAATTTATTACTAATCAAATCAGAGTAGGATAATGAGAAATAAACCCAAATCTTAAAAACACCTTCCCCCCACCTCTCCCTTCTTTCCAGGCTCAATTTCATTCCTGATTTCTCTACCTCTTCCCCCCGAGCGGCGCAGGGGGATGGGGAATGGGGGTTGCGGTCATTTCATCACACGTTGTCTCTGCCGCTCCTTCCTCCTCGGGGGAGGACTCTTCAGAATCTTCCTCTGCTCCAGCGTGGGGTCCCTCCCATGAGAGACAGTCCTCCACAAACTTCTCCAATATGGGTCCTTCCCACAGGCTACAGTTCTACAAGAACTGCTCCAACATGTGTCTCCCACAGGGTCACAAGTCCTGCCAGGAGCCTGCTCCAGTGCGGGCTTCCCATGGGCTCACAGCCTCCTTCAGGTGTCCACCTACTCTGGCATGGGGTTCTCCCCAGGCTGCAGGTGGATATCTGCTCCACCACGGACCTCCATGGGCTGCAGGGGCACAGCTGCCTCACCATGGGCTTCACCAGGGGCTGCAGGGGAATCTCTTCTCCGGCACCTGGAGCACCTCCTGCCCCTCCTTCTTCACTGGCTTTGGTGTCTGCAGAGTCGTTTCTCTCACATATTCTCACTTCTCTCTTCAGCTGCAATTGTTGTTGGTGTTGCACAGCAGTTTTTTCCCCCCTTCTTAGATATGTTATTACAGAGGAACTACCAGCATTGTTGATGGGCTCGGCCTTGGCCAGTGGCAGGTCCATCTTAGAGCCGGCTGGCATTGGCTCTATCAGACATTGGGGAAATTTCTAACAGTTTCTCACAGAAGCCACCCCTGTAGCCCTCCGTACTACCAAAACCTTGCCATGCAAACCCAAGAAATGAGGTAAATTAGCCAAAAGAACGCCATTTCCTTTCTGAGTTTTGGATCAGGATGCTGTACATGCAGATCTGTGTATAAGTGTATTGATTTTAATCTGTCACTCTTAGATTTCTGATTTTAATCTGTCATTCTTACATTTGGAGGTCAAGACAAAAAGCGTCTTTCCCTTTTAAGAAGGGTTATGTCACAAGCAGTATCCTGCCCTTCACAATCTCGTTTTTATCAACTCAGGATTATTGGTAAAATCCTTGTGAGACATTAACAGAATAAAGCTGCCCTTGACCTGTGCCTTCATTCTCTTTCAAAAGATGCCTAACTGGTTCATTTAGATTTAAAAGAAGTTTGAGCAATTCTATTACTTAATCTGTTATTGGAAATGTGTGAAAGTGCTTTTAGATAAAGCTGTACAAAAGCATGTTTTAATGCTCAGAATTTTTAGAAAGAAAATCTCATTTGAGGGTCTTGCTTGATATATGTCCAAAGTGGACAACATAATAGTTTATATTGGAAAAGAGAATGATAATACAACATGTGACAAAAGCAGAAGATGTAAGCTTACCCAGGTTTTGGGGCTTACGTAAGAAGGTATGTGACTCAAAATAGGTGGTGTGAGGTAAAAAGGCATGGGCTTTAGAAATAGCTGCCAGCAGGAGGACAAGAGAAGGTCTGAACTTTAAGGGACACTCCAGCTTATGGAAACAGAGAGTAAAAAGGCATAGGGTTCTATGAAGGGTGGAGTGATGGTGGTGAGAAGATAGGGAAGATGTGGGTCTTGTACTTCCTTACTGTATCTGCAGCATCTGCTTTAGGAAGCACAGGGAGTTTTGCTGAAAGAGGCATGTAATAGCAGGTGTTTTTGTCAAGTCGGGGAGAAGCAGACTTGGAGGAAAAATCAGAATTCAGGAAAAGAAAGAACAAATTTATTACAGGAAAAGTGTAGACAAAGGGAAAGAAATGGAAGAAGAGGTGTCTGGAAGAAACAGAGAATGGAAAAAGTGGGATAAGGGATGAATTGGGGGAATCTGAGAAGGCGGTTTTTCAAGGAGAGAGAGGTATATAACTAGGAAAGGAAGCAGTATTAAAAGGATGGATATGGGGTGATTTTCAGAGCAGGGAGGCAGGGAGGAATTGGAGATAAGGTACAAAAATGGAAGATAGAGGAATCTCTTGGGAGAGCGGAAACATGAAAGAGGAAGAGGTATTCTGAGGGAGGTCTCAGAGAGAAAGGGTTGTGACAGGAGAAAGCATAAAACAAAGGGAGGAATAAGGGTGGCAAACGATGGAAAACCAGCAGGTGGTAAGCCACCACAAGCACTCAGAGTATCACTTTCTGACTGTGGTCGGCAGTAATCAATGTGTTGTATGACTGAGCAGTGTTCGTTGACTCTTAGATTGTCAGTTTGGGGATGGCTGAGCGTATCACTACTGTGCCACTCCATCTTACTCCGTTATAACTGTACTTCATTCTCATGGAGTTGGGTTGCCTAGAGGCACTAGTTTTCCTTCACGGATCTTTTGGGGTTCACTAGCTCTACAGTGCTGTGATAACCTACCTGAGCTGCCGTGGCTGGAATGCTTCTTCTCTTTGAGCTTGCTCATTTAAAGAGTTTAAGTATTGTCACAATTTGCCTTAATCATGTTAGATGAGAAGAAAATGTTGAGAATGGTTTTCTTTTTTATTACAACACTGAAATGTATGTGCTAGAAGAGATATTACAGAAAATAACATTGTTTACAAGAATTACAAAATAAATTTAACTTAGGCTGTTAGAGCTGACGAAACAAATCTAGTTATTTTAAATCCAAAGCATCTCATGCTTGTGTAAGAGTGCTGTTACTTTCTTCTTTAGAAGTAGCAGAACAGGCCAGTCTGAGTTCAGAGTGGCCTGAAGCTCTTTGTATGCTGAAATAGTGACAGACACAGAAGAATGGAGATTCAAAATATGGCCTTAGTCTTCCTCAGTTTTCCTCTCTGAAAAAAAAGTCAGTGTTCAAGTTTGACTGTTTCTTCTCAGAGGATCAATGTGCTGTGATTTGCTTAGCGCTGGAACAGCTTCCTTAACAGGCATCCTCCTGTTCAGTGGTGGGTATTCTTTCTTATTGTCTGTTTATTCTTCTTATAAACTCAACATGTTCTAGGTTTGGGGTTTTTTTTTAGGTGGTGGGGGTTTTTGGGGGCTTGGTTTGGTTTTTTTTTTTTTTTACATACAGTTTTGCTAGTGCTGTGGTTATGAAA
Source organism: Pelecanus crispus (assembly GCF_030463565.1). Classification (NCBI taxonomy): domain Eukaryota; kingdom Metazoa; phylum Chordata; class Aves; order Pelecaniformes; family Pelecanidae; genus Pelecanus; species Pelecanus crispus. The sequence goes on along the minus strand of NC_134644.1, from coordinate 99,767,649 downwards.
GAAACATCTATTTAAGAATTACTCATAGCCTCTGGACTGTGAAATGCCGTCACGGGGAAGGGTGATAGAAAAATGATGACCCTCTTGAGCCATGTTCAGTGTGTGAATGATTCAAGTGCATCTCGTTGTGTGACTCACCTGAGGCTGATGTTGCTGCTCTGGAGGCACAAATATCTGGAGTGGTCTGGGATATGCAGCCATTGTCAGGACCTGGGAATTATGCCTTTAGCTCTTCCTCTAGTTTGCTCTCCAATTTATATTGTAACTGTTCTGTGGCTTTTATCAATGTAAGAATTTGAGTTGCAAATTCCAGAATACTGTAGCTACTTCTACTGCTGTGTATTACTCTTAGGAAATAAATGGTTGTGTTGTGTTCTAAGGTGGTTGATTTGGACAGCAGCCTGGGACACAGACTTCCTTGTACAGGTCTCTGATCTTTGTGTTCCTTCCTTCTTTACCTGTTGGGGTAGACTAAGCAGATTTTAATCTGTTTTTTGGTTTATACCTATACAACACAACATGCTAGCATTCCTCCTGTTGTATCCCCCTGTGTACAATTTATTCTGTAAAGAATTTGATCTTTGTTCAGCTTAAGCCCTGCAGCTATAGCTCTCTCTTTTTCTTTTATACCACTGGACTGTTGTCCTTATAGACCTTACTATCTTGTTTCAGCTTTTTCCTCTGTGGATTTTCTCAGGTGCCTGAGTGCACAACCTAAGTGGCACTTCAGAGAAAAGATGGTTATCATAGGTATTTGTATGCAAATGCAGAATTTTTTTACTTCTGCCTGTTAGAACTCTGCTTGAAGAAATAAGAAACTGATTATTTTTGTGTTGGTTTTTTTTTGGGGGGGGGGATGGTTTTTTTTTTTTGCTTCCCAGAGCAACAAGCTGACCAAGCTGGGCTTTATTCTGACTGAGAATAAAGTTGAGAAGTTCCACTTCTTTCAGAGCCATTCCTCAAATTCTCCTTCAGATGTTTTTGTCCCTTTGCCTTTTTCAAAAATTACATCCTCTTGAAAAAGAGAGAACATGAGCTTAGTTTTAACCCAATAACCTTTTAAAGTACTTTTTCCATGGTACTATTACAAATTGTATTTTTACCAACTTCAGAATCATATTTAGTTCATGAACTTGTTTAAGAGATTAGATCAGCACTGCAAGTTTTATTGTTTTGTTGATTTCTTTTCCGTGGTAATGTAATTGACAGGAGCTGATAAACCTGTAAACTCAAAAATAAATATTGAGTGTACTTCCAAACTAATAGCCCATTCATCTTCATCTGCAGTGTTGTTTGTTGTCCCTGTGAAGAATTACTCTGAGCTAGTGGTGCTCTTGCTCCTGATATGAACCCTGTCCCGATACCTATGTACTTTTACAGAAAGATGTGAGCAATTGCTGTTCTTGCATATTTTCCAAAATATGAATTTCCAAAACCATCATACTTTTCATTGTCCTCTTTACCAATGTTCTGGGCCCTGGTTTTCAGAGGGTGACTTTGTGCCTTTCCCCAGTTGCATGGCCCTATACCATCTGCCTCCACTGTTTATTTGCATGGATATTCTTTCATAGGAAAACTCTTATTACTTCATCAAAATTCACCCTGTAGTCCTCTAAATTTTCTTGTCCTGGATCCTGACACATCATGAGAATAGTAAAGGTGACTCTTTGTTTTCTATAATTTATAAGCTCTTTATGATTGTCATAAGCTATTATGAAAATAAAAACCTTCCAGTTCTGCTCAGGGTAGAGAAGGTAGCCAAATTATTTTACAAAAATTAAGTATATAATTCTAGGACAGTGCTTCAAAGCTATATTCTGTCTTTCTTACTCTCATTCTTTGTTCATAAAGCAGAAAGTAGTGTTTAAATTTGTTTTAATTACTGTCTGTGTTCCCAAGGAGTTTGAGACAAATGGCTAGCAGTCTTAATTGAGTCCCTGCCTGCCACATCTTGCAAACCTGAGATTCCATGAGATGCACTCACTTGCTGTCAGCAAAGGCATGATTCTCCCCTCCTGTTAATGAGCCCAGCCTCCCCCAGTGCAGAACCTTTCTTTCCAGCTGCCTGCTTGTGTGCCTGATTGGGAATGGATCTCCATCTCTTTTTACTGTATTTCTTAGGTTATAGTAGGTGTGTCACAGACATCTCTGTCACTGGCAATTTTGACAGAAATCTGTCAATTGCTTTTTCACATTCGATCTGTTTTATTATGTTGTCCTCATGCTGAGAGTCTAAATTAAACTAAAAACAGTGGAAGAAAAAGTGCATATTTACCATAAGAAAATAAACAAATTGCAATGTTCAGTGGTTCAGGATTTCAGAGTAAAACTAAGTAAGAGAAGTCTGCAACTGTTTCTTCACTATGGAAAATTCTCATAGAGATGAAGCTGTTGGATAGTTGCATCTTCATATATTTAATTCTCTTGCCTCTTATAATGCTGACACTCTTAGGTGTATCACTCTTGTAGATTAATTACAATGTAAATATTTTAAAATACAGTAATGACTGTATTCTTACATACCAATTTCCTGAAGGCAGGTCCTGGAAAATTAGACCAGGAATAATTTTAGTTTATGAAAAGACCTTCCTGGTGTTTATGATATTGCACAGTTGCAAAAGAAGGTTATCATTGTACTTCGAACATTCATTGTGGTAAATGCAGAAAATAAATCATCCTGACAGCAGAAACACAATTTTATAGCTATAAATTATTGGACCATAAATTACCTTCCTGGAAAACATACTTTTAGTCTGGAATTCTCTCACAAGGAATCTTTATGATCTCATTAGGTTTCCCCTTTGCAGCAGAAATTTAAATAATTTAGTTTTTGATTACTAATTCATGGCAAAGTAATTTGAGAATGTTTACAAACCATAAAGCTCATCCGTTAAATTATTTATCATCTGATATAATTTCAATAGGCATTTGTTTAATTTTTCATGCTTTACATACAATGTACAATACCCCACAGTGTAGATTACTGTAGAGAAGCTCCTTATTTTTAGGCAGAAACACATGAATTAGTATTTTCAAACACTAACCAAGCACCAAGACTAGAGCATTTGTATATGTGTGGTGTGATTGATCATCAGCAACAAAAAGTATTTTTGATTGCTTACTTATGTATCATACTGAGCAACACAGAACCCTTTTCTCTGGGCTTTTATTGGAATATATTTTTTTCAAAAAAAGTTGTTCCACTAATGCAAACTAAGAGAGCTTGTGTGGTGAGGTTCAGTGTTAGTATGTATGGCAGAACTTGACCTGAGTTGATGTTTTGGTTGGACTATGTATTTCTGGTTTGCTTTCATTCATTGAACTGTCTTTGAATTTGCAAGTTATTTAAAATCCTTTATTGATTTTGAAACTAGGTCAAATAATATCCTTAGGATTGCTTGCCTAAGATCACACTGCAATGCATATCATCATTACTTATTGGCAAATAATAGTGCTAGTAATAATGCTAGGTAATTGGTGAATAAATGGTAGGTAAATTAAATGAGCAGTGGTGATCAGGCTATGTGTTGCAGATTATTTTTACTTATTGCTTGAACCTGAGATTTGGAAGAACTACGAAGTTTCAGAGAGGAGGAACCTAAGGAGGTGTTTACTTATTTTTTTCACTTCAGTCTCAAATCAGAAATCTGGTGTTTAAGCTCAGCCTGATGTAGTATAGCAAAACTCTGAAGGTTCACTTTGACTTTATATATAAGCTTTACTGAGAGAGGAGGATAAACCTCAAGAGACTGATCTTGTGGGTGTGTTTGAACTACACAGAAAGTTTCTTTATTTGAGTGAAAAGTTGTCAGGGTACTTGTGCTCTACAGGCAGGATTTGCAAACGTGCCAGTATCTTTACTATTGGTTGAAGATGTTCCTTATTCTGTGTTCTTTCAAATAGATAGTAAATTTGTCCAATAACTTATTTCTTTTCTCATTTAAAATAAAATTTTAATTTCTGTGAATTATTTAATGAACCAGCTTTTTTTTTTTTTTTCTTTTCTTTTGACTCATTAATACCTTATTAGCTTGGGCTACTGATATCCACCTCCTCCCCTGCTTTCAAGTAAAATAAGCAGTGTTAGGTCTGTATAGTAACTCATGCTCATGTTTTCACTTATTCTGTATACAATCTAAAAGAGTGATATATTTGTGTAGATAGAGCACAAACATAAAATGTTCAAAGTGGCAGTAGTTTATGCTGTTATGTCTAGAATTAGGTCAATGATATTTCAAGCAAGATGAATTACTTTGAAACTTGTTTGGTGAAACTTCTATCTCAATCTTCTGTTTGCAACTTGTCTTGCAGCTGACATATTCTTAAATTCTGTAGTAAGAAATATATGATAAGTTAAGTAATTACTGTTCTTTGTCATTTTTAGTGGTTTATTGTAGGACAGTGATAAGTACAGAAATGGAAGGGAATTTGTCATGTCATATTGGTAGGTTGCTACTCCTGTTCTTATTTGGATGACTATCTGTTATAGATGCATGAAATAATTGCTTTTCCTTTTTTTATTTTTTTCCTTCCTCTGAACTGTCACTTGATAAGGAGAATGTTTAAAAAAAAGTGTGAACAACCTACACAAACTTGTAGTGGATTTCCTAATGCCAGGTCTTGTATTTGCAAGTTCAACATTATCTTTCTGTAAATGTGATATGGTAGTTGATAAAATTTGCTCATTCTGTTGGTGCACTTTCTAATAAAATATTTTCATTATTTCATTTCCAGAAAGCCACAGACATATAAATATATATAAAAAAACCAAAAGGATTCAACTCTTTCAGTTCACAGCTCTTTGCTCTGCTTTGATAGTGTTGCCATATACTTAATAATTTATGCAGATGTCATTTTAAGGAAAATTATAACTTAGTTTTTTAATTTGGCATGCTTCATTTCTGTGGGTGAGATATAGAGATACAAAAGTGGTAGTTTTCTACAATATAGTTTTAAAGTGGGTGTTAAATAACTTTTTCTCAGCACACCAAAGAAATAAAAAAAGGAAAAGAAATCCAGGTATTCAGATAGTTTTTTGATGCTGCTGTAGAGCACACAGAACACATGAAATTTTTCTGGATGTAGTAGAGCCAAAAGAAAGAAGTATAGTAAATAAAGAAGGCTAGTGATAAGAAATTAACTGAAAGAATTTTACTGAAAAGGTCAATTTCATTTTAATTGTTTGAAGTTTAAGTAATCAAACACTGGATTCTATATATGCTCATCAGGCATGATGGATGAGAACGTAGATTGGACAAAAAATATTTCTCATCCTTTAAACATATGAGCAGGCTCTTTTCAGTAGTTCTCTGTGCTTTGGCAATCTTTTCATAAACCATTTTATTTTTCGCATTAATACTTCTGAATATATTTCTTCTTTCATACCCATACTAAGGGACTTTTAAGTGTGGGTTGTTTTGTATTGAAGAGGACTCCCCAAAGGACCAAATTAATAAGTCTGGTTTTGGACTTGTCTGAGATAAAACCATCAGAGGTTGCCAGCTGGTTTGTGTTGGTTTATTTTGTAAAAGGAGGTAGGGGGAAACAAGGAGAGAAATCCAAAACTTCCTTTCTGATCTCTGGCTTTCCTCCTCTCCACCAAAAATAGTTTGATAGAATACATAATTTGCCTTTTTTTCTTTAGCAGGACAAAGTCATATGATAAATTACAGACCATAGGGTATGAAGTAAATAATCATCTCTAGTTCAACTGAACCGGGAAAAAAAGGATAGCTTGGTACACAGGAAAATTAAAACCTTTGTGAAAATATAGAAGGAACAGTGATAAGTGTGCAATAAGGTCTTTAAAAGTTATATTCACTTTATGGTAATTTGGTCCACATCCAGTGGCACACTAGTGTAGATAGAATTAAGTATGGGTTAGGTTTCTGTATTTCAAAAGCAGAAAATGAGAACTGTAGATGTGCTATATTAGTTTTCAGGTCACTTATGAATAGGATAGCTGTATACATGCCCAGTGGGATCATTGTGGTAGGCTGGGGGTAGGCTGGTTTATTATGAGAGATTGTGTATTTTAATAACTCTGACCTGAGTCCTAACCCCTTACATATTGTAGGACTACTTTAAGAAAATACTAGAAAATCAAAGTGAATTGGAATTCTGAAAAGACTTCAAAACTTCCACAGAGCTCCTGACCTGGTAGTTTAGTGGTAAGGATTTTAGCATGTAAACGCGGAGAGATTATTCCTCCCTTTTGCTGTATAATGTAATATTATAGGAAGCTTCCTTCCTTAATTAAGTATAAAAGCAAAGGGTGGACCTTTTTAAAGCATTCTATACATTCTTTTTTAGAAGAATGACTTGAATATGAAAATATTTTTGTCCCCGGTGCCATCAGTACTTTAGTGTATAGCTAGCTTTAACTGCCCTTACGGATCGGCTGTGAGTAGCATGCTTATGAACATTAAATCCTGCTTGCATGTGCTATGGCCTTTGTGGCTTAACAGCCTCATGTGAGCAAGATCATTCTAGACTGAATCCTTTTCTTTCAATGCTCTGATGCTTTCGCTTGTTAAAAATGCATGTTACTGGAAAACATGCTACTAAACTAGTAATGCAATTGCAACTATATGGAGACTGGACAAAAATATATAAAAAATGAAGTTTTTCCATGACATTTAACAGGAAGCAGTGTAGATGCTTTTCTACAGGACAATCACAGTTGTGTCATGAAGGACTCCAGTTTTTAACTCATCTGTTCTGAACCCTGGGTGAAGGACTATAAGTAGAGAAATGAGTTATTTGCAGGAAGAACTTAGGCAGTGTAATTTACCCTTTACAAAGCAGGGGGAGAAAATTGTGTAGTAAACCTAGGGCTTCTGCAGTTTTCTGGATATATGATTCAAGTTCTCCTCAGGACCCACCTGGAATTTTTGGTTTCAATCTTCAAAGGAATTGAGGATGATTTATATGGCACTTATGCAAGCATGTGGATGTGGACCTAAAATCAAGCGTCAGTCCTGAGATGTCCTCCTCTTATTTGAACTTCATATCCTAGAGAAATTTCTGGACCCAGATAACCTTTAAAACCCGGTTATAAGGAGGAAATTTGAGAGTTTGCCATTGCCCTAACTTAGTATTTTTAGTCTTTACACTTAAACCCTAGGGCTCAGTGCTTCCACTTTTCTAAAGATACTGGAGACCCATGTGCTATCTCTGATCATAACCACAGTTGACAAATTCACAGAAAGCAATAGATTAATACTTGCTTGCTTAGGAAAAAAAGTTTTATGAAACTAACTTAAAATAAACCAGAAAATAAGTGTTTTATCTTCCAAACACTCACAGATCTGGTTGGTTTTAGCCATGCAAACAGTTCATATGTCTGAAGAAAAACAAAAGGAATTTGTCTTTGACTTTGACCTGTTGTACTGATTTGTGGTCAAAATCTGTCCACAGAGGTCAGCTGAGTTATGGAATTACATGGATTTTGGATTTTCACTGGTTTGGGTTTAAATGACACCATTACTTTTTGCTCTCCTTGCACTTGTATTATTTGTATGGGGAGAAAGAAGAGGGTTGTGCTGCAGACTGAAGAAAATAATTGAGGGGATCTGTTTCTGTTTTAGCTAGCAATTAACAAGGTGATCTTTCACAGAAGGATTGCTAAATAACATCATAAAGCTTTATTTTTGAGAACACTTACTTTTAAGGTGTTAGTGGCATTGTGAGAATAGATATGTGATGAGGGAAAAGCCCTTGACAAATGATGCTTGTGTAACTTACTTTCAATTAAAAAGAAGAACTTGGGTAATAATTAAAAGCCAGAAAAGCTTGTTCTAAGCTAGATCAAACCAAGATGAAGACATGAAAAGAAAACCTGAATATGATTGCATTTTAAGTGTTCGCTCTGTATATATCTGTACAAGTACATTTTTTAGTGGGGTCTAACCTTTCTAATTATTGAATCAATTTTTACATGTGTGTACACAGAAATGTGTTGTCAGACTGTGTGTATACACTTCAAATATATATAAACAGTCTGATAGTTCTGTGTTGCCTGTTGAGAACAGTTTAAAAGGGGCTGTAACGTCTCCCTACACATATTTCCCTGATGTTACAGGGAATTCATCTCAGTACCTGTTCTGTGAGGAGGTTGTTCTCTGAAAGTCAAACTCTCACAGTGCTTCTATTGCACTTGAAATGGAAAAGCTGACATTTTCTGAAAACTCACTAATCCTGTCTAGTGGGTGAGCAACCCCTCTCTGAAAGCGCAGTGCTTGCTCTTCTGCAGTGCTGCTGGTAACGCTCTTTGTGGACTAGTAGTTAACTGTTTCACCCAGAAAATAAAGGGCTTCGATATGTCTCTTTCCTGAAACCATTGAAAATGCAACTCATTTCTGTGAAGAATGTCTGTGGGAGCAAAGCTGCTGTTCTCTGCTGTGAACTCATTGTTTTCCAGTGTCAACCATGATCTGAGAATGCCTCCTGGATCAGTCCACTTAGAGGAACGAGTCTCATCCCAGCTAGGTTTTAGTGCCTAGTTATTACAGCTTCATCTAGGAACATGGGTTTAGGCTCCTATATAACCAACCTGGTACTAAACAGTTAATTACGCTACAGTTTTCAACTGGGCAATAGAAATCCTCCAAGATGTCAGAGTCTGTGTGCAATCCATCATCACAGCACAAGTATTTAGTATGTACTAAGTGTACCTCAGGTGATGGGTTAAAACATGCCAACTTTCTTATGCATTAGAGTGAGTGGACAGGACATAGAGGTCAGGATTGCTTTTTTTGGCAGTTGGTATTAATTGAAGTCCTTTGTGACACTGCAGCTGTGGATGTGATAGAAAGCAGTCATTTCTAGGGTCCCAGAGGAGAAGGCAGAGACTATGTTCAACCTAAGAGGTTATGGAGTGCTCTCAGACTGTGTAAACCAAATTCCTTTGAGAACTCAAAAAATGAAGATTTGCTCCAAGAGTAACTTGATATTGTTCTCCTTCTAGTGGACATTCAATGCATGCCACCAGATTTGAGCCAGTAAGAGACGAAAACCTCCTGAAACGCATACTGTGCAGTTCCTGGCACTTCAGCAGTAACCATTTAACCCTGCATCTGGTGATGTTGCAACATATTCTTGCTAATATAATCAGCTTGTGACTGCACGAGAGGAGCAATCCTACCAGAACAGAGGGCACAGGCAATGATTATTGTGGTATGTTTTACTCAGCTGATCTGAGAGTTTTCCCTCACAAGCATTCATCTCATTTAGACAGATAGAGAAACCAAGCTGCTATTGTTTTGTGTAGTCTGAAATTAGTTTTACAGAGCGAAAACCATCAGTGCATTCAAGGTTCAGACAGGCTCAAGGATTGGATTAGATGTTAGGAAAAACTCCTTTACTGGAAGGATAATGCAGCACTGGAACAGGATTCTTCCGTCCCTGAGGATTTCCAGGTCTTGGTTAGAGAGTGCTGTAGATCTGGTGCTAGCTAGCACTCATCCTGCTTTGAGCAGGCCCTTTCCACCGCTCTGACACTGGTTTGGTGTATAAGCTTGGGGGCTAAGGGGGAAAGAGGAAAACCTGGGGTAGTTCCAGCTAGGCTGACCAGGTTAGGAGCATGTTATGCCTGGAGAGCTGTTTTCATTCTCTGTTGCTGGGTTTTGCTTATTGATTTATTTTTAACCCACAGTTCTACACAAATGCAGCAGCAACTAGTCTTTCAATCTGAGCATGGATAACCTTCTTAAAGAAAACTAATCAGTTATTCCTCTTATAAAACTAGTCTTCCATCATTTTAGCTTTATGCCTATGCTGTAGCTATAGTTATGTATCTGATTGCAGAGAAAATATGAAGCTGTACTTGGTTTATACGGTTTAACGGGAGTGTTTTTTACCCCAGGAAAATCTATCTAAACCTGAAATAAATTACATAAATGAGCTTTCTATATGTTTCCCTTTACCTGTATGTCATACAGAATCTGTACTTGGATTGCTTATCTTTTCAATGCTAAGAGACAATACATCAATATTTTTCAGACAGTAGGTAGTACTCAGCCTTTATATGAAGGCATAAGTGCAATTCTTTTAAGTATTTTTCCTAAAGCTTCTCAGTTTAGCCACCCCATGCATTTAAAATTCAGGCCCCACAACTCACTAAAGTGTTTCAAAAATGTAATTTTTTGTAGCTTGAGTCGTACATTTTCAACATTAACATTGGGAAATACTGTGTGACAGCAAGAAGCAATTTATGAACTCAGTATGTTTTAAGGTTATGGAAAGCCTGCAAGCAGTCCCAGGTGAAGAAATTCTTCTAAAGGGGTAATTGTAAGATTTCTTCTTTCATTTACTGTTTGCTTTGTAAATAAGCAGTTTGATCCCTCTTCCATCATCTTTGCGAAGAAAATAGGGAGATAAGCTTTTTTAACAAGCTGTAACTAATCTAAGTAATCCTTGAAAAGCTGAATGATGTGGATGTCCCCTTTCCATCGGGGTCCCCTCTTCTTTATGGGCACATCCCTAGAACCTCTCATGCCTTCATGCAGAGGAGTTTGTTTTGCTACTGTCCTAATTATTTAAACTAGATTTGGATAAAGATGTAGTAGACCAAAAGCACTTGTTCTGAAATGAAAACTGGCACAGCTAAGTTTCACCAAGTTGAAAACTATCATGGGTGGGGTGCAACATCACCTACAGATCAGATAGGCCTTTGTCAGAGCACTGAGGCATCCCTGAGAAGGACAAGGTAGAACAGTGAAAATTTAATACGGTAATTATAATGTGCTGCTGCAAGGTTGTTGGAGCCTAAGCATGTTTATTTATGTGAAAGAAAGTGTGCAGTTGATTTCCAAGTTTGAATGATCATCTCTGACTAAAATGACCTTACAACACACTTAAAATAATAGCAATTATTTAAATTAGTAGTTCAGTGTTCTTAAAGATGTCTTTTTTTAAAAATGTTTCTTTCTGGTAACTTTTCTCCTTTAGAGATATAGACAGGAATAAGCCATTTGGGAAGGTTCTGTTGATAAGAGGGTTTTTTGGTTTAATACTCTGAGAAATCTGATCTTCATGTAAAGGTAATTACGTTGGGGTATGTGTGTGCCTGGGAACACAAATGCACTACTCAATACATAAAAATCAATTTGACCTATTCAGCTGACTAAATTAAGCTCATTGATAACTATTAAAAGAAGTCCTAAAAACTTGCAGGTATGTTTCATTGGTTTCAAAGTGATCAAAAGTGAAACTGTCTTTCATGTAAGACCCAGTCTTCATAAAAATAATCTCTTTAATGCTCTTAACTGTGATGTCAGTAACTGGGGCAATACAAACCCCACAGTCCCCAGGCCAACCCCCATCCCTTGCTTTACTTTCATATGACATTTTGCTGAAAGAATTGATAGACCTGAGCAACCTTAAAATGCACAAGTATTTTAAGCTTCTCTGTATTTGATAATGATGATGTTTGATTGCTGAATGAGTGCAAGGTTATAATCATCTCCCTTGGCTTTTTTGTCATTCATAAACTGCTTGAGCGGCTCTCTGCTAGCTTATGACATTTCCAGGATCTCTCAAGTGGATTGTAACCTTGTGTGTGCTCAGTGAATTCCAAGGACCAGTCCTTCTAAATGCTCTTTAATGAGATGAGCTTTTTTCCTCTGTCATTTGAAAAAGGGTTTCATGCCATACAGTTTGTTTCTCAGTGTCTTAAAGCGCTCACAAAAGAAGGTTTGTGAATAGGAAATGAAAGTAATTTAAACTGTCCAAGTCCTCTGTTTGCTTCTTTGAGATTTCATATCACTTTATATATTTAATAATAACCCAGCAAATACAGCTTTAAAAATAGTTTTGGAAGCTTAGCATAAAACATCTTCACTGTTTTCTCATTTGTGCTAACCTCTATTTTCAAATGATACCCTGTTTTGTTATCAGAGCATTTTCCAATGAAAACCATTATGTATTGTCCTTGGAGTAAGTAAGATTGCCTGAGCACACCGTTTCTTAATTGTTATTGGTTTGGTTTTTTTTTTATTATTTTCACTCAGGAATCAATAGAATATCATTCCTATTAATTGATGGAATACCACTATGTGATCCTTAGGTATTATAAGGATATTCTATACTTTCCTTCATACCATTATTACAACATACTGATTTTTGTTAGCAATATGTAAGCCAGCATTTTCAAAATAATAGCAATAAAGCATTTGGTTAGAGTGGTTAGAATAATGTCCTCCTTCTATTTTTGAACAACTTGCTTATATCCTGGTGAGTGATGTGCAATGTGATACAAGAGTCTATGTATGAAGGCAGTGTCAGCCCAGTGCCCAGAAAAGAACCTGGCAGTTTGACCTTGTAAAAGCCAAAGGAAATCACAAAGGCCCTCGCAGGGAAAGATGGTTTGAATAGCCTGCAGAGAGATATGCTAGAGCAGATATAATTTGACAGCATCTTCTGCACAGTTGGAAAGTCATGGCCATGACCTGTCCTTGATTCACAAGTAGAGTACCTTTGTCTCTAGGGAGTGCTGTATGTGTGAAGAGTGCATATCCTCCATTTCTTTCCTCCCCTTCTTAGTAAGATCAGATCCTTTAGACAACATCAGATGACATATATAATCCTGTGATGAGGAATTTTGGTGACTTTTCTCTTCTGCCTGTCACTTTCAATTGTTCCTCTATGCTTGGCTATATGCCATTTCTTCCCAAGCAGCTTTGGATGTTAAATAGCAGATACATTTAGCCTGTGACTTTAAAGGTCGGGTTGAATAAAAACGTGGCAGTTGCATGAGGCAAATTACTTCTGCTGGGCTAATTAAAGATCACAGGTCAAATCCCTTCTTGTGTTAAGTGGGTGTAATTCCCTTGGGTTTGACCCAGGTATGCAAGCAATGGATTTGTTTCTCTGTGTATCTGCTTCAACATCACTATATTTTAAACTTCATGTATTTCATTCTTTTTTACAATATTTTTTTCTTAAAGCTCTCTTTTATATTTTAAATGTATATCCCTGCATCATCTGTTTTGCTTTGTATTTATTTCCTGTTATCTGTTTCACAGTTCTATGTTGTCTGTCTGATAAGAGATAGCATTATTTTGGACAAAGTCTGTAAGCCTTGTTCTCTCTGTCCCTTTTCCTTTTCCCTTTCAGCTATGTCTCAACCTACAGGATTTGAGAGAGTACTTGAAGCCATCATTCAGGAATGGACAGTTGCACCAAGGAAAAAAGACTGCCTGCAAAGGAGAAACACCTCTTGAGCACTAAAATACTCTTTCCTAAACAAGCTTTGGATAATCATGTCTGAACACTGGTCATGTGTTTTCTTTGGGGCATGCATAATGAATGACCGATTTTAGTGCTCCTGCTGCATGTGCAGAGGCACTTATTTATACACTTGTAATAATCACACTTGATATCCTCAATAATATATTTGTGTATGGAATTAAGAGTCACTAAGTCTTATAGTTTTGGGTTTTTTTCTGGTTTGCAAATTGGTTGGCAAGGCATGGAAAGTGCTGCTCCTCAGTTAGCCAGAGCAAGGTGTTTTGTACACCTTCTGGCATGCATTAGCTGGTAGGATAGTGGCTCTAAGGACCTTGAACATTTGACAGCCCTGAAAGGGTGCTAAAAGTCTTCCTTCCTGATGACTGAGGCTACAAGGCCTCAGGACTTATTTACTCCCAACTCTATTTAATTGGCAATAAATTAAATTTTCCTCAAGTGGAGTCTATTTTCCCTGTGAAGGTAGTTGGTGAGTGATCTCCCTGTCTTTGTGTCAATCCATGAGCATGTTTATCCAATTTTCTCCCCTGCCCTGTGGTGGGGAGGGGAGGGTAGTGTGAGAGAGTGGCTGTGTTGACACCAGTCCAAGGCCCATCTATCACAGCTGGTCAGTGCATTTTTCAATTTCTTCACTAAATTTGTCCTGTTTTGGGTTTTTTTGAGGCAGAACTTGACCATATAGGTTTTCTGTAAATGGCTGAGTTTGCATCAAATTCTTTTCATGTGCATCACAGGTACTTTTGGGCTGTTTATTAGCACAGAACCTGTAGGGTTTTAAAGACACACGTTACATAGGCAAGTGCAAAGGGGTATGTGAGCCCCCCCCAATGCAACAGTGTCATGTTACATACGAGTCCCTTCATGTCAGTTTTTTACTTCTCAGCAGAGCCAGGTTTAGCCAGACAGCTCGAAATCTGTATTGCCTGATAAAGTGTGATTTGGAACAGGTTGAGTTACTCAAACAGAATTATAAATAGATTTAAGACTTTTTCTGTGCTCATAAATTATTATGCAAACATAAACTTAGTTTTTTGAAGAATAGTTTAAGTTTACAATGCTATCTCTTACTTCTTGCTTTCTGAACAGTGAGTCTTCCAGCTTAGAGGTCTTCGGGGGCAGGAGAGTGCTACCGGTATCCTCCTCATTCCGTACAGGGAAAGTTTGGTGTAAATAACATGCATGTTACAGAGAAACTTGTCCAAGGAGAGCCCCTGTTAGCAATTCCAAATAGCTGCTTGTGCATCTAGCAGTCAGGACATTGTAGCTCCACATGCACATCCTATTCTTGATGTTTTGTTTGAAGGCTTTGAATCTAAGACACTTCAAATCTGAGAGACCAAATATTTTGCTTTAGCAGTGGAAATGCACCCAGTGTTTAGAGAAGTTGAAGTTTGATTGTAACTATTGCTGTAATTAATGCACTCAGAAACACCTGTCATAAATGAAAATATACATTCCAGCAAAAAAGTATCTTTGGATAAATTCCATCCAGTACAATTATGTGATTAACCTCTTAGCAGTCATACTCTGGCCATGGTCTGATGAGGAGAACCGTATGTGTTGAAAAGTCTGTCGCGGGCTACTGAACAGAAGTTGACTAATTTGATGACCCAACAAAAGGGAATAAATGAAGCTATCTCAGAAGTGAAAGATGAGCCATTTGGCCTCTTAATGTTACATTAAGAATTAATTATTGCTGAATATTCCTTGTTCTGGAAAGAAAATAATGTGTGATAGGTCAAGAGAGACAAGGATTTTAAGTGTTTCTTTATATTGGCACAAGAAGCTGCATGGTAAGGAGGCTACAAAGGCTCCACAGCAGCTCTACAGTGAAACCAAGACACTATATCTGAAAATACTACTTTCTCTATTCAGATAGAGATCATTAATGATTAGAAGAAAGTTCCTGATCTGAAAAAGAGCATAAACGTGTGAAGCAGGAAATAAGGAGAATTTGCTTGCAAATCCAAATTTACAGTTCAAAAAGTCTCTTTAGCATCTAACTCTGAAGATGTCATCTTTATTTACATAAACAATTTACCTTGAAGATTCTAAATAATGTAATATTCTGCTTCTGTATATTTCGATGGCACTTCTAGTATTGGCCAAATAGAGTTGCTTGCTGTGTGTTTTGCATCCAGATCTAACCATGGCCTGGAAACTAGAATACAGCACTTCTCTGAGCATATCTTCCTTGTGCTGACTGGATCAAGCTTTGTACAAAATGCATCAAGCATTATTGTTAATTTCCCTGCCCTCACTGAAGAGGGTGAAATGTAAATCTCTTCTTCCAGAGCATGTCTTGCTACCATGCTGTGATGCAAGACAGGAAGGTCTGCTATTCTCACCCCTCACGTTTTACTGTTCAGAAAATAGCTCTGAATGTATCACTGCAAAGAAAGGCAGAGCATGTGGAAAGGAACATGTTTTACAGGATTAAGCCACACCTCTTGCAGGTGATGCTGAGCTCTGGTCCTTGCTGTAAGGGGGTCCTGAGGTTCGTTGTAAAGGAAACAGTCACTGGGAATACTACCTTGTAGCTTGGACTTTCCTGTAAGATACAAAATTATCAGAAGAAGAAGATTTATGTTGGCTTTTATCCTTGCTGACTGGCTTCTCTAACTTCTTAGTGTTAAGGACTCTGTGCTGGAACAAGGTAAACTTCTGTTTACCCCTCATTTCAAATCCTTTTCACCTTGTGCTTTTTTATTTTTATTTCAAAAAAGAAAAGCAAGCAACATCTCTCTCTGGAAAAGAGTTTATAATCATCACTTACTTAATCATTTTGACTTCACTGGAATAATGTTAAGACCTTTATCTAATGCAAATTATCCAGCAGTTGCTCTTTATTGTGTTAGATGTACATCTCAAGCATGACTAACTCAGGACCTCATATTTCTTCAAGAAGATAGGGAATAATGAAGTAGTATGCAACTATCTGTTGTGGAAGTAGGAAAACAGCAGTTGCTTACATGTTCAGCTCTGAGTATTAGGTTTCACCAACCCCATTCATTTTGCTGCACTACAATGTTAATTTCTAAGATTCCTGAGTGATAAGTGGAGTGGAGCTGCTTCACAGGAACATTACTGCTAGGAACTTTGTTGCCATAATTTGCTAGTTATCACAGGTTAATCTGGAAGCACAATGTCAGGAAGTGGTGAATCTTTTTCAATGGGAATTGTAATCTGATCTTTGGTCCTGAGAGAGGATTTTCTTAATAATAACAGATTACTAGATCTTTTGTAGTTCTTTCATTTCTTCTCTGTGTTTGGAAGGTGTTTTCCCCTCTCTAACAGGGACCCTTTTTCAATTCCTTACTCCCTCTCTCAAAGAAAAAGCAGCACTTACAAGATCTTAAGATTTTTTTCCCTCTTTAATTTAAATATAAATGAGGGTCAGAGCTCAATTGGTGTCAATAAATAGTGGAAATAATGAAAAAACTACCTCATGGACCATTCCTTTTTAATAGTACTCTGTTAGAGCTGCTTCTGGACTGGGTATTTTCTGGATATACACCAAGATGCCAAGGCATTAAAGGTCCTCATCAAGAAATCTCATAAAGTTGGTTGAGTTCAATGAGACTTAATGCAATTGTGAAAAAAAATGTTTCTGTATATGAGAGTTGATTATTCTTTTTTCTGTCACTGATGTTTTCTTTAGTTAATCTTTTAATGCACATATAAATGCATTCAGTTACTTCAAGACACATAGAAGGGCACAGGATATCCTATGAACAAATATTAAACAGAATATTCTAGTGATCATTGACTCTCTTCCTGTTATGTGTGATACCTTCTGATTTTTCTCAGGGTGAAACTATTGCTAAGTTATCTTGTTCATAGACAAAGAGTAGCTGCAGACCAGTAAGGTAGAAGAATATTAGAATTTCCATATCAGTTCCAATATGAAAGTCTCCTGCTCTTTTGTTACGCTCTCTATTAGATCATCTACATGAATTGTTGAGATATTGTTATAATGGATTAGTATAGCATAAGTCATTTTGTATCACTTTCTGTTCTTGCATAATTGCAGTTCAGTTGAAAAACTCCTGTTGACATTAGTAATGCAGGATCAAACCTACTGTTTGATCCTGTGATGTTAAAAATAAATAAAAATAAATGTCAGGATGAAATTAACCTAAAGAAAATAAATTGGCTCGCAGTTAAACTTTGGAGACACACATTTTTATTAGTTTCTTAAATATTTACAAATTTGCTTTTACAGAAAGTGTTCCTGTAGTTCCTTCATTTACATTTAAGGAAAGAGCACTAGTCTATTTAGGTTTCATACATATGGGATGGACTTCGGAAGACAGGTGCCTGATTCCCCTCTTCCCCCTGCAAACCTTGTATGCAGCCACTAATTTTTCAGAGACATTTTTAGTATGTAATTTTAACTTAGTTTTATTGATGGATTGTAATGACATTTTTTAAAAATACAAATCCCCCAAACAAAACAAGATTATAAAGAAACAAGAAAAGAATATAGATTTTAGTAGTCATGTAGTTAATCAGTGTAGGATCACATATATTCTCGCAGTGAAGGTGCCTATGCTTTCTTCTTCACGGTTGTATTTTTAATGAACTCAGCACTCAGCTCCCCTTTAAGCAATGAAACTGAAGGACCAGGTTGTGAGGGGTCTTCCTATTTCAATGAATGCAGCAAGAATGTCTTGGACACAGACTGCTTTGAATTTTGAATGTCTGTGCACTTCATTTAGTATCTTCTGTTTCCTTAATTATCAGCTCAACTATAGAGCAGAGTGTGTTTTCTGGGGCTTCAGGATAGTGTACTGCAGTTGAAAGCTATGGTTGTGCTATAGTTTTCTGTAGCAGCTTGTGCTATTAAGGGTTGAATTCTGTGTGTTATACTTGGAGAACGAAGTTCATTCTCTTACACAAGAGGAGCGCCTGTGCAAAGCAAATTCTTTTTAACGTTTTGTGAATGTGGAACAAGAAAGATTTGGCTGGAAGTGTTCCTTTCTTGACTCATAAGGGTCCTTTATCATATTGTATGTGTGGTTTCCTTTTATGCCTATTGCTGGTAAACCAATTCATTTATAGTACTTCTGCTCACATTGAGAGGAGAATGAGCTATATAGTAAGATTTAACTAAAATTAAATTGTTTCTCATAGCTACTCATGTAATAAGACACTCTTGTCCTCTTTAAAGCGTTGGGTATTATGCACTTGATAAGCATTACATATTTCAAAAGACTCTTAATTCTTCTTTCTAGGCTGAAGAAATTGATTATTTTCAGTAGGATGCATGTCGTGGTTTAACCCCAGCCAGCAACTAAACACCACGCAGCCGCTCACTCACTCCCCTTACCCCAGTGGCGTGGGGGAGAGAATCGGTGGAGTAAGAGGTGAGAAACACTCCTGGGTTGAGATAAGAACAGTTTAATAATTGAAATAAAGTAAAATAGTAGTAGTAATAATAACAATATAATAATAATAGTCATAATAATATACAAAGCAAGTGATGCACAATGCAATTGCTCACCACCCGCCGACCGATACCCAGACAGTTCCTGAGCAGCGATCGCGGCTCCCCGGCCAACCCCCCCCAGTTTCTATACTGAGCGTGACGTCATATGGTACGGAATAGCCCTTTGGGCAGTTTGGATCAACTCTTCTGGCTGTGCCCCCTCGCAGCTTCTTGTGCACCTGGCAGAGCATGGGAAGCTGAAAAGTCCTTGACTAGCATAAGCAGTACTCAGCAACAACTAAAAACATCAGCGTGTTATCAACATTCTTCTCCTACTAAATCCGAAACACAGCACTATGCCTGCTACTAGGAAGAAAATTCATCTATCCCAGCTGAAACCAGGACAATGCAGCAGAAATCAGATACCTTTCAGCCATTTTTCAGACTTCTTATATGTGAATACTGTATCTTGGTTTTGGTTTTTTTTTGTTTGGTTTTGGGTTTTTTTGTTTTTTTTTTTTATTTTATTTTCAAGGTGTTTTTGCAAAAGAAAAAAGAAGAAAGCCATGCTGGTTTTATAGCCAGGATCTATTGAACTGAGTACATATGAAAACAATAGGCCTTTAGGGTAATTTCTGTAAGAGCACATACAGAACATGTATGGAATTTTATGGCTATGATGGGGATTTATGTTTTTAAAGCTGCAAGTGCAATACAGAGATGTGTCACTACATATGCATTAGACTGGATGAGAACATTAACATTCTGTGGGAAGAGTTGCATGAGGGAAGAAAGAAGGGGTTACTAACTGTGATAGGTCTACTATAGCCTTTCAAGGCAGGGGGAAGGAGAACAGGTGACTTTAGGGGTTAGAACTGCCTGCTGCAGAGCTGACACTTTCAGCACTCTTAGTTGTACCTGAGGCCTGTAGAAATTCAGTGGCCCTAGGCACTTTACAACTTCTAGCTAAGCTGGAAACAGTCTTGAGGCTCTTGTTCTCAATTTTAAAGTTTTATGAACCATATGTCAGGATTGTTGTCTGCAGAAACTGCTTGGCTTTGAAATAATTTGGTACTGCTGCAATTTTACAGAAATTTTGGTTCTATGCTTGTAATTTTCCCTTTCAGGGTACTTGAATTTTTTTTCTTTTTCCTAAGGTTTTCTTCAAAGCATGGAAGACACAGGGCAAATCATGGATTAGAAGAACTGTTTACTTTAAGGGATGGTATCAGAGCGGTAAATGAACAAATGCAAGGCATAATACTCAGTAAGAAGGTTCTGAAGATAATTTTAGAAGAAATGAAATCTCCTCCAAATAATTTAATTAAAACTACATGGAAGAGGGAGATATTTATATAGGGTGTTGCCAGCTATATGTCTTAGGTTGAGTGGTGATATAGTTGTGTTGCCATTTTAGCTTCTATGATTTCATTGATATTGTAGAGCTGAATACAGCTCAGACCTGCAATGTTGGTTTATCTAAGAAATCTTTGTTCGTGCAAACTCTCAGGCTCATGTAAAATAATGTTTTAATTCAACAATAGATGTTTCTAAATCTTTTGTTACCAATCTCCTTTCTTTCAAGTCAATACCATTACAATTACAGAAAATAGTAGTTGAAATGAGATTTAGCTTGTGATTTTTTTTTCGTTGCTAAGCATTGGGATCTGCTAGGGAGTGCTTTTTAAATCTGTGGGCTATTGCATATCTTACTGAATAATACTAATTGTCTCCATTAATATTTAAATGAAGTAGCAATTAAGGGTCCTGCTTCTCAGTAATTGTTAAAAGAATAAAAGTTATTGCTCAAAGCACAGATAAGTTACACTGTTAGGTTTTTGTTCATTACATGAGAAATTTCCTTTAAGACATACTGCAAATGCAAGGGCTGTGCTCTTGACTGCATTGCAAATGTGGCAGAAGCAATTGCTGGAGGCATGCAATTACTGGGAGAAAGTAAAGGGAGAAGTTCCTTTAGAGTTTAAATTTTAGCTGAAGAGGTAAGTTTGGAAACAACAAACAGGAACTGTCCATTTTCTTTTGTTGAGGAAAAGAGGGCTTGGTTTATGTTCTCCATAAACAGGATTACAGTGACTCAATACCTGACTCAATACCTCACTCAATACCTTCTAACTTTGTTTTCTTGTCTTGAGATAAATTCCATACTACTTCAGTAATAGGGCCTTGAGGCAATGCGGTTAAATATATACTTTTCATTTTCATTGCGGCTTAGTAGTTTTCTTTACTAGAGCAAAACTGTGTTTGTAAGACAGCTCATGTGAGCAAAGCTTCTCTGTTGGGATCCATAGACAATAAAAGAAATAGTTCTGAACTCATCTCTTTCTGTTTTCTTCCATTGCTTCTCTTGCCTAATCTGTCCTTCCCCACTTACTGGGGCTCTGTTCCTTGCAAGTCAAACAATTGACACAGATCACTTGGTCAACTTTCTTTGTGTTTGCAGTAGTAAAACTTAAGAGGACTGAAATGGGGATGTGGTGCTTCTAGATTGGGAAAGAAACTCTGACCACATGCATGTGTTACCAAAATCAGAATAACTGCTGGAGCAGCAGCCAGGATGTATTGCTCCACCAGTATACTGCTGTTTTCCAGACACAGATATGGGGACAGATCAGTCTAGCTGTGCTTATAGCTTTGAGGAAAAAGTGCTACTTTGCTCTAGAGTTGCATTTTTATTGGGTGAATATCAGCCTAACGTACTAAGAAATGATGGATCATATCAGCCCAAACTACTAAGAAATATTTGATTGATCTAGGTGCAAAATGTCCAGTGTCAAAAATGTAGAGAAGAAATACTTGGTCACAATAATTTCACTTTCAAGGACTGTCATTAGGAAGGATCCACAGTACAAAGATTAGTGAGGGTGGGTGGGGCAAGAGTGCATGTGAGCAAATCCAGAACACACCTTGACTCTAAGAGGTTCAAAATTTGAGTATTGTTGGAGACACAGAACCAAACTGAACTAACGTTCTGTCTAGAACTAAACTGAAACATGGCGTTTACTACTGTTAGATTGGGGATACAGTTTCAGGTCTACATTTTTGAGGCTTGTGCTATTTTTTAACATTTTGCCTAATTGTTCTTTTCCTCACCTACCTCCAAAATTCTGTGCAAGTACAAAAAAACCTTCCCATTTCCACACCAGCTATGTAAAAATCAGTGAAGCCGTTGAGTGGAACCAAAAAGAAGCCTGGTAGAAGGGAATGAATCCAGAACATAATGCAGTACATTATTTTCATCTATATCCTACACCCTGTACACAACTTTATATTCTGTTCTTCTGTTCAATTTGGGAATCAGACACTATCCTGACAGATTCAATGATATTTCAATCATATAAGCCCAAGAGATAGTAAATTAATTGAAACTTGTATTCATCTATTCCCTAGATTTATTTTCTTTATGGAACCATTGACTGGTTTTATTCCTGCCTCCCCCCGTCCATATTTCAGTGATGGTAAAAGACAAGTAATAAATTGCTAGTGATTTCCTGTATGCTATTACTCACATTGTTGCCCGTAATAGAAACCATTCATTTTGAATTTGCAAAATTTAATTTTTTTTTAAAACTACCAATGCTAAGGGGGGAGGGGTAGCAGAAACTCAATGCCACAACCTAAGGAATATAATACTACTTTATTCTGTTCTCTAGTAGAATAGGTAAGGAAATTTAAGGAAAAATGATAAAACGATGTGACTAACAATATCGTCACCTAGCTATGTATTGTGTTCAGTAATAAGGCATTGTTTGAATATGACTTATGTAATCCAAAACTTATTTTAGTCTGAAATCCAATCTCTGGTGCTTCTAGTCCTTTACTGTGAGTGTTTAGATACTGGACTTATGCTCTGCTTTTCCTCTAACATGGCCAAGATTAATGAATCAATACAGCTTTTTTTACTACCAGCTGTGCCTCTGGAACTTTAATTTTCAGGATCAAAATCCTGAAATGTATCTATAGAAGGTTTGAATGTGATTTTCTTATCTAAAAAAATATTTGGTACAAAGAAGGGAGTCTTCTTGCAATGTTGAGTCTTGGTCTGATAACAAACCCTGTATGAACAGATGCTTATACAGAGATGCACCACAAGGTAGGTGCCAAGGTTAGATATAGTGTGGCTACTGATAAATGAAAAGGGGAATTAAGGCAGACTTTCATGCCATGAATTCACTTTAGTTAGTGTAGCATATTTTGGAGGAACCTGTGTGTAAGGTGCATACTGAGAATAAGCAGAGAAGCAAACAACAAAAGATCGAGTTTAGTATTTCACATCTTAACTTTATTGTTTATTCTTCTCATATCCCCTTTTTGAAAATTGTTTGAAAGGAAGCAATTCAGATTGTAATCAATGAAACCTTTATACTACCCTTTGTGGGAAGAAGTTTAGCCCCCTACAGCCTATAACTGTTAGCATCCACCCAGCCCAGCTAAATACTTCATTTCACTCTTGAAATTGACAAAAAAAAAATGCCATTTGAGCACCCTTCCTTTTTAACTACTTGAATTATGCGAAAATTAAGTCCCTTAATGACAAATTGAATATAATTAAAATATGGCAACTACTCCTTAAATCAACAGGTTTATTAAAATTCTGATTACTGTGACTTTTTTTTACAGACAGTGTACTTCAATGTTTTCTTCCCTTATGGAACAAGAACACTTGCTTTATGGATCTTCTAACTAACCAAGCTGTGTGCTAGTGCAATTAAAGATTGTAACAAAGCTGAAAGAACTTACTTCAATTCTTTTTTTCTGTTGGAAGATGAATACTTGTTTTCCTCTTAGTTGTGGCTTCTCATGATTCACGTGTAGCCAATATGAAAGGATCATGGTAGATTCCCTTCTGCTGGAATACCACAGATGTGATGCTGCTTTCGCAACTCTGCAAAATTAAATTTCATGAAAATCAATAAAGTAACAGCGCAGTAAAATTGACATAAGTGATGAGGCTCAATATGTTCTCTGAAAAATCATTTTCTAATAAAGATAAAACAGAAGCATAATATTTGGGCTATTGACTAACATTTGCAAAGGCTTAGATTTATTTGCCAGTCCTTACCTGCGACTTTCAAGCAAGTCTGAAATGTCACAGCAATTATATCATCTGTTCAGAAGAGGTGATTTTTCACTATGACATTAAGATAGTGAAGAATTACAAAATAAACTTCTTTCCAAAAAAACATTTAAAGAAGAAATGTTGGCAAGTAGAGTAATGCAGACTTAGTTTTGAATGAGTCTTTGTTTTTTGAGTAATAAATAGGCTTGTTTATAGATTAATTGAGGACCTAAGAATTTTACATGGTAAAATTTACATTTTACATGCTACATGGGAGACCTAAATTCCTTAATTATGGGGGGGGGGGGGGGGGGGGGGGGCAGGACACCCACATAAAAACAATGAACTGTATTCTGTCATTTCTTCCACCTTCCTAAAGTGTAAATGTTAGGATATAGATGGTATTTCAGAACTAGATTTTCAATAGCACTTTTTGTGTCCCTGCCTGTAATACCTTTTGTTTTTCTGCAAAATAATATTTATTGCACTTTCTTGGTTATTACTACTAGTCCACTGAAGGTTTGAGAAATCAGATTCTATTAATAGAGTCGTCTTTAAAAAAGAAAACAAAAATACTTTCTGAACTAAGTATTTCTGGAAATCTTTGGAATTCTTGAGTTTCACTTGACTGTAGGCACCGTATGTCTGATTCAGCTATGTAAATTCTGTGGCTTGATGGAATGAAAGTGGTCATTTTGGGACGGTGTTACCTTTAACATAAGTGGACAAATGACTTCTGATGGGGGAAGTAAGAAGCTGCTGACTGATAACTGGTTAGTATGTAACTTGAAATCTAACAAGATATATAAGTAAAAACACTTCTAGTTTGTATAAATTCTAAAGCAGGTAATGTTTCTCACCCTAGGAATAAACACGCTCAGAAGTAAATTTGGATGTAAAGTCTGACAACAGGGAGAGGTGAGGCAGTTGACCTCTTGTATCATATACTTTTTCCTAGCAAAAATGGAACCAGACAGGAAAAGTGCTTTTAGAATAAGCACAAACTTAAGTTCAAATGGGTGCCTGAACATGCTGCTGAATTGGGACCTGGGAAATGAAAGGAGGAGTGAGAATGACAGCCATTAAGAAACTCCAGGCACAGCTTTGGAGAGGTCTGGCCTGGACTTTGTAATTGATAAGAAGGAGACAAGGAATATGAGGATTTGGGATATTTAGGGGGGTGGGGAAGATGCAGGTCTGTGCAAAATTTAAGAAATCCTTAGGAGAAGGGGGTCAGGGGGGAACAAAGGCGGGGGGGGGGAGTAGATAGGAGGGGGACATGAAAAGAGCTGGTAATATATAAACAGTTGCTAGTCTATACACCTGTCAGACCAAGACCTGTGCTGGTCACTGCAGTCTGTCCTATTTTATTAAATCCTTTGACTAGATCTCTGCATAATATCACTTTCTACCCTGTCTGCAAGTTCTGTAAGGACTGGCTGCCAGCTACTGGGGGGACTGACACGCGTGGATTTGGGGCCAGCACCTGGAGTTGGACTGGGCTGAAGGTGCCCCTGGGCCTCTTCTGCTCAACTGGAGCAGGTGGGGGCCCAGTGTCAGCCACCTGTGTGGGACTATGGGATGTAAGACCTGCGTGGCAGCTACTGGAGGGACTGAGGTGTTCATGTTTTTCCGCTATCCTGGTGTGCGTGGGGGTTTGTGTGTGTATAATTTGGTAGCAAATGCCAGCTTGGACTAGTTGGTGAGCAGGAGGCCGTAGGTTGGGGTAGGTGTATCAGGTGGGCAGAGGGTTACAACCCAAGTGACCTGTGACTGTGGGGTGCCCGTGTCTGTTTGCTACCAAACATCAAGCTGGGCTAGCTGGTGAGTGGAGACCCATGGAGGTCAGCATGCAGGTAGGGGCGTCAAATGGGAAGAGTGCTGCTGCTGATGTTCAGGGGATCTGATAATCTGCTTGTGGATCTAGGGAGTGTGGGGGTGTGTGTGCTTTCACTAGTTGAACTTCAACTCTGACCAGTTGAAAAGGAGAAAGGGGATGTGGCTATCTATGCTATGTTTATGTGAGTCCTGGTAGTGTTACATGTGGATGCTGTTAAAAGGGAATGCCCAGTCTGCACCAGTGTGTAGCTGGTTGTATTGCTTGCTGTCCTGTGTGTGTGCCTGCTCACACACTGAGCATCACTGCTGGCTGAACTTGTAAATGGGAAAGCAGCAGCTGCATCCATTGGCCTGCGGTGGAAAAACAGATCCCTGCATCTACAGGTGCACTAAGCTGGGCTGCAGTGGCTGGAAAGGAGCAATTCCAGATGCAGTAGTATTAAGCTTCTCAAAAAGGACACCTAAGAACCCCCTCCACTCCCAGTTAACAACCCAAAAAAAAAACCCCAAAACCCAAACCCCAAAAAACCCCACAACTTATAGCAGCTGTAAATAGCAATTTAAATTTTTCAGTATTTTAATACTGCTAAGAAAAAAAAAAAATTAAGTCTTCTTTACGGAAGAACTTACTCAGTAGTTGTATTCAGGTTTATTTCTGTGTTTTTTGTAAGGAGTCATGTAAAGACACTTTAAATATAGGTAAATGAATCAAAACAACCCTTAGTTCAAAATTCAAGGGAGTCTTTGCTGTGGTTGAGAACTATTCGGTTTATGTATGCTACAATAAAACCCAGCGCCACTAGTGGCATGGTCTTAGGTACAGTAGTAGTACATGCTGAAGGGGAAAGGGGGTAAATTTAAAACTTACGTGTGAAGGAAGACTAAACGACTGATGAAAACAGACTACTGAATTGTCCAGTTATAACATCAAAAGTGTCAGGTTGAAAGAATCTCAGTTTCTGACTGTTTGCCAGTCCTGCAAAGCAGAGGGGGAGAGGGAGGAAAATTCTTTGGGTATGGAGTTCAACACAAGTTGAATTAATAGTCTGATTTTTTTTTTTAATCAGCCATAAAAATGAAGATTTGAAGCCTCAGATGTCTAAGCAAAAAATATTTTGCAGTTCAAGCAATAGTTCCAATTAGAAACCTTGTGGTGGTAGTGACCCGTGAAACTCAAAGGCCACAGTTTCATGATCCTTACTCTAAGGGTCAAGTCAAGTCAATGAGGCAGAAATGAGATCTCTTTCCAACAGGCAGACTTTTTCATATGAAAAATGACCTTGAAAAGTGGCCCTTTGACAGCTGGATGCATATTGTAGTGTCCAAGCAGGTTGTCTTGAAAGTAAAAGAGTATACTCTTGCACAAGTTGTGGGTTTTAAGTACTTTTTTCTCGTATTTTAAAGGAGAACAGAATAAAAGCTGTAGAGTAGGAATACTTTCTATGGTGCAAAGAACAGTGTAGAAAGGATTCCACATAAGATATTGCAAAAGCAACAACCAAAGGCACCATAGGCAGGATATAACACTAGCATCAGAAGGACTCTAATCAAGGTCAGTACAACTACACTGAAAATAATTATTTAGGATTTAGAAGTTGAAGTACTCATTTAAAAAAAAAAAATCCAACAATGTCTTTAATGTTACTAGAATATGGTTACATACTTCCATAATGCTGTTCTTGGTGCCAGAAAGTAAGTTAATAATTATTTCAGTCTTCTCTTTTAGCTTTACATTGTCCAGACTTTCCTAACTATGTGCAGCTTCATTTGCCTAATGTTTTTTGTTGTGTTAAACATGGCATTTTCTTTCTGAAACCATACTGCATGTAAAGGTTAAGTGATGTTATTTGAAACAAAATCCTCCACCTTTTACACCTCTACAGGTAAGGGAGTTCTGAGTCCTGTTTCCTGTATCTCATTTTGCTTTCAAATAATGGCAGAATTCCTCTCTTCATGTTTCTCCTCATGAACTCAGTGTTTCTTCTGACACTTCTCAATGCTTACCTCTCCTTCCAGGATAGATTTGCTTTAACAATTTAACTTTTCTTGCCTTCCTCATGTCTTAAAGCAAAACCCCTTTGTCTTTGGCTTTATAACATACACCTAGGATGCCCCACCCTGGCTGCTCACCCATCGAAGTGAAAATGCAGCAGTTGGAAACAGGGTTATGCACCCAGGCCCAGGCATAGTGGGAAGTCACTGAATCACAGCAAGGACAAGCTCTGACAAGTTGGAGCCAACCTCTGGTTTGCAGCCATCACAGCAATGGAAACTATATCCTTGGTTCTGGAGATGAAAGAGATGGCATCATTGCGAGGGTATTCAAGATGTCAAATATTTATAAATAAAAAGTCCTGTGCAGTATTCCAACACTGTGCTAAAGAAGAGAAGTGTAAACAATTCTAAGAGCTGTCTAAAGAAAACTAAAAAAATCCAGGTTTTGTAGTCTTTTCTCAGCACTAGTTTCATGGTCTTTAGTGTACATTGAATTCCATCTTTTTTAAATCTATTACTAATGAAAACTTAATTTATTCTTTCTACATCACTAACCCCTAACATTCTTCAGTACTTCTGCAGCATTCTATATTTCTTGTCAGCATCTAATTATTTCTTTCATGATGCAGCTCAGGAGCGAGATGGCTGGATTAAGCAAAGAGCAACAGCAATTATGAGCGGGGTGGCTGCTGCAGTTTGAGTCCCCTTGCACAGATGGCACCACTGAACAGGAAACAAGGCACTAGCAACAAAAAAATAGAAGCTTGCACAAGAGTGTACTTGGTGGATATAAGACTAGAGTTTGAAACTAGTATTTGAAACAGAAGAATGGGTCAAGACATATGGATTGTTTTTTGAAGTGCCAGGGGTGTTCTTTTTCAAAATTGACTAGGAGATACATATTCTTATATAGAGGTGTTTGGATGCCAAAGGAGGAGTGTATATTGCTGCCATTCACATGGTTAGTTTACAGGTATTTTTTAATAGGGAAAGGGAAGAAATGAAAGAAGGTAAACATTATGAAATCCTGAAGGGAGCCTTCAGGCATTCATGTGAATGTGCTTAAGTGCTTCATTGTGAGATCTTAAATACCTTCATAATATGTAATAATTCTGTGTGAGGTCATTCTTGGTAATAAATGTTATGAGAGCTTTGCTTTTGGCTTGTATTTAGTCTTGATGCCCAGAACAGAAAATGTCACTGCCAGTGAAAGTCCTGGATTCAGCTCATGATTATTCATCTGCATAAATGCTATCTCAAATGAAATAATCATTCTGGTTCTCCTTGACCTAGTTACTTCTAAAAATTCAGTTTCCAGGACAGCAAACCAATTACAAAAATGAATATACTGTATGCATTGATTTGTTTCCACACTGACCTGGACAACCACTATTTCTTTCTCTTAATTCTTTTCGCTTACTGTATCAGTCAGTTATCTTAATTTTGGATGGTTCCTCCTTATGACTCAAAAGCTTAACAGAATCATCTTTGTGTGAAAGAGTCTCAGAATATTTCAGACTGAAACTGTACATAATCATTGCTAGCAAGTCTCTTATCTGCCACCCACCATCTGAGTCCCAGAACAGTATTTTGTTAGAACTTCAAAAGCTGCTGCAGAAGCTGTCAAATAAGATGCATTACCTTGAACATAAGAACTAGCATTTTTTTCCCTCTTGTGCTTGTTACCAGACAGCAGCTCAGTCTAGAGAAGCAAACTCCTGCTGAACTGCTATTGGGTTGGTATTCATGTACCACTTTACAAGCTCTCTGGCTTCATTTGTGAAGCAATATGTAAAAATCTGGTTTAAAAACAAAGGAACAAAATCTTAGTATTATATTGGCAAAAGGCTGACTTGAAGTCAACAGAGAATATTGTTCACCTAGAAGCACCTGCCTTAAGCTCTTCGGACTTAATTTCCATTTTGTGAAACACTTTTTCTCCCCTGCTTTGTGTCTGATTTTTTTTTCTCAAACGCAGTACAAATGAGGCTGTGTTCACTGTGACCCAGAGGTTTCTTCCTCAGTGAGTATTTTTCAAAAGACAGAACCAGTCTTCTTTCTCATAGCTTTGCTTTGTTTGGTTCTATATGTATATAATTAAGTTTACCTGCTTTATAAAACCACTATATTCAATGGGACTCTCTTAGAGTGCTTTTTTATTGTTATGTATACCTTCCTTCTGATTTCTGTTGCTTAATGGTTGTCTGCATTCTGTGAATTTTATACACAAGAGTTATATAATTACTTTATAATAATATAGTAATATTCATGAATGGTGAAAATAATGCATAAAAGCAGGCACCTTGATTTGGTGATTTTATTTTACTTTTTTTGGAGATCAGCCTATGAACTTTTCATCAGTTAGTGTGCTTTGATATTGTATAGTGGGTTTTTTTTTAAATCAGATTATGTTGTGGCACTAAGTCAAATACTAAGTCTATGTATATGTTTCAATGACATAACTGTATTTGGTTACCTAGGCATGAGTTTGGTCCATGGCATATCAATACAGACTCACTTAATGAAGACTTACGACATAGAATAGTTTCCTACTTGGTCAATTTTCAAATTGGCTTGTATTGTCTATACTCCAAATGAATTAAATCCAATTCTTTGATGGAAGTGAGTTTGGCTTGTTAAGCTATCTCAACCATTCTGCTTCTGAAATATCCCAGAGTTATTATATTTATCCAAAAGCAAGAAGTTGTCCTCAGTCAGCTCTCTTTTTAGGATAACTGAATGGTGATTATAATGCATTTCTTCTCAGTAGTGAAAATTTCCAGTGCCTTATGCTTATTATACTATCTCAGTTTGTGGTATAGACTTGAAGACTTTCAACCCAGAGCAACTTAAATTTATCTAACCTGTCCCTCTGCCTCTAAGCATGAATACTTTTCCCTGTGCCATTCTGATCAAT
Source organism: Pelecanus crispus (assembly GCF_030463565.1). Taxonomy (NCBI): domain Eukaryota; kingdom Metazoa; phylum Chordata; class Aves; order Pelecaniformes; family Pelecanidae; genus Pelecanus; species Pelecanus crispus. Next base: position 99,737,142 of record NC_134644.1, on the reverse strand, counting down.
ATTTATCTACCCTTTTATTAAAGACCTTTAAATAGACAGATTGCATGACCTCCCCAGGCAATCTATTCTAGTGCTTCACTCTCTTTACCCAGAAGTTTTTCTTAATTTTTATCTTGAATCTTTTATGCTGTGATGTAAGCCCATTACTTGTCCTATCCACTACAGGTAAGAAAAACAGATTAGTCCTTCCTTTGCAGAAGCAATTTATTTATTTAAACCATGTTTGTACTGTCCCTTCTCTCTTTAAGGTAAACTAGATTAATTCAGTATTTTAAGTTAGGTAAGCTTTTGTAGACCTCTGATTATTTATTTACTTCTCTTCTTGACTTCTCCAGTTAGTGCACTTTCTTACTGAAGTTCAGCACCTAAATCTGGATCAGAGATTCCAGTTGAGTATGAGTATCTTCTTGACGTTATGCCTCTTTTCCCATAATTTTCATCAGCAAGTATGACGACTCTAAGTATACTAGAGTGATCTCACCAGGCAGAGCTAACAGAGGAACTTATTCAGCTGTCCTATTCTTTCCTACTCATTTTCCTATTCATTCCCATTCTGTTAATTTGAATAGACAGTTTATCACAACTCATCTTTCCACTGATGCAACAAACCCAGTTAGATGTTTCTGTTTCCTCAAGGTCAGCCTTTGATGCTGGTGATTCAAGAGCCGACAGGAAGACTTGCTTGTAATGACTTTCAATTTTATTCTTATGGGGCAGCTCCTTGCTGTGCCCTTTCCTAAATTGTCCCTACATGTTTATGCTCCATTTGTGGATGTGCCCTTAAGAATCTGACTTTTTCCATTTCCTGTATGCTTCCTTCTTGTGTTTGAGGTTAACGTAGAACTCCTTATTAGCCATATTGGTCTTTTGATATGTTTTGCACCTTTCTTCCATAAGAGGATGTGATTTGCTTGAAATATCTATTTGAAAACAGGAATGTTTTTGTTGTTGCCTCTTCTTTGTTTTCTGAGGGTCATTAACTCTTCTGTTTACTTATAGATTTCATTGAAATTACTTTTTACCATGACATTTTGCTCAGCTATTTCATCCTTGTTGTTCAGAATCATATCTAAAAGCTATTTAGGTACTCTCTGACTTCTAGATCAAGAAACATTCACACAGCACTCCAAGAATGTGGTAGACACCTGCCAACTTAATAATCTAAGCCAAAACTAGTCACTTAGGCTTCTTCTCTAATTAATGAAGAGTAATGGGCCTCTGCAGACCATGGTAACTTTAAGATAAGGAATGAAACATTCTCCGAAAGAAGCTTTTCCATTACATTCCCTATAGATACAGAGTTTAGATGAGTGGGTTAGATTTTGATGAATAACTTTTTAGGTTGCTAAAGTTCAGTGAGCTGAATCATGCTCTCCAATTTTTTTTTTTGTATAATCTTTTTTTTGAGTAGATGTTTGGGTAATTGGAATTATTCATTACTACTAAGCCTTAAATTCTGAATAATATTGCTGTAGATTCTCGTCAGGCCTTATCTTCTTGATGCTTATGGTTTATCCTGAGTTCTGAGCATGATGGTACCTCGTGTTGCACTGCAAGGCAGTGCCTGCTTTGACCTTTTCAGAAGTTAATTGATTAATTGATAAATGCATTTGCAAATCATCAGCTCAGAATTTACTTTTGTTTCTCTAAACAAGAAAATATAAATTAAATCAACCAATAAATTATCAACAGAACTACTGAGGTTCAGGCCAAAAGAATGAGGCATGGAAGTTTCAGGGAATAATTTTTTAACTTACCTCCTAAGTGAACAAACCACACACTTGATTTGTATATTAAAAAAATATGGAAACCTTGTTTTTTCTCTTACAAGAATTGTGGATTTTCAGAATCATTTTGTCCCACACCCAAAATACCAAGGTAATTTGCTAAATACCAAGGTAATTTGCTATAGTGGTTCTTATTTTGGCTGCTGGTAGTAAAATAAAAATATTTTATATCCTAAACAAGTTGGGAATGGTAATTTCTACCGTCGGCTGCTTCACAGTCCAAGCTGTTTGTCAAATGTGCTGTCACAATAACTTCTTTGGGTAATAATTTGAAGAATCAATAGTCTTCTCTCTTTTTTTATGAAACCTGGCAACTTTTCCATCGATTGCTTTTCTTCTTCCAGCACTGCACCTGCTGCCTTTGCAGTTTCTGATTAATTTTCTAGCATCTCAGCTCATTTGTATATTTCAGTATAACACAGAGACATGCGTTTCTGAGAATATGCTGGCTGTTGCTTTCCAGCTTGGATGCTGTAACCTAAGTTGGCAATATATGCTGTATTTTATATATGTAATATTGTGCTGTTTAGGTAACAAAAACCTGGATAGATAAAGGTATAGCTCTTTCCTGCATACAACTGTACGATATTATGGTGAAATAAAATAGAAGATAAACAAGTAATGTTTAGTATCATTGCTAGCTAAACATGTTTTAGATGATAGTTAAGAATCTGAAGATAACTATCGTGTCCAGGAGAATCTTTCCTTCTTATCTGTTGTGCATACATATGGTAATTAACAGTGAATACCTAGGAGTGTAGTAATTATTGTTATGGGTAACAATGAAGTGAATGCTTGCTATGGCCATCACTGGAATAAGCTAACCGCATTTCCTTTTTAGGTCTCTCTTCAAAGGAAAGGTCTGAAGTACAAAAAGTTTAAAACTCATTGGGTGTTTCCGATTGGAGTGCAATTTTCTGTTATCAAGTGTTATCACGTTCATTTATTACTAGAAAAGGTTAATAAATGAAGGGTGAATGTTATGAACATTGACAGACATGAGAGTTTGCAGATGTCTATAAATATTTGAATAGAAGTGTTCTGGATGGCTCTAAAGTTACAGTTTACCTATGGCTAGGTGGACTCTAGCAATTAGCCATTAAATAGCAATGATAATCAATAATATTCAGCTAGCAGTGTCTTAATTATTGTTCAAAGAGCCAGCACCATTCAGCCTTCTCTAGCATTATCTCTTCTTACTGCCAGTTCTGGGAATGAACCATCTTGGACCATAACTCTTTCAGCACCAGGAACATGTTGAATCTGTATTCATAATAGCTCCTCATTTCTTCTAACCCAAACTGCAAAACTTGCTGTCAAACTGTTTCTTGTGTACTAATCTTTAGATTTCAGCTTTTATTAGTTACTTTTATTGCTTTTTGACAAGTGATTTTGAGAACCAATTAAATTTTCCTGCTGTCCATGTATGTAGGATACGGCATGAACCAAGTTCTAGATGGCCTTCTAATGTGCACATGTGGAGCTGGTAGTGATGTCCAGGTGTTGGAGGGGGCCAATCTTACATATATATACAAACGGTATTACTCTAAATGTTATTTCAATACCAGCTCACTGCATGTCAGCAGATGCACCTTTTGCTTTGTGTATACTAAGACTACTGGCTAAATATTAATTGGCAACCCTGAAATAAACATTCCTTTTTTTTCCTATTCAACATTTTAGAAGATGGGCATCCAGCATTACGAGTAGGATGACAGCTCCAATTGTCTCTCTGGGAAAATGGACAGCATAACACATCTTTATTGAGTGTCCTGATGGAGTGCAGGAAACAAATTTTTATAATCCACAAATTAATGGTGATAAAAAGCAATCAGTTAATAACAAGGTATAAATATCAAACTAAATTAAGTGCAGACATGCGTGTATCAATTTAATTTGCTGAGGTGAGCCTGAAGTTAGGGAGGATATGAATATAGCTTTTGTCTACTTACATATTCTTCTGACAGAAGCCACTGAAAACCTGAATGTCTCTCTACCCCCAAAAGTTGCATACTCTTATGAACTGTGCAAGCAGTCCAACAGAGACCACAACCATATCTGTACTGTTTTCACAGTAGAAATCCTAGTGCAGACTATGCTGAACAGGAAGCTATCTCTAAATCCATGGGCATTTCCAGTTGCTTCTAATCAAAGGGAAAACTTTAACCATGCTTGATTTTCACTGGTCTAAGGATGGAATTAATATGCATTTAGTTGGTTTACCTTACTTATGTTATTTTCCTGTAACAGGAGAGGGGTTTACACTTTTAAGAGCTAGCAAGTGAAGATTGACAGATGCAGCTTTAAAAACCTGCAGAAAAGAGGGTCTCTGGTTAAAGTAGATAATTAACAATCCTTGCTTATCTCTTCAGGGAGACATAGCTGTTTTGAAGATGCTAAACTGATGTTGCTTACCTGGATGATGCAGCTGTATACATTTTTAGTTACTTCAGTGGTTCAGCAATGCATCTTTGAGGCCAATCTGCATCTGGTTCAGATTAACTTAAAAATAACCAACCACAGCTTAGATTTCTGGGATATCATAAATGTCAATATTTTATTGGGTTCAGGTATAGCGATATTTCCAAATGTATCAAGACACATGTAGGCAGTTTTTCAAAAACACTTATTTGCTGAACTTCTAGAAATTTTTCAAGGATTTTTTTGTATTTCTGAAAATTATTACTAGACAACTATGTGTATTCCTGTGCTCATGAAACACTTCTACAAAATAAGTCCATGGGGAAAACCATGAGCATCACCAGAAAATTCTACTGTGGAATTTAATGTTAGCTCTACCCTGTTCAGCAATCACAGCTGTAATTACCTAAATGTTCAGTCTAAGCTTTTGACTATAGACATTTAAATTAATCTGGATCTGAAAAAGTTATAGACTTAACCATATTTTACATACAGATGGATTTTCAAATTCAGCTAAGATTGCCATAAACAATGCTTTGTGTTTTGAAAGCAGAACCTTGAATTCATAATTGTAGCAACAAGTAGTTCTGCAAATCAGAAAGCTTATGCTCCTAACTTCTTTGTTTGCAAAGGCAGATAGGGGGGTAGATGCACAAATACGTAGGTTAATCTGTCTTTGAATTGTGGTTACAGGACTGAATGCAACTTGATTACTAGTGTGAATTACATTTGAGAAGGAAAAAGATTCTTAAAAACATGCTGTGATGTGAATCCATACTATATTTATAATCATTCAGTTTTCTTTAACTGTACATTATTGGTCTGTCTATGTAGGCTCACCAATTCAATTGTGGTGGGAATAGCGTTTTACAGTGAGAGTCGGTTCCTCTCTCCAAAGACCTTAATGTCTCTGTGGACAAGGCATAGAAAACTGAAAAGGGATACAGCCTTCTCAAATAATTCTCAGTTTGATTCAGCAGTAAAATATGATCCCTACATTACCTGGGATCTGTTAAACTTTTAATCACTCAGTCTAAAAGATGAAAGATATGAGAGAACAGTGTCTGTTTGTGGTGCTCAGAAAACCTCTATTGACGTGAAATTTCCATATTAGTAGGAGTTTTCTGAGGAGTGGTGGCAATGCTGCCTCCGGCCCTGTTACTTTCTACTGCCAGGTAGCACGTAGCAGGTAACTGAATTGAGTTAATGCCCTGCCAAGGTAAGGTTGAATTTTTCAATCAGCTGGTGCAGTAGGAATATTTAGCTGTGAATGCTGATATTCTGTGTAAGGTTAGCACTGCTGAGGAATCCTAGAGCACTTCTGTATCATAGACTCTGACTGGGAAAATATCATCTAGAAAAAGTATAGGACTGCTGCCAAGAGGTGAAGTAGCACTTCCATTTCTTGAATTATTATATCCAGTTGTGCAAGGATTCGGGAAGGGTATGGATAAATCTGAGAAAGCCCAGATGGAGAAGATGATTTTGGAAGGTACTTTGAGCCACAGGATTTTGTTATTTCAAACTATATACATCAACTGAGAATCTGAGTGACACTGGTGTTGTGTATATACAGATGTATGTGTAAAAATGCAAGTATCTGATGCAAGTATCTGTACAGGAATACCTTGATGTCTTTCATTAATTTGGAGATATCTACCAGTACAGAACTGTTTCATACTGTCATTAATTACACCACACTAATCTCAGTAGCTGAGCAGAGATGGAGGTTTCAACCTGCATTCAAGACAAATTATTATTTTGAAGACAATAAGCAAGCCATACTGAGCACAATTTCCTTTTCCATGTAGATAAGGAGAGCAATTTAAAGTCAAGGGTTATGGTGATGAAATCAAATACCGAATTACTGGGAGTTAGATGTCAGTATTAGCTTACAGTACACTTCTGATACTTTGTTCTTTTGTTCAGGTTTTTGTACTACTCTTGTCACTTTATTTTTTTTTTCAGCATCTCTTAGTGTTGTGTTAAGCAACATGACTAATCTGTCATGCAGTTCTCTCATTCCTTCCCCATAGGAGAAATGTGTGCAGTGGTGTGACTTGTTTCGGTCTTTTTTTTCTTCCTACCTCTTTTTGATTTGCAGTCTTAATTTTACCCTTTTATAGGAACTTCTAGAAGTCATCTGAGTCATGTTGCTATTCTGCAGAGACTTTGAGCCATATCTGGAGATGAGTAATGCAGCCTGGGAGACCAGAGTGATTCTCAATTGGTGCAACTTATAGCTTTCTCTGCCATTGCAATACATCAGCTACACTTAGTAAAATCTCTGCAGATTGTTTTAACCACAGTATTTATACTTAGGTTTGTTTATCAACATGTAAGTTACACTCCCCAGCACATCCTCCCTTATTTGGTAGAATTCCAGTGCTGAAGGGCCCAAAGAGAGAAGAAAGAAAGAAAAATTAACTTCCACTTCCTCCTCACGCAAAGCTATTCGTGCTTTAATCTTCTCCTCTCTTTTAGCACTTTGAGTGTGCCACTTCAAATTTGACCGTAAGTATAAATGAGTGTGGAAAGGTTTCTCTTAACCATTTTAGAGTTCATGACATTTCAAAAATAAACATTTTAAGTCTCAAATCACTTGTTAAAAAGGATTCAGTGAAGAAAAATTATCCCTAATTAAATTGGCTTAGATGAAACATTTGCAGATGTTAAAATACGCACTGTTGATTTTCCTCTGCAGGTGCATACATAAAGCTTGCTGAAAAAACCACCACTCCATCCTGGCATAGGTAAAAGTATGGCTTTTTGTATTATATTATTCTGAGAAAATTCCTCAGAGTACATTAAATCATATTTCCAGTGATATGATTCACTTTGTGGAAGGACTGTCTTCTAGAAGAGACACTTTCTGACTGAAGACTTAAGCATGGAGGCACTCAAAATGGATGCATATCAGTGGATGTGGATGGCGATATAGAGAGATATATATGGATAGATATATAACATACACTTTGGGTCCTTGCTTATGCCCCTTAGAGGGATGGACAGCCCATTTGTTAGAACTTGTTTCAAGACTGCAACTGATACAAAACTAAGTTAAAGGGGAAGTGAGGGGAAGAAAATAGCAGATATGCCTTCTGCCTTACTGACTAGGATATTAAGGGAAAGATGGAGCCAGTTCTACACAGATCTGGATGGTTGTCAGAGTAGCTGGTCAGGTTGGAGGGCACCAACATGGCTTCAAAATGTATTCATTTTGAAAAAGCTCTACTATTTCCTTCTACCAAACAGTAACTGTTCCCTCAGGTACAAAATATGCTCTCATTTTGAGGAATGTGACCACTCATGCATGTGGACACATACAGGTGTTAGTCTCACCAAGTTCCAGGGACTGTGTTTGTCAGCTGGTGGCCAACATCATATATTTGCAATGTTCACTTGAAATTTCTTCCAAACCAAAAAACCACAACATTATAGAGGACTGTATTCTTTTCAGATTGACCATTTGTCTTTTCCTTTCTGGCTGCACACATGTAATGTTCATACTTACATTTTGGGAAAGAAACCCCACTTTACCTTCTCTTGGAAAATTCATTCAATTCTTATCATATAGGCTGACTGCAGCATCAAGGGTATCTTCATTGCCACATATTTCTATAGCTTAAATGACTGCATTCATCAATGTGAAAGTCTTGGATTCAAATACTGCTGTCAACATGTTATTTTTAGGTCCACCTCTTAAATCTCAGGAGAAGGAGCATGTTGAAACTAAAAAAGGCAGCCTTACTGTAGATTTTGCTGAATTACAAGTTCATTTGCAATCTCAACGTTCTTCTGACATGCTGTTGTTTACTTTTATTAGAGATATCTTCTGCTAATAAATTAGCACTTACTACATGATTCAATACCTTGAGGTGTTGCCAGCGAACTACAGGACCTTTTACTTGTGTGCTACTGATTGAATCTATACCAATTTTGGACTACAATTTGGTTATCAGCCCCTGTGAGGTGGGTTTCCTGGGGATTTGACTGCAGTTTTTAAATCATATATACTGCTCCCAGGCTTTGCACTAACTAACAGGCTGTGGAGGCAAGGAATCCTGTGGACTGCAGGGGCTGCACTCCCCTTTCACCTAGAGAAATTTTGTTATATCTCAAAAGTTGTTGACTCTAAGGTTGAGAAATGATTTGTGTTGGTTTTTGTTGTGGGTTTTTTGGTTTGTTTGTTTTGTTTTGTTTTGTTTTGTTTTGTTTTTTAACAAAACAAAATCCACCATCTTGCATGTAGGGCTGACTTCCAGAGTTCTTTGGGATCTAAAATAACAGTTAAATATCCATACACATTTGGTCTATAGCTCCTAAGCTCTTAATGAGAGGTTCTTTTACTTAGTTGCACTATGTAGCGGTAAAGCTCCTTTTTACATTCCCTCCCCTACCTCTTGGGGATCTTTCTACTGTCTTCCTTCTTTAGATGACTGTGGATATAACTTAAATCTTTCATTTAGTTCCTAGATAGAGTCTTACCTGGAGGTTACAGTGAAGAGGAGAGTGGTAAGCTTTCTAAATCTACCCAGAACTGTAAGACCTAGATCTTCTAGGACTCTTGCAATATAGAAAAACTTGTGACAAACAACGCTTTTGGTGTTTAGAAATCTGTTTTGTTTGGTTGGTTCCCCCCCCCCCCCCCCCCCCCCCCGCCCCCCATGTAGTAATGCCTTAGAACATATTTCATTGTGGAAATATTACACATAAAAGAGGATCTAGGAAGGGAGGCTCTAAGGTTACTATTCATTGCTGTTGGACATTTTCTTAGAAAGCCTCAGGAAAACCTGAGTACTGTTCATATATGAAATTGTTACCATCAATAAAAATAACATAGGGCGAATAACTTACTAAGGAAATGGAGTTTATATATTGAAACCAAAGACATATGAATGGGGTGTTAGAGATTGTTCCTCCTATTTTATATTCATATGTCAAAATTTTAAGGATTTTATTTATTCATTAGCTAGAGATGAGAAATAGCTCTCAAATAATTTCACAAAAAGTAAATGCACGAACTATGTTTGAGGAATGACTATAAGCTGAACTCAATCTAAGAATGTGATATTGGCTAAGGGCATCCTGCAGCTGTACATTGGCATAAAAATGACTTGTGTTACTTCTTATTTGCCTTAATGCAGAATTTCAGGTCCCTACACTCTCTTATGTATCTTAAACATTGCATGGGTAGGAGTCTTGCTTGCACAAATATGATTTTTCTTTTTCCAGCAGCTAATTTTAATGAAATGTACAGGAATGTGTATCTCTGAGACCTCTTTCCCTCCTGTTAAATTTCAGTAAAAACTATTACATTGTTCCAAAGAAGTCATGGTGGTAGTGTAGAATAAATATGTTACACAAAGTAATCTCCAAGTACCTTTTCAGGACAAGTCAATATTCCTTAACTTGGGAGTTCCTAATTGACATTATGGTGATGATGCACTCTTCAAACTAGCCTAGGCTTGATCCCTGTAGCCTTGACATGCCTGAAATATTCAAGTATGTAGACAAGGGATGATCTTACAACCTCAATTGAGCTTTCATTAATCTTAAGTTTGGAGTCTGTTCAAAATATTTTTTCTGACTACAAACAAGGAAGCATGGAACTTCAGAAATAACCTTTTTTCTCATTTAAAAAAAAAAAAAATCTTACTACAGCTGCAAAATAGCTTGCTGAAGCCAGCATTTTTATGTTTATATTAATATAAGACTAAATGAGCATTATATCAGACACTGAACTTAAGGGCATCTTTGTCATAGATTTGTTTTTTTCCAGAACTTGACCATGGTGGTGGTGAGGGAAAGGAAGAATGAAATAGAACAGGAACAATGTTAATTATTTTTGGAACAGGTGAAATGCTGCTCTTATTTCTTTAAAGTTTGTTTGTGGTTTTTATTTTATTTTTTAAAAATTATATCATTCACAACCACAGTTATCAGTTGTTTGGTTTTTGTGGGGTTTGGGTTTTGGTTTGGTTTGGGTTTTTTTCCAGAAGAATGAACAGGCTTTTTAGTATTTTAGCTCTCTATTCACACCCTGGGCCAAATATTTGACATTGGTGAGAATAAGGCTTACACCCCCATCTTAAGTGGAAAACAGAATATAAAGGACGGTTGAGCTGTGAGCCTTTACCCTTAATTTTAACACTTTGGGGCCGTTGACAGTAAATACCTCTTTCATTTAGAGGGGTTTCAAATAAAGGAAGAAAACTTCCAAGAAAGAAAGAGTTCCAGAGGGCCCTTCAAAGCACATCTGTTCTGCTTAGGGCCAAGTGTTGTTCCCTTTTTATTACCAGGTTGCATGCGTATGGGGTTTTTTTCCCCCCTTGTTTGGAGGAGGTGGGAAGCTATGCTTATTTGTCTATTTACCTTAATAAAATTACATCATCCAGGTATTATCAGGCATAAGGGTGTCTTTGTGTGAGGATCTCCTCCTTTGGTGGGACATGACAACATTTATGCATTTGCAAAACATGCAATTGAGAAGAAAACAATGCATGTCTAGGTATTTCAAACCTGAGACATACTGCTATTCAGTCCACAGAAATGTTGGTGGGAGTGTATGTGCTTATTTGGATTATAAAGTCTTCATTCATTAGATCACTGTGACTTAAGTTGACTTCTGTCCCTTGGAAACAGTGCATTAAGTATCTTCATTTTAGCTAATCAACATAATTTATTTATTCCTTGAAAGACAGAATGTATCCACAGGTTGACAGAGCTGTGGATGATTTCTTACCTGTCCAATCTCAACTAAAAAATTGCTCACATCAGGAATTCTCTTTGCAGCAATGAGCAGCACTATTTCTGATCAGTAGCATTAATGAAAGCAGGCATAAACCAGCCTTTTTTATGCTTACTAATTAAAGGCAGATGGCCTTGAACTAGTTAGTCCTAATGTCAGGTTACTAATCTACATCTTGTACTGTTATTTTCAATGGTACAAAAATGCAAGTGGGGAGAAAGGGAGGAAAAAAACACTTTAGGAGTACATTATGTATTTCAGACTTCTTGTGAAATTTCAGGAGTATGGAAAAAAGTATTGATGCTTACTGAACCTAATAGGAGCTCTTCCATGACCTTCATTTGGCAGTGAATCAGGGCTACTATTATTATGACTGTATGATGACTTTGAAGCAAGATTAGAAAAAGCATCAACCATCTGCTTTTCAGGAATACGCAAAGGGCTAGGCTGGCTCTGAAGGATATGCAGGGAAAGTAAGTCATGATCCACTGTGGTGAGGAGGGAAAAAAAAAGTGGGGGAAGTTGGGAGGATGATAATGTCCACAGCCTTTACAGGCAGAAGAAAACAAGAGTGTGTGAGAAAGGGGGGGAATGTGGCATTCCATCAAAACTGAGATATTGGTTGGCATACAGAATGGTGGGGAAAAGATTTACCTTCCAATACTGGTTGTTTTTGACCACTATAGTACTTTTGGCTCTATTCTATTTAGAAAAAAGCAAAGCTCATGTTAAACAACTGTAATTCAGACTTCTGTCAGGAAGTATAAAGGGTAGCGACATTTAGAAAACCCTTGATTTATACTATATTAATGCCATAAAATTATCTTAGTCAGTTGCATGGGTAGAAGAAAAATAAACATGATTAAAATAGTCAGTGAGTCACAGTCAGAATTTTCAACCGTTCAATCCATTAGGCAGCAAGTTCCAATAATGCTTTCTGTAGCCATCTACGTGTTTTCCATTTGTTTAGCTATGACAACTGTCACTGAACAGTATCTTAGTAGGGATAATTATATTATAAATGATGGTCTCTTTCTGTGATTAATACATTTTTCATTTGTGCTGCTCAAGAACCGGATGTTTATTTGTCAACAAGGTATTTTTAATACAAGTAAAGAAATAAAAATTATAACAGCAATTTAAATGTATGATAAGTAATGCATCATTTTACTTTGAAAAAAAACCCCATTATATTCATTGTAAGGTACTTGTGAAACAGTAGATTAATAATTCCAGTCATCTGAATTCCCCTCCAAATATTCACTGAAATGAACTTGTACAGCCTCTTCTGTCCCTCATCAGTTGTTTGGCCAGCCCAGGGTTTATAGTTTGTACATCTTTAAGCACCTAAGCTTGCTACTAATGCCTGCTATTAATTCACTAATTTGGCAAGAATGGGCAAATTCCTGGGTTCATGTCATAGGTGCAATAGCCAGTCCTTTCCCCTTGATGTCTGTACCAAGTCAAACATCTCCCACAGATCTAAGAAACTTAAAATGCTGTTATTTTTCATAATCATTATTTTCTGAAGTAACTAAGGTATATTTAGAATAGATGCCTGGCTCATTTGAGGACAAAACCAAAAAACTCCAAACCTTTAAAAGACTGCAGTATAAAGGATTCATTTATCACAACTCTTGATGATGTTTTCCAAGTGAGTAACTACTGCAGCAATTATCTGGTAGTTATGGAAAAATACGTTCCATGTTAACCTGTGCCACATATAAGAGGACTGATAGAGTTAAACTCTGCCACATCAGAAGCAGCAGAGGTGGAAATGGTTTTGAATTCAGCAATGCTACAGGTGGGATGTTATGGGTAGCGTATGAATCCCTGAAGTGTTAGAGCTGAATCAAGGTTCACTAAATACGAACCTTCCTACTTACTGCTTCAGCTATGTGCTTTCTTCAGAGAGTGTCAAAAGTGGAAGACTTGAGATCACTGATAGGATAGAACAGCTGATTAGCTCCTTCACCAATGACTCAATTTATGCAATCAAATGCATGGCGGGGAAGGTTTGCAAAAACTCTCTTAACAATTCTCAGTTTATTTTACTAGCCTGGAGATTGTGGCTTATTCAAAACTGAAGAGACTGATGTTTTGGTTTTAGTTTCTTTTTAATAAATGGAAACTTTGATTTTCTTATTTCTGGAAGGTGAAGGAAGAATAGAATGCTAGAAACCATGAACCCATTTACAGAAATAAAACCCACACATGAATGTGAGTAGTCCCAACTTGTTAAGCTTGATATCATCGTAATATGATCTTGTACATCTCCAAGGTGTACAGTTAGGAAGGACATGTTTTGTACTTTTCTTATTTAGAAACTGTTGACCCTTTAAATAGGAAGCTGCTACAAATAAGTGCTGCCAGACCTGACTCCTATCTTGGCAGAGTACAGGCAGGGAAACAGAGAACTATCTCTAGTGTTGGGAGGAGGAGGAAGCACATAGGAGAAATGATCCTTTCTGATCTTTTACTAGCTTTCCCCCCTGCTTCCCCCCACTGTGCTTTCAAAAATGGCATGGTCTTTTTGCAGTGTTTTGTTTTCCTTATTCCCCTTACCCCTTGAAGACGGTAACCCAGGCCTTTTTCTTAGTACAGGATCTAGGCAACAAAGCTGCTGTACTATGGTTTTCTTGAGGTCCAGTTCTCCAAAATAAGCAATCTTAATGGTGTTTCTTCTTTTTCTTCATTCCCCACCAGTTCTTCTTTTCCTTCTCCTCTGAATGATCTTTTCCCACCCTCGTAGGTGTTCTCCAAGCCTTTGGCACCTCTCCTTTAATCCTCCTCTTCTTTTTTTATTTTTAATCTTTTTTTTTTCTATCCTTTTTTTTCATCCTTTTTTTTCCAAGGAAATCCTGGCACCCTGACAGCAAACCTCCCTGACCTCAAACTTTTGGCACGAGCCTAAAACATTTGTGGTATTTTAGAGGCCTTCAGGCTATTTAATGCTGCGGCTGTGACGATGACTTTGAGTGCAGCAGGGGAACAACAGTTTGGATACTGTTTAGGCAGGCTGTGAGGAACACCACTGTATTCACTGGTGTCTGAAGCTGCCTAAAGTTGGGGAATGTTTTATTTTCTGATTGTGGGTTTTTTTCTACATGACAGAGTAAATGTATGCACACTCCATAAGGTGATGCATAGCCAGAACAGAAATCTTTGAGCTTTGTCAGCCTCTCACTGCAAGTGGGTAACTTGGGCAGTGTAGGCTGTTCTGGACACTGATGGAGCACTGAAAGATGAGGAAAACTTGAACTTTTCCTCCCTGTGAAACTACTTGCTTGGGTTCATCCTCCATTTTTCTTCCCAGTTCCTGAGAGTAGGAGGAAGGCAAGCAAGCTTCTGGAAAATTCCAACACCAGTTTTTTCTGTGGTGCAGCATAGTAGCACAGAGTGACACAGAAGTTTGCATGTTGTTTTGGGAAGTAAAGCCCAAAGTTTTAATTTTCAGAGTTTCTTCTGAAAGTGTAAGTTTGTAGACAAGATAACCAACAGTGTTTAGAGTAGTTCAATACTTCATAAGGACAGAAGAGCCATCAGTTCAACCCTATCTCATTAGAGATGCCTGAGAAATAATGGGGAAATGGAGCAATCCCTTCCTTCTGCACCACTGTGTCCCAGTTAGGGTAGGAACAGCTCTTTTCCAGCAACTCTGAAGCTTGTAGTCAAAAATAAACAGCCAATGTGGAACACAGCCTTCCTTCTACAGGAGAGACTTATGGACCTATGAAAGAAGAGCTGACAACCCAAGCTAAAGGCAATATTGAAAAAGGTTGAGATGGACAAAATACTCCATCCAAACCCCCCACCGTCCCAAATGAATTGCCCAATTATTTATGTTCTTGTTCTTATGCCTGCATGACGCTGGCGTTAAATGACAATTGCAAGATTGCCAACAGATGATTTATAGGAGGAGGATGATTTATAGGAGGAGGACGGCCTACATGGCACCAGGCTTGCTGGCATCAAATGGGAGCCACCTTTCTCAAAGGGGAAAGAGGGTCTTTGCTCAGGACCTTGCAGGACTCATTGACAGGGCTTTAAACTAGATGTGAAGGGGGAACATACCAGGCTTGCCTGTAACAAGCTGTGGGATGGTACACAATGGTTAGAGGGTCGAGGTGCTACTATGAGCCCTCAACCTGTTGCCCAGAGGCACGATGGGGATGCTGCAGCACAGTCGAAGTCTTGCAGAGATGAGCTGGGGGCTCCTGAGGTAGTAGGAGCTAACAAGGAAACCTTTGTGAAACACCCCAAGGGAAACAAGGGATGTTCCACTAAGAAGGTGCCACGGCCAACAGCCCAGATTAAATGCCTCTACACGAACACACACAGCATGGGCAACAAACGGGAGGAGTTGGAAGCTGCTGTGCTACTAGAAAGCTATGACCTGATTGCCATAACCAAAACTTGGTGGGATGAATCCAATGACTGGAATGTAGCTATCGATGGCTACAGGCTGTTCAGAAGGGACAGGCGAGGAAGGAGGAGCGGAGGCGTTGCCCTCTACGTAAAGAAATCAATACCGTGTGAAGAGCTGTCCCTGAAGAATAGCCACGAGCAGGTCGAAAGCTTAAAGGTAAGAATCAGAGACAGAGGCAAGAAAGGGAACCTTGTGGTTCGTGTCTACTACAGGCCACCTGATCAAGGCGATCCTACTGACAAAGTCTTCTTCCTCCAGCTCCGGGAGGTTTCATGCTTGCAGACTCTTGTCCTGCTGAGGGACTTCAACCACCCCGACATTTGCTGGAAAAGCAACACGGCGAGCTGTAGGCAATCCAGGAGATTCCTGGAATGCATAGGCAACAACTTCCTAAGCCACGTTATAGACACCCCTACCCGAGGGGATGTGATACTGGACCTAATGGTCACCAATGCATGCGAGCTCATCGGTGATGTCAAGACTGAAGGCAGCTTGGGCTGCAGTGATCATGCGTTGGTGGAGTTC
This sequence comes from Pelecanus crispus, assembly GCF_030463565.1. Classification (NCBI taxonomy): domain Eukaryota; kingdom Metazoa; phylum Chordata; class Aves; order Pelecaniformes; family Pelecanidae; genus Pelecanus; species Pelecanus crispus. Next base: position 99,721,229 of record NC_134644.1, on the reverse strand, counting down.
ACGCTCCTGAGTGACACGGGAAAAGCAAGGAGTACAGTCAGGACCCTAAATTTTAGAAAAGCAAACTTCCAGCTCTTCAAGGAGTTAGTCAGAAGGACCCCCTGGGCAACGGTCCTCAGGGACAGGGGAATGGAACAGAGCTGGCAGATCTTTAAGGACACCTTCCATAGAGTGCAAGAACTCTCAGTCCCCATGTGTAAGAAATCAGGCAGGGAAGGGAAGAAACCAGCATCGCTGAGTCAAGGCCTGCTGGTCAAACTAAAGAATAAGAGGGAACTGCACAGGCAGTGGAAGCAGGGACAGGTATACTGGGAAGAGTACAGGGAAGGTGCCCGGTTGTGTAGGGAGGTGGTCAGGAAGGCCAAGGCGCAGCTGGAACTGAATTTGGCAAGGGATGTAAAGAATAACAAGAAGGGCTTCTACAGGTATGTCAACCAGAAATGGAAGGCTAAAGAAAGCGTACCCCCCTTGATGAACAAGAACGGTGACCTTGTATCAACAAACGAAGAGAAAGCGGAGGTACTCAACAACTTCTTTGCCTCGGTCTTCACCGGCAACCTCTCTCCTCACCCCTCCCAAATCGATGGACCAAAAGATGGGGATCTGGGGGTAAAGCCCCTCCCACTGTAAGGGAAGATGAGGTTCAAGACCACCTGAGGAACCTCAATGTATACAAGTCTATGGGACCTGATGAGATGCACCCCAGAGTCCTGAGGGAATTGGCTGATGTAGTTGCTAAGCAACTCTCCATGACATTTGAAAAGCTATGGCAGTCCGGTGAAGTTCCTGCTGACTGGAAGAAGGGGAATGTTGTGCCCAATTTTAAAAAGGGAAGAAAGGAGGACCCTGGGAACTACTGACCTGTCAGCCTCACCTCTGTGCCTGGGAAGATCATGGAGCAGACCCTCCTAGAAGCTATGCTCAAGCACATGGAGGACAGGGAGGTGATTTGAGACAGCCAGCATGGATTCACCAAGGGAAAGTCCTGCTTGACCAACCTAGTGGCTTTCTATGAAGGAGTGCTGCATCAGTGGACAAGGGAAAAGCAATGGATGTCATCTACTTGGATTTCTGTAAAGCGTTCGACACAGTCCCCCACAATGTCTTTCTCTCTAAATTGGGGAGATATGGGTTTGATGGGTGGACTGTTCAATGCATAAGGAATTGGCTGGATGGTCACATCCAGAGGGTTGTGGTCAATGGCTCGATATCCACATGGAGGCCGATGACAAGTGGAGTCCCTCAGGGGTCCATACTGGGACTGGTGCTGTTTAACATCTTCATCAATGACATAGACAGTGGGATCGAGTGCACCCTCAGCCAGTTTGCAGACGACACCAAGCTGAGTGGTACATTTGACACGCCAGAAGGACGAGATGTCCTCCTGAGGGACCTGGACAAGCTGGAGAGGTGGGCCTCTGTGAACATCATGAGGTTCAACAAGGCCAAATGCAAGGTCCTGCACCTGGGATGGGGCAACCCCCGGTATCAATACAGGCTGGGGGATGAAGGGATTGAGAGCAGCCCTGCGGAGAAGGACTTGGGGGTACTGGTGGATGGATGAAAAGCTGGACATGAGCCAACAATGTGCGCTTGCAGCCCAGAAAGCCAACTGAATCCTGGGCTGCATCAAAAGAAGCATGGCCAGGAGGTCAAGGTAGGTGTTCTGCCTCTCTACTCTGCTCTGGTTAGACCTCACCTGGAGTACTGCGTCCAGCTCTGGAGCCCTCAGCACAAGAAGGACATTGTTGGAGTGGGTCCAGAGGAGGGCCACAAAAATGATCCGAGGGCTGGAGCACCTCTCCTATGAGGCCAGGCTGAGAGAGTTGGGGTTGTTCAGCCTGGAGAAGAGAAGGCTGCAGGGAGACCTTATTGCGGCTTTCAGTACTTAAAGGGGGCCTATAGGAAGGATGGTGACAATCTTTATCAGGGCCTGTTGTGACAGAACAAGGAGTAATGGTTTTAGACTAAAGGAGGGTAGATTTAGACTGGATATAGAATCATAGAGTAGAATCATTTAGGTTGGAAAAGACCTCTAAGATCATCCAGTCCAACCATTAACCTACACTACCAAGCCCACCTAAACCAATCAAGGGTAGACTAGACTAAACCACGTCCTGAAGTGCCACATCTAGATGTTTTTTGAACACTTCCAGGGATGGGGACTCCACCACCTCTCTGGGCAGCCTGTTCCAATGCTTGACAACCCTTTCTGTGAAGAAATTTTTCCTAATATCCAACCTAAACCTCCCCTGGCACAGCTTGAGCCCATAAAGAAGAAATTTTTTACAATGAGGGTGGTGAAGCACTGGAACAGGTTGCCCAGAGAGGTGGTGGAGGCCCCATCTCTGGCAACATTCAAGGTCAGGTTGGACGGGGCTCTGAGCAACCTGATCTGGTTAAAGCTGTCCCTGCTCCCTGCAGGGGGGTTGGGCTAGAAGACCTCTAAAGGTCTGTTCCAACCCAAAGCATTCTATGATTCTATGATTCTATGATTCTATGATGCTATCACCTTCTTGTGTGAAAAAAATCAGTATTTCTCACTTTTGTATATAGGTGATCACTTCTTTCCTGTCTCAAAGTTCTCTTGAGAACATAGTTGGTACCTTATTTGAACATTACATGGTGGTGTGGTTTAACCCCATCCAGCAACTAAGCACCACACAGCCACTCGCTTAGTCTGCCTGCCCTGGTGGGATGGGGAGAGAATCAAAAGGGTAAAAGTGAGAAAATTTGTAGGTTGAGATAACAACAGTTTAATAATTGAAATAAAATAACATAAAATAGTTGTAGTAATAATAATAATAATATACAAAGCAAGTGATGCACAATGCAATTGCTGACCACCTGCTGACCGATGCCCAGCCAGTCCCTGAGCAGCGATCGCTACGCCCTGGCCAACTTCCTGCAGCTTATATACTGAGCAAGATGTCCTATGGTATGGAATATCCCTTTGGCCAGTTTGGGTCAGTAGTCCTGGCTATGCTCCCCGCCATCTTCTTGTGCACTTCGCAGAACATGGGAAGCTAAAAATTCCTTGACTAGTATAAGCCCTACTTAGCAACAACTAAAACATCAGTGTTTTTTATCAGCATTATTCTCATACGAATTCCAAAACACAGCACTACACCAGCTACTAGGAAGAAAATTAACTCTATCTCAGCCGAAACCAGGACACATGGATAGCACATCAGTTATGTGCTCACAGCTACCTACTATGAAGTAATGCATGTTTAGATTCCGTGGTATGTTTTGGGGGGATACTGTTGTTTGATGGTATTTCTCCCAGAGCATCTGTGCTGGTTCCGGCATCCTGGAGGACGGCTTGTCTTCTAAGTGCAGGCAAACTCTATTTTTAATACACCTGTATTTAGTACTATCTTTAGAAAACCAGGAGACAAAGTGGATGCCTAAAAATTCACTCAGAAGTGCAGGTGTAGCAGTAAAGTCAGAGGCCATCTTAAACTGGAAATGTTCTTTAAGCCAGTGAAACCCTTTCATAGCCCAAACAGACTCCAAATGACACAGTGGACATGGGAATTACTTGGCCTCATCTAAGGCATTGACCACAGGCACAGAATCAAGGAATGATGAAGGTGATTTTGTTCAGAATTTTCTATACCTTTAGATTTGCATCCCTCTGGGATTTTAATTTAAGGGCTGAACTGCACATCTAAGAAATTCTTGTGATAAGTCCACATTCTCCTCTTTGTTTTCTGACCCATGACATTAGAAAATCCAAGATAAATTTCAAGGTATGATGACAGAAAGGAGTGGGACTTTTGGAAGGAGAAGAAACTCCTCTTCTTACTGCAGTTCCCAGCAATATTAAGGGAAGGAATACCATAGCCTTAGTGTGGAAACTGGAGTCAGAGGAGCTCTGGATTTTTGTTTGTTTGTGTAAATCTTCTCTCTCAGACTTTTTGAAGAATAGCAAAAGCATGCTAGGATGTTGAGGAAGCTTTTGTCACATGCCTGTACGTTCACATATCCCTCAATAGGAAACTAAATTAGAGTGATTAGAAGTTGAAGGAAGAGTGTGTTTCAACTAGACATCTCAATAGTTGAAATTGTTTTGAGCGTTTTGAGGGCAGCTGGGCTAAAAAGTTTCACAGGTAGAGGGCATGTCACCACAAAGAAATCTGGAGTGATGAGTGAAACTGTGCTGGAGCCATCTGAGACTAATGGACACTGGGGAGTACAATATGCAATATGGCCACAGCGGCCTGGTGAGCCCTCAAGAATGAGGGTCTGAATAGGGTTTTAATATCATCAGCCCAGCCCTAAGGTGATTTGGATTATGTGAGGTTCAGTGCTTAGACACAGTACCATGCTGCTTCACAGTAAACCTTTATTGGTCTAGAGACTGGGAGTGGGAAAGCTATTCCGTATGTTATTGCGAGTGAAAATTATGTAGTTAGGCACATATATTTTTTTTTAAATCTTCTGTTAATATCTTTTCAGCTAGAAAAAGTATGTGCATGATCTTTGCTTTCCTGCGTAGCCCTCTGCACACATTCAAACTCTGTTCTATATCCCTTGTTTTTAATTTAATTCCTAGTTATTTGAACTCCTTTGTATCTTGGGTGGGTAGCTATGCATGTACTTCAGGATGAGGAGTATCCATGTAGCTGCTTAAAGGGAGAGTTTAGGGATGGGAGGAACCTCTTTCATTAAAGAGACTGAGTTACTTTTTCTAGACTTCCTATGTGAATAGTATAGCCACTTAAACTCTAAGTACTGCAAGAAACTGATCCTCCCCATGAACATGGCTTAGTAACAATACTTACACAGAGGTTTCATAAACTTTGATTCCTGTGCATATGGGGCTTCTGGTACTTGGTTCATAGCCCCTTAAGCAGACCCTATGGGATAAGATGATCTCTAAAGCCTGTTTTGCTCACAGCTCTAAATTGTGCTTGAAGTTGACTATTTGAATTGGGATCTCCATGTCTATAATACAGCATTAAATGACATAAAATTTGACCTAGACATATAGTGTAATATATGTATAGTGGGGTGTTGATAGTTCACTTGAGTGAAACAATGGGAAAATGAAACACTGCAGCTATACAGACAGATGTCAACATGAGCCTGTAGAGCCCTGGGAAGGAGTCCTGCAGCTCACGAAGAGGTGTGTTTTGCTCTGCTCGTTCACATGTTACTCACCCACTTGATCATCTTTCTCAGCATTGCTGGCTTCAATTCATCTGATTTGCCCTGGGTATAAGTGAGCATGAGTCAGTTTTGTAAGTAATAATGCCTCTTGGCAAACACTGATAAAGCATAGTAAGCTTTTGGGCATGTGGACCCTTCTTCAGGTGCCTCAGGTACACAGAGTCCTGTGAGAAGGCAGACTGAGAGGACAGGGGGAGGTTTTATTCCTTAACTTCCCTACAGGAGCTCTTTCTAGCAAGCTGCTCTGTGGCACTACAAATTAGAGGTTGTCAGTTTGTCGAAGGCTGTACTTTTTAAGTTATATTTCAGTGGCAATGTTAGTTTGAGATATTCTTGCTTAGCTTTGCTGGCACAACTGGTTGCGTGGCTGCATTATGAATGGTACTGGGCAATGAAAATTGCATTAGAATAAAAGAAAGATGAGTCGTCTGTCGTGTGTGCTTCTATGTGTACAATCTGATTTCTTTATTTGATACAGGCTGAGAGAATAAAAGGTGCAGAGGGTGCATGGAGCTGAAGAGGAACAGGGTTGAACTACTGTTGCCACTGAACATGTTTTACTATGGGCTGTGGCCTGACTAAGAATCATAGAATAGAGAAGAAGAAAGGAGTTTTGAAAATAGTCCTCAGAAACTGGAGTTTGGAACAAGTATAGAGTTGTAATGAATATCCTTCACAGTAGTACTTACAGCTTTTTTTTTTTTTTTTTTCTTTCAGTGCAGGCAGCTGTATGTGGTTAACCTAGCGGGTAGGGTTGCAAGTGTGTTAAGTACAGTCAAAACAAAAGACAAGTTTGGTCATAGGAAACTTGCTGTAACAACTCCTCACTAAGGCACTAACGAAATCTTCTCTGATTTATCAGGCAGATTTGTTGCTGTTTCACCACACGGATCTGAGCTTGAGACTTAGGTACACTAGTGTTCAGTGTGTGCAAACAGCAATGCTGGACATCGGGGGACTCCTGTAATTGCTTATGTTGGCACAGCTGTCCAGTCCCCAGCTGGCAAACGCCAGCATCCTGACCCAGCGCATCACACTGTGTTGTCAAGATTCAAAGCGCTTAAATTTTTATTTGGAAAATGAGTAGTCACAGGAATGAGAGGCCTGTTTGTTTGTAACGGAGAGCTTCCACAGCGCTTGTTATGCAGGTTTGGGAGCACTCATATCCGTGTATGCTGACAAGCTGCCCTGGCACAGGCTGGCTTTTTTAAAGAAGGCTCCCCAGTGCCAGCAGCTCTAAATCTTTATCTCACATAGGAACAGATGGAAATCATTCACACATCTGAGCAGCAAAAATCTCAAAATGGACTGGGCACAGTGGCTGACTTTTGGCTGGCTATTTGTTGTTTTATTTGCTAGTTGATTTCCAAAGCAAAGTGCATATTGTCAGGCATCTGCACACAGTGGGCATAAAACTATACTAAACTATACTATGCAAAAAAAAAAAAAAAAAATCAATCACAGCACCTGATATAATGGTCACTTCTTCCAGTAGGAATAATTGCATGCTGTCAGCATTCCTGAACAATGCATAAACAAGACACTGATCTCTGGAAAACTTGTGACTATTCACTGCTTCAGAAGTTCAGTAGTCAGATACATGCTGGGGATACACCTTATAGCTTGCTTTGTAGCCAGCCTTTAATTTTGCATTTGAATTGAAAAAAATGAACTGTTGGAATTGAGCAGTGGATTCCAGCATTGTCATCATTGCCTTCAAAATACATTGCCTGTGAAAGAAACCTTGCCAATCATTACCCTGTTTTGCTTGCATGTAGACCAAGAAATAAGTATTTTGTTGGTTCAGTGATAATTCTTTTTAAGAGCTCACCTTTCACAGTAACTGGAGTATTTAATAGGTATAGCAACAAACTATAGAATGAGATTGGAGTGAAAGCTGGAAGGACCCAAGTAGAACATAAAGCATAAAGAGATGAAGGCCTCATGCCCATGTTTTGTGAAAATAACTTTACTAAATTAACAAAAGGATACTGTGTTTCAGAACACTTGGAATACTTTCCACAAGTAGCTTTTGTATCACCTGGAAATGAAGGGAAAATTGCTTGCATCAACTTTGTTGTAACACATAGCAGTTTTTAGTACTTTGTGCTTTTCATACCTGCAGCATAGACTTAGATAACTCAATGTCCATTACAGTTTGCTCACTAACTGCTAATATGTCTGAGGAGAATCTAAATACATCTAAATACAAAATGCAGATGTATTAAAAATGGTGAAAATATTTGTTTCAGTTTTGGACCCTTTCGTATGTGTCTTTTGTTTTACTTTTTTTCTGTCCACTTATACTTGCTTGTGTTGAGCATGGGATGTGTGCTCAGTTCATGATCTCTTATCTTTCCTAGACATTTTCATTTTATTAATCAATTATTTCCCTTACGTACCAGTGAGTTCCAGAACAAAGAGGCTGGGTACTGGATTGCCTTAGGAAAAGGATGGAACTTTACCAAGAGTGTGCTTCCTAGGCTGAGATATCTTAAAATATTCCATGTAAATTATTTTTAAGTCATGTAGCTAACTTGGGGAATAAAGGCAGTTGTGAATGCCACTAATGTGAATTGATAGGTGCATCATTATTTGTCATTCAAAACTGTGTTTACCAGCCCTTTTTAATGGCTAAAATACATTTGGAACACAAATATCTGCCCTTGGAAAAAATAACACTTGATCCAAAAAAGCTGTCTTGAGTAGGCAAAAAAAAGCTAGGTAGTCAGTTATCTAGCTTTGAATTGTGTTCTAGACTTGCTTTGGGCAATACGTGATCTAATTCAAGGTCAACAGTATTCTCTAAATAGTTGTTACAGATGCTAAAGCATTTTGTAATTTACCAAATTATTCAATTAATGTCAAGTTTCCATTAGAAATCCCTTTGGCAGAGGTTTTTAAAGGAATCCCCATAAAGTTTCATTTATGCCAGAAACATCTGCCAAAGACAGCTATTGGACTATAACAAAGACTAAGGTGACTAAGACTGGTTAACATCCACTGAGGTGGGTCATGTTAAATCCCAGTGCTTTATATAAAGACTCCCATTGATTGCAATGGGTTTGAATTAAGGTCCTTAAGAATTAAAACAGAGGGATAAAGAAAAATATTTGGCTGATGCTGAAAATATGAGTAAAGAAAAAAAGAGAATGAGTATGATACCTGGAAATACTTCTAACGTTATTTAGATGTGCCTGTGTCCAGGGACATTGGTTCAGATAAAGAAACAGTAATTTTACTAAAAATGTTAGGCCTGAAGATAAACTTCTAATTTCCATCCTCTTGAAAGCTGACTCTTGTAATATGTATTATTATCTGCATAGGGATGAAACTTGGTAACTTCACAATTCTGGTTTACTGACAATAACCTGGAAAAAAATTTCCTCTAAATTTGTTTGGTCTTAACTGTGTTTCCCAGCTGCTTTGTATAGTATTGGGTGACTGTGGCTGCAGTGTGGGAGTCTGGCATGCTCATTCTTTCTGGGGAGCTAGGCTCCTGCAGAGAACCCCTCACCATCCCCCCCTTCCAAGGGGGCTCTGCACAGCAGTGAACTGCAGCCACCCGAGTCATAGTCCATGATGCTGTTAAAGCCGAGTGATTCTCACTTGCAAGGTACTTTGGGTCAGCTGAACATTTCCAGGTGTCTCACTTGGCAAAACAGTTAAGCAACGCAGTGTAGCAGAGATGGGTTGTTTGGGTTGTGGGTTTTTTTTTTTTTTTCCTGGCAAGAAAATGAATGGCAATCATTTGAAAGATGTTGAAAGTTGCAGCTTTTCTTTTGACAGAAGATCCTCCCCTGCTTCTTTCTGGATATTGCAGACTCTCAAATCTGAATCTGTCAAAAAAAAAAAAAAGAGTAGTTATTGGTAGACTTTCTCAGAATCGTAATTAGCATACCCAGACCTTTACTTATTAGCTGTTTCCATTCTGTTGAAAGATGGTAAAATGTTCCTCTGAATGTCCCACATGCAGACCATTTGGCATCTATAAATTAGTGAAACCCATCTATTATATAACAATTGTAAATCATCAATGATAACTGTGTCATCTGGGGCAACAGAAAAAATATGTACTTGATGTTTTATTCAGCAGGAGGTTATTATAATGCCACCTTAGTGCACAGTGAATGTAGTTCTCGCTCTATATAAAATTTTTATTAATTGCACTAATTAGTATATTTTTATTTTTAAAGCATAAAATGCTGCTCATTCCAGGCCCTGAATACTTGTATATAATTTAAACTTATCATAAAATGTCATGATAGTCTGTCTACTCATTTAACTTCAATTATATAGATATACGCATAAGCAAATGTAATAAAATAGAGCTATTTCCAGAGCGGTCATAATAAACCTTCTTATCTATCATTATGCACTTCCCTAAATACCAGAAGGAAAGATAGCCTGTGGATGTGCTAGGAAACTAGAAGCAACTAATAATTTTAGGAGAAGACTGAGGAAGAGTGAAGTTGGGAGTCTGTTAACATGTCGTGGTTTAAACGCAGTCAGCAACTAAGCACCGCACAGCTGCTCGCTCACCCTCCCCACCCCAGTGGGATGGGGGGCAGAATCAGAAAAAAAAAAGTAAAACCCATGGGTTGAGATAAAGGCAGTTTAATAGGACAGCAGAGGAAGAGAAAATAATAATAATGATTAAAAAAAAATACAAAACAAGTAATCCACAATGCAATTGCTCACCACCTGCTGACCAAAGCCCAGCCAGTCCCTGAGCAGCGATCACTGCCCCCTGGCCCACTCCCCCCAGTTTATATACTGAGCATGACATCATATGATATGGAATATCCCTTTGGTCAGTTTGGGTCAGCAGTCCTGGCTATGCTCCCTCCAGCTTCTTGTACATCTGGTAGAGCATGGGAAGCTAAAACATCCTTCACTTAGTGTAAGCACTACCTAGCAACAACTAAAACATCAGTGTGTTATCAACATTATTCTCATACTAATTGCAAAACACAGCACTATGCCAGCTATTAGGAAGAAAATTAACTCTGTCCCAGCTGAAACCAGGACAGTATCCACCCCTTATTTTCTATACCATCTACGTCATGCCCAGGTTCTACCCTTTCCAATACATTCCAATTAATCACCACCACTTTTTCTGTCTTTTGATATACATACACACAGATGTCATTCCCTTAGTCTATGGGCCATCCCTCTAACATGTCCACTGAGTTCATTCAGTCCGTGACTTTGGGTTCCATCCGTCATAACAGTCCTTCAGGGCAGGAGAGGTTGAGTGCAGTGTTGGATTGTTGCATGCTGAAGACAGTTCTGGTTCCATCACTGCATGCTCAGTTTCATCAAAGATCATTCTTCATTAATCTGGGTGATTCTTACTGTAATACCATTGATATGGCATATAGCAACCATAGTAGTGATGACATACAGTATTATATAGCAATTAACATCATACAATTTGGTTCACTGGCTATTTTCACCCAAAACCAAATTCCCTTGAGGTACACACTGGACTTCCCCATCCTTCCGCATCACCCACCAAATGCACCCAGGTCCTTGAGCAAAAGCAATCTCACGCATGGGTTTGCCTTTGCCCGAGGCTGGAATAACCCAGACTGCCTTCTCCAGCATATTTTTCATGTGCACTACAGGGACTTTATCTCCTTCTACAGTACGTAAAAGTTTGACTGGGCAGGACCAGCTCGATTGGCAGATCCCCTAGTGTTGACTAACCAGGTGCCTTTTCTAAATGTGTATCCCAATGTTTGAATTGGGAATGTCCCAGCACCCATTGCTCTCAATGTAGTCTTTAAGAGTCCATTGTATCATTTGATTTTCCTGGAAGCTGGTGCATGACAAGGGATGTGATATACCCAGTCAATGCCGTGCTCTTTGTCCCAGGTGTCTATGAGATCGTTTCAGAAATGAGTCCCATTTTCTGACTCAGTTCTTTCTGGGGTGCCATGTCATCATAAGACTTGTTTTTCAAGGCCAAGGATAGTGTTCTGGGAGCTGGCATGAGGCACGGGATATGTTTTCAGCCATCCAGTGGTTGCTTTCACCGTTGTAAGCACATGGCGTTTGCCTTGGCAGGTTTGTGGGAGTGTGATATAATCAATCTGCCAGGCCTCCCCATATTTATATTTCAGCCATCGTCCTCCATATTAGAGATGCTTGCACCACTTGGCTTGCTTGATAGCTGTGCGTGTTTCATATTCATGGATAACTGGCACAATAGTGTCCATGGCCAAGTCCACTCCTCGATCATGAGCCCATCTATATGTTGCATCTCTTCCTTGATGGCCTGAGGCGTCATGGGCCCACCGAGCTATAAATAATTCACCCTTATGTTGCCAGTCCAGACCCACCTGAGCCACTTCAATCTTAGCAGCTGGATCCACCTGCTGCTTGTTTTGATGTTCTTCAGTGGCCCAACTGTTGGGTACGTGAACATCTACATGACAAACTTTTACAAGCAGGTTCTCTACCTGGGCAGCAATATCTTGCCACAATGCAGCAGCCCAGATTGGTTTGCCTCTGCACTACCAGTTACTCTGTTTCCATTGCTGTAACCACCCCCACAGGGCATTTGCTACCATCCATGAGTCAATAGAACACTTGCCACTTTTCTTGTTCAGCAATATCTAAAGCCAGATGGATGGCTTTCACCTCTGCAAGCTGACTTGATTCTTTTCTCCTTCAGCAGTTTCTGCAACTTGTCGTATAGGACTCCATACAGCAGCTTTCCACCTTCGATGTTTTCCTACAAGACAACAGGACCCATCGGTGAACAGGGCATATTGCTTCTCATTTTCTGGCAGTTTATTACATAGTGGGGCCTCTTCAGCATGTGTCACCTCCTCCTCTGGTGATATTCCAAAATCTTTGCCTTCTGGCCAGTCCACGATCACTTCCAAGGTTCCTGGGTGACTGGTGTTTCCTATTCGAGCCTGAGTCCTGATTAGTTTAATCTACTTACTCCATGTAGCATCAGTTGCATGATGTGTAGAGGGGACCCTCCCTTTGAACATCCAGCCCAGCACCAGCAGTTGGGATGCCAGCAGGAGCTGTGCTTCAGTACCAACCACTTCCGAAGCAGCTCACACCCCTTCATATGCTGCCAATATCTCTTTCTCAGTTGGAGTATAGTGGGCCTCAGATCCTCTGTATGCCTGACTCCAAAACCCTAGGGGTCAGTTTGGGTCAGCGGTCCTGGCTGTGCCCCCTCCCAGTTTCTTGTACACCTGGCAGAGCATGGGAAGCTGAAAAGTCCTTGACTAGCATAAGCAGTACTCAGCAACAACTAAACCATCAGCGTGTTATCAACATTCTTCTCATACTAAATCCAAAACACAGTACTATGCCTGCTACTAGGAAGAAAATTAACTCTATCCCAGCTGAAATCAGGACAATGTCAAAGCAGCTGCTGACTTTCCTGGAATCAGGATTTTAGCCTTCAGTGAATGATGTAATCAACACAAATTTTTATAAAGCTGTTAGCATCATCTGTCGATTAAATCTTTAGATTTCATGAAGTGTTGTTTTAAAGCTTTACTTTTGTGTAAGTTTTTCTCAAGTTCTTTAGGTAATTATTTTCAAGGTCTTCACTTTTGTCATTAGTCTTACAAAAGTAAAAGCCACATTTTCTGATGGGGTAAATGGGGAGAGAAGGCTGACTTCAGTGGGGTTTCAATAATTTATGGTGAAAATAATGGTCAATCTTCAGAAGCAATGGTAATCAAATCGTAGCAGGTAAAAAGTGCTGTTGTGTATATATATGCATTATGTGCATCATTTTTTTATATATACATATAATACGCTATATGTATGATATATATATATATAAATCCAGCCCCTGCTACTCACTTCAGTTATGAAATGTTAATGACTGCATCTCTTGGATTCAGCAAGATCTAAATATCTATAAATATCTTTTAGATTTAATATCCAAAGAGGTTGATTTAAAAAATTTAAAAGGCTGGAAATAACACTAAATATTGGTGCATGTAAGTAAAAATATGCGATCATAACCATGTTGAATTATCCAGTACATTGTTTTTTGTCTGGTTTTATGCCTGCAATGCTAGTGAAATAGCTCTTTTTTTTTTCTTTTTTTTTGTTTTTCAGAGTTCCCAAACACTGTAACTTAGTTGTTTTCCACAAGCTAATGTTGGTAGCAAAAATACAAGTCTGCTGCAGACATATATATACAGCATAGGAATCCCTTCCTTTGCTGAGGATTGCAATGATTAATGAAAGCATTACATCTCCAGAGAGTAGCCCTCTAGCTAACTTCTCACTAAATATATCCATTAAAAGCTGGCATACAATATGCAGAAAAGATTTAAAGAATTATACTGGAAAGCTGTCTGGGATTTCAGTGTTTCCCAGAGGGCAATTTTTTGATGGCATTAACGATCTCCTGTGGAGAAATCTGTGTCTAATCATTCTCTGTCCCTGCATGACTCTATGCACTATGACATCCTGCAGCATATATTACTACATATGTACTCTAGGGTATTTAGTAGTTGGCAAATTACTTGAGTGGGTTATTTACTTTTGCAGAAGTTATGACTACTTCTGCACTTTAGCTCCTGATGAAAGAAATAACAGTTATTTTGCAAAGTTTTAACCTTGGGATTATCCTGATACTTGGTAGGTTAAAGTTTACACTCTTAAAATCACTGTAAATATGCTTTTTTGGACTGTGGTGAGTCTTTGCTACCCTTCATGCTTAGCTAGAAAATCATGATCAGAGAAATGAGTCTGAAGAAGGGATAACTCAAGGTGATCTAAAGCTGCAAAATAAAAGGGAGGAGAAAATCTTGGAGGACAATGCAGGTCATATTCAGACAGCAGCCTTGCTGTGCTTCCCAATGCCTGGAAGGCCAATGTGTGAGGCAACTCGGCCGGCATAAAACTTCAGAATCATTCTCTCTTTCTTTCCTTTAAAGCAAACAATAGGAAAAGTTCTCATCAGTAAAACATAAAAAGATACCCCCATGCCCACTAAGCCTGCCGTCTCTCTGTGGGCTGTGCCCATTTCAGGGGACCATCCTAGGAAGGTGATCTCTGCAGCTGCCCTTATCAGGTTGGGAAATCGTTCCTAAGCCAACATTCATCATGTGCGGCTTTTTGTGCTACTAAGGAGGGGTTTCTGCCCTTCCAGGTCTTGTAAATGCCTTTCCTTACATAAACTGTCAGAAATTTTTAAATATTTCACTGGCCCATTTTCTGTTTTGGAACAGAGATAGGAATAAGAAGCAGATGGTTTCAGGGGCATTTTAATTTGTTTCTTGTTTGGTAAAGGATGAGTATCTCTGTGTCCTCTGTACATTCTTCAGCTGTGCTAGCCTTCATTTAAACTCACCTTTGCAGCATGAGAGTAAATATTGCATCCCATTTCTGGCCAAACTCATTTTAGAATGGAAAAGCCATAAAGATAAATGGGAAAATGACAGAATCTTTGTTTTCCCAACTCAGAAATCAACTAGTTTGTTTGTGAAGAAATAGTCTTTCTCAGCTCTGTTACCAAGTCTTTGGTGCAATCATAAAAGCAGTCTACTCCATGATATTTTCAGCTGTGCCTCGTTAAAGACTTTATTCTATTAATGCCAAGCTAATCTAATTATAAGCGAGCTGCATTTTCTGGAAATCATTTAGCATACGTATTCACAGCATCTATAACATGGACTTCAAAACCTTTTGTAAGGTAATTTTTGTGTTGCAGTAGTGGCATAGGTAATTAGAACCTGCTCTAGTAAGCATTGTCATACTATTTTCAATGGTGTGAGAACGATACCTGAAGGTGTAATTGCCCTTATGTTTTTATGGATTCTTTTAAGATCAAAGCTATCAATTATGAGAGACAAAGACATTTAGACAATAAGAACAAGTGTATACATCAACCAAAGTCAAGCAAAGGTTAATCTGAAATTGCTTCAACTTGCAAGAGGAAACTTTTAATGTATATACTAATATACTACTTTGAAATAATTTTTAAAAAAACCCATAAAATTATGGAGAAGGATCGTGTGTTTCTCTGAGATGATTATGCAAAGCTAGATTGTGTCTCTGAACCACTATATCCGCTTGTATTACTGTTAGACTTGATTTCTGATTGCACAACTAGCCAAAAATTCACCTCCTGCCTCCATAAATGTAGAGTCTAGCTAGGCAAATATACTCCCATACTATGCAATTAAAGCTTTATGTAAATTAAGTTTCATGTAAAATAAGAGGAATTAATTTGTAGGAAACTCAGGATTAAGATATTTGGTTGTAATAAATTAATAAAGAAGATGAATACAATCAAAAATGTATGTTTTCATGATAACATAATCAGATTTTTGAAAAGACAAAAAAAAGAAGAAAAAACCCACTGTCCCTGTTTTTTGTTAAAAAGCTAGTCAGTGTTGTACATATTTGTTCCTTTCTTTCCTTCCTGTGTTATTATGAGTATGCAGTAAAAAAAAGGAGTCCTTGATCTTCACATAGTAAAAGATTTTAAAATATAAATAAAAAAAAAAGTGTTTTCTGGAAGCCTGAAGTGTTGAACTACAAATTAGTATTATTTTGTACAAAAATTATGAAATAGTAGTGTGATTTTGGCTTATTTCAGTTTAAATGATTTTTTTTTGCACTTGAATAGTTTGTATTTTTAATCAAAAAATAAAGGGTGGGTTTGTTTTTTTTTTTTGGTAACTTGACTTTCTGGAAGAATTTACTTTAATATTCACTGTCATAATTCTAAAAAGAAATTGAATTTTTAACATTTGCTGTAAGTTTCTTATTCAGGAACAGCATAGGAATCTGCAACATAAATATGTCCATGCCATCATAAAAGTGTTTGATTAAAATTAATCCATGTTGCTCATAATTAAGTTGATGTAATTATTTTTTGTAATAAATTCTTCTACTAAATTTGGGGGAAGGGGTTTATAAATGAAACTGTTCTTGGTACCAGAGCTACTAATCTCGCCTACAGTACCAGATAGAGTAACTTTAGGAGATAATAGCTCTGTGAATAACAGCCACCAGTTCTCTGCACTGGGGAGCAGACCATTCTTACAAATCACACAGCCACTGTTTGAGGGCAAGGCAGAGAAACAAGTTTTTGCTTTTTAGTGTCTACGGCCAGGTGTGACAAGTGATCCCCTGGTCATTCTAGCTAGTTGTCCACTGAGGCGCTTTTAGAAACAGCTGGCTGTATAGGTGCCTCCATAAATACTGCAGTGTTTGAAGAACCTTAAGGATTCTCAGTGACTTGCAGTCTTACAGTATGACCAGACTATAAACCCAAAGTCCTCTGCTATACAGAGTATACTTTATCCTGCTGTGCTCCACACAAAGGAAGCACGTAGTTTAAATTCTTACTTCCCTGCTATTTTAAGTGGAAATAAATGCCTGATGCCACCTGTAGAATAAATATGATGTGAACACTGCTCATGTGACTGTTTTATCTCCCTGAATCAATTTTTGATCTACACAAGAAACATAACAAAATAAGTTATTTTTCATTCCAGTAGGAGGGACTCCCCTGAATGGACTTGAAGGGCAAAACTTTAGAAAGAGTGGATTTAAATTTATATTTCAGCTTCACTTCTAGGTTCATTCAACTGTGAATGATGGAGGAAAACTGCAAATGTAAAGGTATGTCTATTAATGGTAAGGCACAGGTGCTAGGATTACTTGAATAGTAATAAATTTACATTGCAAATGTGATAAATCCGCTGCAGTTCTAATGCTACTGTAATGATTATCAGCTGCAAGCATGAGGACAGAAGAAAGCTGTTAAATGCATACTCTTAGTGCATGGAAAATGTACTCTCAGCAGTTTATGTACTGTTTGATATTCATTTATGAGGGCTTCTCTTCACACAAGATCTTTCATTTCTATAGAAATTTACTCTGCAATGTTTTATTTGTAAATTACACTATTTGGTTATTAAGGCTGAATATCTACTCATTAAGCTTCTTGGGAATATGAACATGTATTACATGAGTTGTGCAGGGTACTTTTCATATTCAAGTTACTTTTTGTCAGCTCTTTCTTTTCTAGCAGTTTCCTGCACTGCAGCAAAGTCATTGCTGACAAAGCACAAGTCAACAATACCAGTGAAAACGGGAATCTAAGAGATGGCTGATATCTGTAGTACCAAATTCAATGGTGCATCTTCAGATAATTGTTTTATTTTACCTTTCATGTGTGCTGTTTAGCAATCAAGAGAGAAAGCAAATAAATGATGCACAACATGCTTGAAAATCAGCCCTGTGCAGTCAGCAGAGCTAAGCTAATGCAGTTTCCAAATGTCTTGTATAATATGAGGTTTCCCATACTGCTAACTGAAATGTTGGGTCCTTTACTAAAGACAGCTGGGATATGACTTTTTGGATATTTTCCATGAAATTACTTGCCCCAAATGTGCACAGAGGCAGCCATCTGTGCCCCATGGGAGCACATGTACTTTTAAGACCTATGTGGATGTCAGGCAGTAATGAAGTGAGAAGCTTAAGTTTCTCACCCTACTTGCAACTATGGAAGCATCCTCCTCACCAGGGAGCCTGGATGGAGGTGTAGCAGAGCCGGAAGGGCTGGGTATCGGTGGGGTCTCACTGCATCCTCACAGAGCTGGGGGACGGTCCCCTCTCCCTTTGCCTTCTAAGCTATCACTGGCCTCTCCCAGGCAGCAGCTCGCTTGCACACGCCAGGTGTTTGCCTGTCTGGAGGTGTCTTGGACAATGGGGAAGCAGGAGGCCTTGGAGGAAGGTCTGCTCTGGGAAGTGGTGGTCACTCACCTTGTTGGCCAGGTTGAAAGTTTTGAGCCTAGCCAGAGTGTTGGGTTTTGTGGCTTGGTCTACCCCTGCCACATGTGTGTTCATTATTAATATCTGTAAGCTGTATCTCTTAATGTTTGCTCCAAAATATCTCATTCCTATGTCTGGATAGTATTGATCCTTCTAAGTTTTGGACTTTCAGAAAGGTGTGATTGCTCAGCCTCTCTGGCTCATAGACAGAACAGTTTATGTGCAGCATGGCCTTTTGTCAGACTAAAATAAGTGGGCTAAGCATCAAAGCAAGAAGGTTGGTTACCCTGCCTCTAAGTCCAGCTGTTTATGACCAAGTATTTATTTTAAGGCTGACCTGCTCCTGCTGCAGCTGACAAACCACACCTTTCTAGTGTGTCTGTGTGACATGTCATGCAGTCTGTGTGACAGTGATAAACAGATAGCATCCCAACATGCACGTAGCTTGCTGATTTTTTTTTTTTTTTTTTAGTTCACAACAGTTGTAACTTTAGAGGCTTCTAGCTGGCCTGCTTGCTTTTTGTGATGGATTTTCTGTTTGCTCTTTAAGACATAGTGTGTAGAAAGCAGGATTCAGGCAGTCTGAAAGGGACTCTGGAAGGTGACTGGTCCAATGCCCTGCTTGTACTGGGCATAACTTCTAAGTTAAATCCACGTGTTGCATCTGTTTGCCTGAGTTGTGTAATGCAGCTTTGTATTTCAAAGCTGCCACTCTTAAAACTCCTTCCCACTCCCCTTCAAAATGCAGTTTGCATAAGGGCTAGGGATGAGATGACAGAAACACCTCTTTCTTCCCTTCTGCAGGGTTGGCTTGCTTGGCATCATTATGCAAATGAGAGCTTATGGCCTTTCCCCTTCATGGGAAATGAAAGGGATATAAAGACATGGTATTCCAATGGTTAGAGCTTATAGTGAAATACTTAATGTTATGGCAAATTAGGTGCTTGGTGGACACATTTTATCACTCCAAAGTAAATGAAATCAGTGGTTTGAAATGTTTATAAAGTAATGTATTTCTCCAGGTAGGGAAAATTACATAGAAAAAGGCAACAACACACTTACCAACTCTTTCATAGATTTGAAAAAATAATCTCACTATTAATATTGAAAGTAACTAATGCTTTGAGTATAGAAGTTATTCCTAGTTCCAAATTTCTCCCTTACTTTGAAAGGGTAATTCATTGTATTCACCCAGGCCCTGTTTCTACACAGAGTAAAATAGCACTGAATGGTTATTCTAATGTTGTTCAATGTTTATTAAGTCTATTAAAAATTGATGTTATTGTTTGATAGTCTTGTTTTAATAAAGCCCACTTGGTTTGGGCAAATTAATTTGGGAAAAGTAGACAGTAATACCTTAGTTGACACTTTTGCAAGGATTTTACAAGCTAAGTTAATTATAAATACGAGCCTATAGCTACTGCATTTCCCCCACATCTTTACCATGCTTTAAAATAGGAGAGATTATAGTTCTCCAGAGTGATCTTGCTATTTTACCACTCTCAGAGGCTTCCCATAATATCCTTCACAATATGGGCCTCAAATTTCATTTATAAATATCATATAATAAGGTCTTGAGTCTTTGTGATACTAGTATTTCCCTGATAGTAAAAGCTGTGTTGTATCTGAGAACACTTCTTCATTTAGCAAAAACTGTGGTTTTTATCTGAGAAAAATAAAATGGCACTGTGCACTTCAAAATGACTACGTAGTTTTTCTTTATACTTCTGGAACCCTCCCTCCCAGGGAAAAAGCAACAGGATTATGTGCAGTTCAACGTTTTTCCCTCAGTACAGCCAGATATATGTCTTGACACTTCTGTTAAGGTTTATTAAAAGAAGCCAAAAATATTTTAATCAGCCATGAGAGGTTTTGCTCATTATTCAAAAATTGTCTAGACTCATTATCCATTGCTTTTTTTCATCCCATATTTTCCTTGATGGGGAGTCCAGATCATATTTCTTTCATTAACACCATCAAAAATGTTGTCTTAATGTGAATCTTTGTTTAAAATAATATCTACTAAATCAAGACAAACAACATTTTCATAAAAAATAGAATTAGAAATTAATATCTCACAAAATTAAGTCTAGCAGCATTTTGAACGGACTATTTGAAGAGGAGGGGTTTTTATTCTCCAAGTTTTATTTTACTTATTTTTAGACACAATGTGCCTCTTCAATGTAAGTTTGTAAGCAATGCCTTGAGCAAGGATCAGAGTTCAGGACTACTTAATCTCCCAAAAGTACACCAAATGCTGAGGTATAGATTCTTTCTTTCTCATTCTTGTCTCTGACTCTGCAATTCTTGCTAAGCAATGACATTGCCTCGACAGGAGGGACAGGTTGGTTCTCCTGCCAAGAACAGCCTACACTGGTAGAGTTGGAGCAGTTTGTGAGACAGAGTGATTTCTAGGACAACCCTCAGTTTCTTCTGTTTGTGGCAAAGAAATGAAGACCACTCATGAAATTCTGTGTAGAACGGTGACCTTGTCCTAAAAAACAAAAGTAGAAAGTACAATGCAAATGTTGAGATTTCATATCAGTGATCTTATTAATTATAATTTGAATAACTATGTTGCTTCCTGTTGGACTCAGAAAGACATGAACATCAGCTTTGTATCAATTTCTTGTTTCATATGTTGGTGGATTTTCTTATGTCCAAGAGGAGTAAAGATTTTTTTTTTCCCTTTTTAATGAAAGCTCAGATTCCTAAACCCAAGATGCACTCAAATCAAAATCAAAATGAAAGCACTCAAATCACATCTAAACCTGACCAAACATGACTCTAATTTTTAAATATGTAAACTTGACAAAGAAGAATTAATGAATACTTTTATTTGCATATAAATACCACCTGTCACATAAAGTTCACAGTACTAGTTTAGGTAGGATGACATTAGTTCTCCAGGAATCAGCAAACAGTAGGGAAAGGGGAGTTGAAGAAAGTAGGCTGTAATGAAAAGGCTTCGGGAGCATGCTTTAGCTCACCTCAGCTTCATTAACAATCTGCAGCTGTAGTAGATTTGTCCTTATTTATTTACATTCAAGAATGCAGAATTCTATAAAAATTGATGTATTTTCTTTTAACTTAAAAACTGTCTGGCGTGAGGACTACTCTTTCTGTTCTGTTTTGCTTATACAGACAGTTCAGTCAATGTCTGGGATCCCTAGGGACTATTGCAGTAAAAATAAATAATAATTGTAAGAATGATTAAATTATTACCATTTCTTGTCAAGGCTTTTAGTGAAAGAATGGCTCTGTAGGTAATTTAAATATGACAATGACCTGAAGAAGGGGCTAAGAAATGCAAAAATAATGCATGATACAAAAATAAAGAGTGGAAGGAATTTTAGAATTACCGCTCACATTGGGAGAACAAACATGAACTGCTCACATATCTTATTTCAAAACTAATTTCATTTAAGGTAAAACATATAGTTCTATGTCATTAGGGACAATTTGATGAAAACATCTATGTAACATCTAGCAATGTGTAGGAAAGTGCCATCACATCTAGAGAAGGAGAATCCAGAGGAGATGTTAGAGAATAAAAAGTGGTTAAATCATTTGGATTAAGGAAATTTTATGGCATACTGACTTCAGTTCTGCTAACCCTATTTCTTTCCTGCTCCTCCTCCCCTCAAACAAACAAACAAAAAGTATGATGGAGACCCACATGGTCAGCTATAATTCTCATAGAAGGTGGGCTCATGTAAACTAAAATCTGGATGAGGTGAAATTATTTGAAATTTCGTTTAGGTCAGAGGAAAGAATGCTGGAGATGGGAGATGGGGGCAACAATTAGTAGCTCTTGCAGAAAAGAAGGTCATGCAGATACTTCTGTTCACTCCCTTTTAATAGGACACAACAAGAAATTTAATTATAGTATGCATGAAATTGTTTAAAAAGAAATCCTTTCATGCAGTGTATAATTAACCCAAGGAACTTGGTGGTGTAATGTATTGGTAGCAAAAGAAGCTTAGTAGAGCTAGAATTAACAAAAGACTTTCACAGGGATAATAAGGACAACCAGGAAACTAAATATTGCTGAAAATAATTCAGGGGATAGAAAAGTTTTTTGCTTGGGGACATAAGAGAAACCCTAGGTGATGTCTTTAAGAAGTCTCCTTGTGCACAGCATATCCCACGCTGCCTTCTTGTGTGGTTTACTATAAGATGGAAAACATGGAAAACATGATACTGGTTGTTGGTGGAGATGGGATGCTTAATCTCATATGGACTACAGTCCTCTTCTGATGATACCACCCTCTTCTAGATCTAGGTAGAAAGTTTTTTTGGATCTAAGAATATTTGGGGTTCTTAATCTTTTTAAGTCAGAACTAGAGAATGGTGAACAAAAAGTGCTTGTTTCTGTAACAGTTGTTTGACCATTTTAGCAGCGAAAGAATTCAGGGAATAGGAAAAGGAAAGAGTTGGTATGAAAAGAAGTATTAAATAGTAATTTACCAGTCTTTTACTTATATGAAAGAAAGAAACAAACAAAAAAACTCCTCAACAAAATCAGACCTGTCTCTTGAATATCTCTTATCATAGGTCTAGTTGAGTACAATATATCAATGTTATGTAGATAGTGTTCCACAAGTGCAAATATCAATTTACAGTTCTGTTCAAGTATATTTAAAAAAAAGTTTTGGAAGAGATCAGAAGGTATCTTGTACATCTTACCTCAATGCAGTATCAAAACTACCTAAATCACACCTGAGAGGTGTTTGCAAACACTTCCAGTGAGAGATTTTACAATCTTCACTGGTAATCTGGTGCTTCATTCTTCCGACTGTTTAGGGAATTTCTTTCCTAATGTCTAACCTAATGATATTGCAATTCTATTACATTTTAACTGGCTTCCAATTACGCTTAATTTGTAGAACTTGTTGTAGAACTTGCCTTAGAATGAACACCACAGTTCAGACTATTTCTTTTAACAAAAAAAAAAAAAAAAAAAAAAAAAAAAGAGGGGAGAAAAAAAAAAAAGGCAGCAAATCCTACTGATTAAAATGGTAAACTTGTGAATATGAACAGAGTGGAAAGCTATTCAGTGTTGTTTTACTCTGAATGCAATTCTGGGGAATTGAGTTGTTCTGCGGATGAGTTGTCCATCTGACTCCAAAAAGGATTAACTATGTAACAAACATTAATGATTTTAAAATCAGTGGTGATTAACTGTTTCACTGCTTACTGACATGACAGAAACATGCAACCAGTATGCTAGCCAACAGTCTCCTCGGTGCTTTTCTGTGTGAAAGGTCCTAACTGCTCTATACATCTGCTAAAATTTTTGAATGCCCTCTACCTACTTTTTAGGTCATAATTTCAGTACAAAGTTCTGTAGAACACTGAAAATTAAAAATACAAGGATATCATAAAATGAAAAATTGAACATCAAACTATATATTAAAATTAATATTGTTAGAGCTAATACTATTTTTCATATTTGATTCAGTAGAAATCTGTCTTTTTTTTTTTTTTTTTAGTCTATCTGCCAAGTTTTTTTATTTATTACACAACAACAACCCAGAATTCAGTGAGTTCCCAGGTCCCATGTTTGAAATTACAATGATGTTGTAGGTTTTGATTGTAGCTGATGAAGTGAAATGCAGAAAAGCTATATGAAACATGGAACAGGGAGTGAAAGGCACAAGTCAAATTACCTAAAATTAGTGGTTTTTATTAAATAGGGGCTGAGTTATTTATAGTTTAGTTTGGCAAAAATCCCTCACTGTGGTAACCTGGGTTGCAAATTCAGCAAAGATACGTGGCCATGTCACTGTTACTGTGCCATCTGTTACAGAGGGGTGATTTCTGCTGAAGGGGGTGATTGGGGTCAGAGAGAACTTCTGAAGGTGGACAGTCCTCCTTAGAGCCACAAAGACTGGGAATCGCCTATTTTCCCATTTATGCTTCTCTATATAAATATTTTTAACATGGGTCTTGCTTTCCAGACTCTTACTTGGTAAGAGGCTCAAGCAAAACAAAGCTTTTTGATAAGATGCTTGCTGACATGATGAAATAGAGTGAATGCTGCTCCTGCTCCACATAGTCATCTTTGCTGATGATTTAATCTTTTTCTACCTTGGCTTTGAGCCTGTTACAATAAGGACACAAATTCTGATTCTAATCTGTTAAACACCTTACCTGCCTGAAAGATAAAACTATCAGGACCTCTTCATAGATGTACACCCTGAGTTCTTCCAGAATGGGTCCCAGTTTCAGCTAGATCCTAGATGCTATAATAATAAAAGTGGTGTACATATTAAAATAAAACACATTTTAAGTGTTTTATGGCTGTTGTGTTTTCCAGTAATGATAACTTTAAGGCACAAGCCATTTGTTATTTCTGGACGTGGAAGAAAGGAGTTCAAATTCTAACAGTATGGAAAACTGTCAACTTCAAATTCCTAAACTGTAGAAAATGTTATTCCTGCTGCACTTTTTACTAAAGAGGGAAAAAAACCCCAACCTCAAAAAAAGCCAACAAAAAACCAATCCTTTTTACTTCCAAGTATTTTGCAAGGAAGAATTTGAGTGTGAAATGATGACAAATTGATTGTGCTTGTATAGCTAGTGCAGGATGTCATTGCACAGTCTGTTGTTCTGCTCTGAGATCAGCCATTTAGAGTAAACATGTTTGATACTGCTTGCCCACAACGCTACCAGAATCTGTACTGAGAAACAGAAAATGCATTAAGGAGCTATGTGTTTTCCAGCTGGGGTATGAATCATACTTTCAGGACTTGTGTTTCTAAAGCTGTTCAAAAACAAGCTATGACAAAGAAAGTGAGAAACCATAATACGAGCCTTTAGTTCCAAGATCTTGCAAATTTCGGGTTCTGAGCAGATTCTTACATCAATACAAAGATTACCAGCATTTAGCTGTAGTTGGTTCAGTCTCTGCTTTCATATTCATGAATCAGAATGTGTGGCATTCCTAGCTGAACTTCTCTGTTTCTGTACTTCACAGCAATTAACATCCCTGACATTGTATCTCAAGATAAGATGCTCATCTCAGAAGACTGGTAGGAAGTGAAATGCAATCTGTCATATTTAAGTCAGCTCTTTGATAATGACTCATTCTAAAAAGGACAAAGTAAGTCCATTTCTTTCCAGTTCCTAACCTCATGTCTTTGTAATTTACATAATAATTGGCATGTTATCAACAATATCACCTGAGTATCTCTGGACTTTGTAGGCTTTTGGAGAGCTAATTAGCTAAAGATAACTACTCCCAGTCAACTTGGAAGAATGGGATGCAGCTGCAGTATGCACACATTTTTAATGTGCAGCGTGTTCTTTTTTAGTTAGCCTTTATATATGAGGCATTTAGGGATTGACAGGGAGGGGGAGGGTCTGTGAAGGACTGCAAGTTTCTCATGAGCATGGCTTAGTGTGGTATTCATGCTCTGGGCCAAAACCTGTATTAGCAATTGCATGAGTTTGCTGTCCCATTATTCACATGGTGGTTGCATTTGTCCTTTGCTCATTCAAAAAGAGCAGATAAGATACCTGAGCGCCACTCTGTGCACATCATAAACATCAAACCCCATTCCTTCTATGCCTTACCAATCAAGAGGGTCCTGGTGGTATCTGCTAGAAGCCCTTTGCTGGTGGATCCAATCAGCAGATAGTTCTTTTGCTAACGACATTAGTTGCACCTTTAGTTCCAAAAAGCATTAACTGCAGGGTCAAGGAGGCTTCAAAAAAGGCCAGCTATCCCCTATATTGTTGTGGTGAGAATAATCACTTATGCAGTGGGGACTTTTGAAAAGCGTGCCCTCATTCTAGAGCAGACATGACTGGAAATGTTATCCTGACTGTAGCCTTAGTGCTTCCCAGTGAAATGAAAAAGGTGTTTATCAGTGAAATGTTTCTGAATGAGATTAAAAAAAAAGCTCAGATAGCCATCCAGTATTTTTCTACTGTTGCTCTAGATTAAGTGTTCAAAGAGAGTGTTTCCATAAAGAAGTGCTAATCAAGATGTTAAGAAATAATCAGATAAAATTAATTTTCCTTTTTTTGGTTAAATTTCTTTTAAACTGTTGAAAGAAGCTGGTGAGTCCAGAAGGTCCTGGACCTTCTCAAGTTCCATGTTTCACCAACATGAAAGGAGTTAAAGGGAACGGAGTTACGAATTGATGCATAGTTTTGCAATAGTGTTGTAAAAATATAAACAGACTTGTGGCAATATTTGTTTTAATTAGATGTCTGTGTATTCATTTACTGCTTTACATTGAACCACTGTTCACTTGAAAATCAGCACCATAGAGCTGACTTGAAATAAGCAGTGCAAGTGTTTTGTGCATCCTAAACAAATAGTTCAGTGACTCTGGGTTTAGGATTTCTATCACTTCTTTCATGCTATCTTCTCACCAGCAGAAGCAAAGAGAGGCTCTGAAAGAATTTTACATTTTAAAAGTAATCTAAGCTATTAGCTAGCCAGAGAAATGATGGGAAGATGGGCATGGGAAACTTGTTTTCCCTTTAAGTAATTGTGAATGTCAGGAAAGCTCTTGATAGTTGACAAATGGCATTCAGTCAAAGCAGTGGTTGGAGTTGCTAAAAGTCATAATAAATTGGGGAGTAGAGCTCGTTTTATTTCAGTTGTGAAAATACTGTAAAGCTGTCATTGTCTTTAGACGGTAAAGGCCAGCTAGAGGATGTGCTGCTGTGGTCTGCTAGATGGACAGTTTGCACAAATACGTATTTCCAAAGAACATTAAAATTCAGCTAACTGAACAATATGCAATATGTTCTGAATTATGGCAGTGTCAGGTGGGGTGGCTGTAGTATGCCACAGGTAAAGAAAACTCCTGTTTAAGGAGATTAAAGATCTCTGAAGTCTGAGTTTGGTCAGTATAGTTGACTACTGAGCACTCTCTATTTTTTACAGAGCAGAGAGTATAATCAAATTCTGTTCAAAGCGTAGGTTAATGAAAGGCTTCTGTTCATTTAGGAATATTTTTTTCTTTTGGTGAGTACTGATTTCACTGAAAAACCTACTGAAATTGAAGTACTTCTTAAAAAGTTAGAAAAAAATGCAGAAGAAATTAAAAAAAAAAAGAGGAAAGATGACAAGAGTGTTGTTTACTGGTGCAAATATTTGGATTGACCTAAAAGTTCCCTATCAAGTTGCCAGAAAACATATTCCCCCCCACACACCCCTTTTTCTCATTGGTTCAATCACCAGCAGCAATGACTAAACTTCATGTTAATTCTGTAGCATGTTTCCATAGGGGTTGTTTGCCTCTTGATGAAAGAGTATAGATTATCCTTTTATAAGGTCTCTTTGTGTGGTAATGGGGAAACCAAAACATTGTTTTGACTGCATTTCTCATGTGTATAATAAGGCTAGGGAGCTATTTTATTTTCTATGCAAAATTCACCTTTTACATTTCTAAGGTCTGGTGGTCTGAGGATGATCACATTTTGCATTATGGTTTTTTATATTAAAAAAATAAAGTGAGAATTTATGAATAATATTCAAGGGCAAAATGTGTTGAATCCTTTAAGATAGAACAAGATATGTGTTTCTATAGTGGAACAACTACAGTTGCAGAATCTACTTCTGCTGAAAAGATACTTTTTTTTTTTTTCTCAGAATGCTAACTATTTAGTAAAGACTACATTTTTCTTCCTATGTAGAGAGTTGGGTTTTTTCCCCATGTTCATTTAAACCATGTGGGGATGCCAGTTGATCACAAACACAAGTAAATAATCGTAATAATTTGTTTCTTGAGTTACCAGGGATACTGTGCTTCCTGCTTTGTTAGTACTTCAATTTCATTTTCTTCCTCAACTGTTAGTTGACTTTCTATTACTTTCTGAAGTTTTCCACTGGAAACTTTGACTGCACATAGAAACCTGTGTTGGACTAGTTGATTAACAGAGGTATAGAAGATTTAGAGGATCCAATTCCAATTAAACAAAGTGAAGTGATTTTCATACAATGTTTTCAACCAGAGAGCTATAAGACAGCATCATATATAGCTCTGGGGGTATGAAACCTTCCTCATTCATATTTATTAGATGCATCTGGCACATCCTTATAATTTATATGCAGTAAATTTCTATAATAAATACTAAATATACATACCACACATTTACTATCCTGCTATTATGTCTTTTTGATAATTTAGTAGTAGATATGCTTTGAATTTCAAATGTTTTCTTATCCTGACTTTGTATAACTATGAGTGGAACTGTGTCTTAGTATGATTACTAATTGTTTAGGAAAATATTCCTCTTGGTATTCATGAAATCAGAAAGAGCCCTTTCGTTTTGCTACACGTTAGAAGCCGCATAATGATGCGGTAAAAAAGATAAGAAAAACAAAATAATGAACAGTAAGGTATAAACTTTTTAAAAATTTATTGGTACTGAGGGAAGAGTTAAGGTTTAGTACTAGAGAAACCTAGTGTTTGCCAGCCAGTCTCTATTAGTGTGGCTTTTTATACTACAGACTCCCTGCATGACCTTGTTTGAGATGGTCATTGCTGGAGCTTGTTGCCTTTATCCCTTGCGTATGCTGCTTACTTATTGAAGAGGCTGACTGCCTCTGCTCGCTCCTCACCCAGCCTGCTGCTAAGAGATGGATCCCTATCCAGGCATGGGTTGCTCTGAGAGGTGGTCTCCCCGAATCTCCCTCCCGTGTTGCTCTTGCAGAAAAAATCATTGTACAGGAATGAATTTTAGAAGCTACGGCTTACTCTGCTATTGAGAGATGGGTCTCCATATTGTAATTTCTTTCGTTCAGCTGAACGGACTGCTACGTTTGCCATTGTCAGTGTCAGCCCAGCCTTCAAGCCATGAACATGTCATCAATGCACTTCAGGAGACATTGTGCTCAAGCAGAAACGTCCTCTGTTTTTCCCATGGGAAAGACATTTCTCGTTAACAAAGAAATGGAAATTCAGGGTGCAAACTGGTCCTGCCTGGTGTGGCCAAGCAGCAGGAACTGGTGAGAAAAAGGAGCAAGTAGTTCCTACATAGTGGACATATGAAGCTGCTCCTGGACGCAGCCTGGGTGTGGCCCTGCTGCAGGAGGAGGAAGGCTTCTGCTTCTTCCCAAACGTGCTTTGGGCAGTGTGGAAATTACTCCCTGACAATGCATGCAAAGTAGATAGCACTGTACAGACTGAATTAAACTGCTGGTGGAAAATAAGAGAGGGAAAGAAAAAACAGTATTGCTTTGAGCAGTGCTAAAAACTCGCTAGCTCTCCCCTTTCTTTTTCAATTGAAAAATTGGTGCTAATGATGACAGCAAACTCACTTTCTGAGTGCTTTTCTGTTATGTGATGTCCGCAAAATATCTGGTTAAGACTAGCAGGTGTAATCTGCTTGCTGTTGTATGAGCCCTGTCAGTGATATTAATTCAGCATTCTTTTATTTTTGTTCTGCATGCATCAATAACTCTGCCAGTAATAAGAAATTATTACAGAAAAACATAGTGTTGGTAACGCTGTTATCGTCTTGATCTCCAGTGAACCGGAATCCCAGTGTCCCTTCTCCTCTGAAATAGCTATTCAAGAAGTTGATGCTGATGACATGTTCAGGTTAAGCACAGTTATATATCAGGAGCTCACCCTTTGCTAGACTGAGCAGGAACTTAATTTGAAAACAAATGGAACAGGAGACATAGAGTAGCTGTTAAAAGATGACAGAATAACTGAAATGTGTCCGCAACATGTCTAGGGAAGTGGAACTGAGGAAAAAATTGAAATCATAAATACACTGGGAACAGACACTGATTACTCAAAGGAAGATCTTGCAAACAAAGCATCAGATTGAATTCTTAGATTCATGCTGCCAGGGTGTAGAGACCTAACGGGTGGGGGTGCCATCAAGTTTTTTACCACCCTTTTTGATACTGAAATGTATATTACTTGAGTTATTAAAATGAGTCTTTACAAAGGCATCCCTGAGAGCCTTTGCCTGCGGTACTGAGGCTGTTGTTCTATGGGCCAGACCCAGTAGGTGGCTCAATGGTGACAAATGGGATGTGTGATCATAAATACTGCCCTGCAGTAGCAAGAGGACAAAAATGGTATAACATGGAAGGTTATTATTTTGGGTTCTACCAGTTAATGCTTCTGCCACCGATTCTCTTTCTATTATGCAAGAAGTTTGGGTTTAATTCTGCAGTCTGTTAAATGGAGGGAGCCTCACAAAGGGCATTTGTTACTGATTAAAAATTATAAAACTGCTTTGTGAATCAGCCTGCTCACAACATAAGGAATAATTTCCTTTAATACCAGCTGGCAGGAATATACCAGTTGTTAATTGCTAGATATTTTAAAATTGTATAAGAATTTGAGTACGGGGGTGTGTGTGGTGGTGGTGGTGTTGATTGTTTTGGGGTGGTGAGCTTTTCTGTTTGTTTGTGGTTTGTGTTTACTTTTTGAAACAAACAGGTCACCCTCTGCACCGCCTCCAAATAAACCAGCCAAACTTCAGCACTCTGGTGCCTATCCACTAGAATTAAGATATCATGGTTTTACCCTGCTGTGTTGCTCTTAGTGGATAGTGTTCTTCAATTTAGTAAGAATGAAAGCAAAACAAAAATAATCCATAGGCTTTAAGATGAATGCAGATTTTTGCATTATAACACTTAAATACATAATTTTGTAACTTTTGTTGTGAAAATTCATCTTTCCTAATTTTTAGTGTTGAGATTTTGCTGTAAAATTGCATCCAGATTTGAATGAAGGTGCATTTTTTCCCTCAATTGGTGATCTATACAGTTTTGTGTTTCTTGAGTGCTTTTATGAAAAAAGAAAAATGAAAAATGAATCTCTATTAAAAGTTTCAGATTTTGTAATGAATATTGTTGATTGGTCTATATGGAGAACTCTCTGGAGTATGCCGTATATCCCAGTAAGGTGAGAAACATATCAAAATAATGGTTCTTTTGCCAGTGTAAGAACATTAAGGCTCTGGAAGTGCATAGAAGCATTGATGAATGTGGCTTACTGCAGAAGAGATGAATGTTTGCACTTTGAGTCATGCCTCTTGTCTCAAATGCACATAACATGTAGCATAATATAATGTGATTCATTCTGGTCCACAAAATCATTCGTAATTGAGATTCATTCTGAAATCCTTGTGTTATCCCAGGTGGAAAGCTTCTGTTGGAAAGCTAGCATACACGTACTGCAAAGCATGTTTATTTTTTATATTATGGCCCTTGGTGTGCAGCATATTCAAACCTCTTATTCTATCCTACCTTAGGTAGCCTTCAAGACAACTTGTCCTTTTTCTCTAAATTTCTTATCTTTTAAATTTGTTTATTTCTCATGCCCAGGGAGGTACCACCATTGTTTCATAATAGTTCTTTTTATGTTGTTAACCAGACAGCAGAGACATGTTTTTGAGATGACTTGTGCAGTCATCATGTCCCACTGTGGGATCAGGAAGTAATTGTAAATGTGTTCAAACACCAACCACAAGTTGTGCCTAAAAATGCAGCAGAAGAGTACATTCATTTGTCCATTTAGTCTTCTACATTCAATTTGGAGTGCAGTTGCTACTGTTGTTCTATTTTATCTTTGTCTTTTACAATCATATCTGTCATCTTAATTGTTTTCTAAGAAGCCTCTATTTTAAATCTTCAAAATGTATTATTTTCACTTCAACTTTCTTCATTGAATAGTCTTGTCATGAGTGAGTCTTATTAGCGCTTATAGGCATCCCAAATATCACAATTTTTGATCAGTTATTTCCGATCCCAAATTGCTTTAGTTTTGCCTTTTCTTGTAGCATTTGTCCTCACAATCCGATACTGAAGATTTCTTCAAAACAGCAGTTTATGAAGATCTGGAGTTCAGTTTGGAGGATGTCATTAAGTCCCCAGTTTGCAGCTCTGCATAGTGAATTTGTCTTTATGTTTTATTGAATATGCAGACTTTAGTATCCAAAGATTTTCTTTTTCTCTAGCTGGATTTAGCATTACAAAGGTTTATTTGTTCATTGCTATTCTCACCTTAATTTCATTCCCCTTTCCATCCATTTTATTCTTTTTGTTACCCAGACAGCTGAAATACTGAATTTCTTTATTTCTTTTCTCACTGCTCAGATATCTTGTTCTGCATCAGCATTCAATGTTTAAGGGGTGGATTTTGGATGGGGATGGGGAGGGTTGATTGTGGGGTTTTTGTTTTGATTGACTGGGTTTTTTTTCCAGTCCAACATACCTGGTATAAGGCATCTCTGCTGGTACTTGTAGTTGCCTTAAACATATATAAATATTACTTATTCCCTAACCTTTCATACAATCATAGTTATGTTAACATTTGCATCAAATTACATAATAGCCCAGCAATTTCTCTAAATTTGTTCCATAAATTCTATGAAAACCTTTGTGAAAGTCTATGAAGTCTATACAGAAATAAATGTCATTCATTCATGCATTTTTGTTATAACAATGAGGTAGGTATTTGATCATTATATTTCCTATCTTAATCTTGTCTGTTGTTGTAAATTTGTATCTGATACTTTTTTTACTGAAGGTGTAGTCTAAAATAATAAACTTAAATACTATAGTTGACTTGTGATCAATGGAATTTCTATCTCGATATTATGTTGGTTAAGATCTCTTATCTCTGACAGCTTTATTATCTGAGAATCTTCCTTCTCTTTTTCCTCTTCCTATACCCTTAGAAGATTTTATCAAAATGTCCACTCTACCCTTCAGAAGTGACTAAGAGGTTACTGTTGGAAGTATCTGCTCAGGTTGTTTATTTTCCACTCTTTAACCATGCCATGGTCTTTTCTGCTTCCTTTCTGCTACCAAATCTGATTTCACCTCCAGATACCTCTGCTGAGCTTAGCCACACTGTTCTGCCATGTACCTCCTTGTTAACTTCTATTCTCTAGGAACGCAGTTGTTCAGGTATCTTTCCTAATTTGCCTTTGTGGTCCTGTACTTACCTCCTGATGTTTGTTTTCATCCATGACTACTGTTTTGAACTGAGGAAGTCTATGCAATCTGCCATTTACCTATAATATCTCTTAATTTGTTTCTAGTATTTTTGACTTTGTAATTTTTTGTCATTCACCTCTTGAAGTCAGTCATTCCTTATTTTTATTAAGTATTACCTTAGTTTATAGGTCTCTCCTACTTTCTGCTGTCCTCTGACAACCATTTTCTTTTCTTTTTCAGCATTTCTTTATGCTTTTCTTTATTTGGTTCTATTTGCTTCTTATGATACTGTACTATATGGTCTTAATCTGCCTGTTTTAGTCTGATACAGGGTTGCAAGTAAATGCTGTATGTGAAGTTGTCTGTTTATGCTGTTATAATGCATATATCTTTGGTTTTGAGTTCTTTAAAACCCTGTCTTGCATCAAAATTCTGGAGCATTCACTGTTCATTTTTATGCTCTGCTAAAGCTATCAAGCTACCTAAGGTTATATTTATCTATCTATCTAGGTACACATTCATATATATACATTCCTTAAAGCCATATGCAAATAACATTTACACACATAAAAGCTTTAGATATAGCCTAGCCATTAAACAGATAAAGAAAATTGACTACTACGGACATATGGCAACTCCTGGCTTCTGCAGTAATCTGTATTTAATTCCAAAGTATGAACTTTCATTGGACCTCATGCATATGGCAGACCAAGTTCTGCCTTCTTCACTGAGTCCAAAACACTACTGATTTTAGTGGAATGTGGAAAATGGTAGTAAAAGGATGAAGATCTGATTCAGATTCTAATCTTTGTCTGGGAAAGGGTATTTTACCTAGTGTAGGACAACCAGAGATTGTTCAACTAGTGCATTAAAGATCTTGTGGAAATGGAAAGAATAAACCTGTATCAGCTGCTGCTGTGCAGCCCAAAGTACTCAGGGCCTGACTTGATCATCTCCTTGCCAGGCTATCTGTTGATGCTCTGGGTATTTTTAGTCTCTAAAGGATAACCAATGACTTCACTGAAGGTATGACAATTCAGATAAGTTTCTATTATCCCAGTAGAGACATCTGGTGGTTGACAAACAAGTTAGAATGATGTGACAGAAATTTCTTCTGCCCAAAGTTAATGTATTTCCAGCTAGCAATCCACAGTCTGCAAAAGACAAACTTTGTTCTGTCAAATTAAAATGCTATAATTGAAAGGAACTTTTCCAGTATGTTTTTCTGTACTCCATCACTGAAATGCTGCTTTGCTGCGAAGTTAGATGCATTCAAAAGCAGAATTGATTAAGCCTCTCAAGGAAATTACTTTCAGCTGAGTTGCTTATGGGAGAAGAATTCTTGCCCTGACCTCAAAACATTCTCATCTAAAAACGTGAGGTCTGTGCAAGACACTAAAGAATCTTGTGTGACACATGAATCCTGTATCATTTCAAATGTATTCTTCAGCTACCTTTTTAGGAAACACTTAAAGCTGAGTGTTCACATTATCTTTTATATTTCAGTAGCACCTAAAGACCTCAAGTGAACTCAGGCCTGGAAACATTTGGAAAATAGAAATACAGGATAATATACTATCCTAGTCCCAAACATCTGTTGGGACTGTCACTGTTAATATGAAAGAAGTAGAAAGGAGAACAGTGGCACATTGGCTTGTGAAGGACAGTGCAGCAGATTCCTGCCACCAGAGTACCAGTTCCCTGAATCCCAGTGCAATGCCTTGCTTGCTAGGACATGTTAATGCTAATGCATCCCAGACAAGGAAGGAACAGAGTTTGGGTAAAGTGGACCACAGGTGCCATAAGACTTCCACCCCCCAGGTGATTTTCATAATTTTGTGCTACTGGGAAAGCAATTTCATAATGTTGCATAGCAATCACAAGGCCTGAACACACAAGAAGTATCATAGCTATTGCAATTTCAGCTAAGTGGAACAACTAAACAGTTATAACCCATAACTAGTTCCCTTTTCTGTCATTCAGGGTACAGCACCATAGCCATTTTTAACGCCTCTTTTTTTGAGGAAAAGCTGATCACTTTTTTTGCATATGTGATATCTTATAGGTAACCAGTAAGTACTAAGGGCATGTAAATACCTTCATTATAAATACATCTTTCTTCATGAACCATCTATCCACAAAATCTGAAGTGTGTTTTACCTGAAACAGTTAAAATCTGGACTGATGACTACATATACATGGAACAGTACGGTGCAGAGCATATATAAAATCCTGGTGATGGGGGAACTTCATTTGTTTCTTGTCTGTGCCACTTTGTGAATTAGAAAAAAATGATTCATTTTTGATCCATTCTTCTTTTCTTGGAGCATTTGGGAAAAGGAGCAAAACCTCTCCTTGTGCTCCAGCATCTCACACTTGCTTTATGGGTGTTCTGTTTAATACAATCATGCATGTTTCTCATACAGTGTTCTGTTGAACAAGTCAGAGAAAGCATCTTCATCCTTTGTATGAAGAGAGGGTAAAAGGAAGTGGGTGAAATTAGATGTTGTGAAATTCAAATTCTCCTTGGGGCTGCCAGGAACGCAAAGGGTCATGTGCATCTTATGCCAATTGGACAAGTGGGGAGACCCATAAGAAAAATGCTATTGACATTAGCTAGCTGTTTTCTGAGACTGTCTTTGCCTTGTTGAAGTTGTAACAGAATTTAGGGAAAATTGTTCCTAAAACATGACAAGATTAGAAAATGCCAAACTAAATAATGATGTTCATGATATTAAATAATGATAATATTTGGGTTCTTGCCCCCCCCAAATACTAATCCCTTCTTTAGGGTTTTTAGTGCTATTCTGGCAGTCCTTTCTAACCTTCCTTTGAAAAAATGACAGTGTTGTCCTATTCAGAATAGGAAACAGTATTTCTTAGACAACTTCAAAGCTATTTGTTGAATGACATTTTGGGAAAAATTAAAAAATGAAAATGTGCCTGACCTGCACAGCTCATTGAAATTCCTCTTTATCAAAGCTGCTTCTGTATGCTCTGAAACAACAGGGAGCTCAAAACACAGGATTGTTTTAAACCGTGCTGGAGATGATGTAGCTGTTTTACTTGCATATGAATTTCAAGTACAGAAAATTTGCTCTTATCACTTAGAAAATTGAAAGGAGTGAATGAGGAAAATATTGCCTTTGTTTCTCATCTAAATATATAGAAATCAAGTAGCAATACCCATTAAAACACACTATGAATAATTGATGGAATTTGCTAAGCCAGGTGTTGTGCTACATTATACTAGCCTGTTAAAGTGGTTTTCCTTTAAAAAGTGTAACTGGGGACTTAGTTTTATTCTAATTTCTGCATAACCTTTTGGCTCCCTGTTCACATGCAAACTTACACTGACTAGCTGATACTGAGATACTCGAGAATAATTTTTTTTTAAATGTCAAAGGAAATGCTTCATTCTACATCCTCATCTACCTAAAATGAAATGTGCTTGGGAGGGAGGGTGATAAATTTATCTTTTCTTGTTTATTTCTTTTGTATCTTTAGATAAATTGTTGACTTCTGTGATAAATACTTCACTGAGCCTACAGTCTGAGTGTTGAATAGGATTTTACATATGATGATAATATTAGGGTTGTGTTGCTGTGTTTCATAATATGAGTAGCTCAGTTGGTAAGTCACTGTTTCAAAGACTTGCAGGACCCTGGAGAGCATTACAGACACATTGCTCAATTTTATATCTAGATCTCTTAAGTACACTGGAGGATATGTAAAATAACTATTAGGCAGACCACAACCAATTCATTAGTTACATGATGAGCAGCCTTTGCTATATTATATAAAGAAGCAGATATGCATTGCTTCTTGTCCTTAGAGATGGTAATACACATAGCAGTAGCCATAGCCCTGACTTGAATGGAGGTTAGGAAGGTAAAACTTCTTTGTCGCGTGGCAAGGTGTGTGTGCATGCACAGTGAGTGATGTGCATGGTGAGGGAAGAGGAAGGAGCTGCTGCCCCTGTAGTCCATCTAATATATCCACAGTCTCTGTGTGCACTGAAGATCTTGAGAAAATGCCACCATTTGAAAGAGGGCAATTAGGTGCTGTGGCATTTGGTATGACTACTGTAGTAGTCTTGGGAAAAAAGCACTTTAACGTTAACCTTGCCCCACTGTAAATGTCTCCTCATGATAAAAGTCAAGTGTAAATATTGAAGTCAGCATGAAAAATGTTTTGTTTTTACATCAAGGTGAAAAGGTCTAAAAGGACAGTGGTCAAAAGAAATCACCAAGGCCCTTTTTTGATAGGAAATGGAGTTTTAAACCAATCTAACTTTTTTTATTATAGCGGCATTGGAAACTATGATACATAACAGGAAATAAGTTTGAGTGTGGCATCTGAACCACAAAATAAAGTCAGGAGAGTTACGTATTTCCCACAAAGGCATTTTCTTGTGAGAATGAAAGGTTTGAAGCTGTTATGATTTGATTCTTGTTTTCTCAAAAATCATACTTGATTTCCAAAACAGCCCATTTGCTATAAATTCCTGTGCAGGAATGGGCAGCTTGTCAGTCATGATGTGCTCATATCTCACAAGCAGTCTGGAGGCACTACATCATGCGAGTTGCAATAGGGCTGCCCTGACTCTGTGGCTGTGTGTGAGGTAGGGAGGCAATAACATCCATTACAGATCTCATCACTGGGTTTTGCAGGGACTCAGCTGTGCAGAAAACCTACCTACATCCTACTGTGAGGTTGAATTCAACATCATCTGTAACTGTGAACGTATCCTGATCTCCTTTCCAGTAAGATCTTTGGAGCATGTGACATGCCTTGCAGCTCTTGGGGTATAGAAAGCAGGGCCAGGAATGATGGCTGTAGCTACTTTAGGTCTAAAATATCCCCTGTTGTACAATGTTTATTTCAATCAAGTCATGTAGATTTTGTTCAGAGTCAGTCAGCTTGTGCCTGAATGCATGTGCAAGTTAAGGGGAGCAAAAATACACGTGATTATCCTAGTTGGGATGAAACTCCCTGAGACATCATTGGAAGAGGCTAATAAAAATGTTTTCTATGACTTTTGAACTACAGGATCCCAAAATATTTGAGCAAGTTTTTAAAACTAAGATGTATACATCTGTATATTCTTTTTCTATTGCTGTTTTCATTTTTTTTCAGAATTTTTTCATTTAGAGGCTTTAAATAAACCCTTTGAGCACAGCACATGCTATTTTTACTGCACAATGTAGCTTCATAGGCTATTTAACACAGCAGGCCATGTTTCACAGCTTTCTGGATCTGAGGAAGTTAACCAAATTCTGCTTTCATTTAAATAAACAATAACATTTACAATGATTAAAGTTGGACTCTGAGTTTGTGGTTTGTAAATTTGGTTGTCTCAGCACTTACTGATTGCTGTACATTCTGTCTATATCTACTCTCTGCTTGTCAATGAGGGAGCTAGTCACTGGCAATCACCAATAACTAAATTTGGAACTTAGCTTCAGCTTGTGCTTATTTGCATGAAGTTATATTTTTATGTAATATTTGCGGAAAAAAAAACTTTGAAGGCTGAGCTTATTTATAAAATACAGACATGTTGACATACTCTAGTAAAAATACCAGTAGAGATGAAATACTGAACCAGTTCTGCAGTTCTTTGTCTTTATTTTATTGGACCTAGGGTCCAAACTCTCCAGGGCAAGCAGAGAGATCTTCCCATTTTTGATTTATGCAATATTGTATAAACTTGCAGAAAATAGCAAAATTTTTGGTTCAGGAAATGCTGCAGTCCTTCTTTTTGTCTGCTCTCCCATATTTTAAATCCTGATAAGTTTCAGATGGAAACCATGAATGCATTGTGGTAATACCTGAACATCTATGTAACTTAACATGTATTAAATTATCTTTATGTTACTTTAATAATATTTTATAGAGCTATACATGAAGAACTTCTGGATACCTAAAGGTATGAAGGCATATTTAGTGGTTTGGGAACCCTCCTATATAATGCATAATAGAGTCAATATTAAGTATTCAAATAGCTACATAAATATTTTAGGAGGAATGGAAAGAGAGAAAGTTTGTTTTATTTCATTGAGGTTGTTCCAAGAAAACCGAACCTGACTCAAGCACCTGCTGAAGAACAAATCTAGGATGCTGTTTTTCCACTGTATCTCCAAGTAGTCAGTCCTCTTAGGATTGTTGATTGTACAGTGGAGGGTTTTATATATGTTTCTTTGCTAATTTGTAAACTGTAAATTGAGCCTTATTGTGATTTTCCCCCCCCCCACATTAAATGAATAATTTAATAAGACTCTGTGTAGTCCAGGTGAATACATGTGTTGTAGGAAGAAAGAGGATTACACAGATTCATTAGAAAATAAATTCTCTTCATAGAATTATCTACCTGCCTGGTGGCTTCCCTGTGCTTGCTATATATATTCATTTCTGTTTTGATTTTGCGAGAGGACTGACAAAACTAGAGAAAACCAGCCCTTTTTTTGAATGGCATACCTTTAAAGTACGGTCTCTTTACAGTTTCACAGATAATGTTGTCTATTCTATGGATATCATTGATCTGTGCCTCTTGAGTGAAAACTGGTATTGATTCTTAAGTCTGGAAAAAATGGTAAATATCCTGACGCAGGTTTTCATTAATCCCATGCTTCATTTTACTGAGTGGTAAAATACAACATAATTATGGAATAAGTTACTTTAAGGACAGATCTGTACTGAACTATTTGGAGTTTGGTAAGTTGAATAAAAGGAGGAAAAAAAAAAATAGCGACATTTGTGTTAAATAGGAATAGAAATTCAGGTGTTTGCCTGAAGTGACAGGGATGCCTGTTCAGTTGCCTCAGGAGACATGCTGTAGGCTGATTTGAAGGAAAGTATGTATGGTGGTATAGGAAAGCTATATATAGGAAGCTATATAGCTAGGAAAGAAATTCATAACAATCTTCACATTTAATTTCTTTAAAACTATCATGCTAGTTAGTAGAACTGGGAGAGGTGAACTAAATAAAGAACTCAGCTCTCAGAATAATGATGTTTTAAAGTACCATTCAGGCAACATTTAATATGAGAAAAATATTGATTCAATTTTTTTGTAGCCAATTTTTTTTGTATGTGTACATTTTACACACTGAAAATAAAGTGCATGTGGGTGTATCAAAAAATGCATCCAGAAAATACTGCATTGCTTCAGAGTGCACACAGATATATTGTATTGGTCTGCTTTTATCGAAATATAATTAAATGCTGCTATCAAAGTATCCTCTATCATTTTCCTATGGAATACATAAAATGTACTTAGGACACACAGGTAAATAATTGCATTTTTACTGGAGATCAACCAGAATATTCTGGATAAGCAACTGCTGTAGAAGTGTTTATTAGAATTGCAGTAAGCCCCTTGGTTGTTAAGACTGTAGACAGTTTTTGCATATCTCTGAGGAATCTAGCTACTTGTATCTTTTTTTACATGCCAGCTATGTTAGTTCATTATTTGATTTTTGTAGCTACAACCCAGAGAACATGAAGTAAGAAAACAGTATTACTGACAGAAAGAAAAAGATGAGCTTCTGTATGAAGAAAAGCTAAGGCATACGTTCCAACAAGATTTAAAATGAAACAGTTAATTTAAGTTCCTTAACCTATTTTTCTCACTATATTTGAGGAGTAGCTTACTCTTCAGATTGAAAGAATTAGTCTGCATGGATTTATAGCAGAAATAAACTTTTTGGGACTGAGTTAACACAGCTGTTGTTAATTTTTTGAAGGACTAGCTTACTATAATTTGCTTAAGAATTCACACCTGGTTATGGTACTTCATACTTCCTTTAGTGTTTCTGGCTTGTATTGGTCTGGCCCTGCAGATTAAATACAGTTTAGCTTGTGGTAGGATCCTGGACTGGTTCAGTCTCAGCTGAACCCAGTTCTCTCACAGTTGTATACAAGGTTATTTGTAGGGGTATTCATTTTTATGGGTTGAAAAACCCAAATCCTCAGTGATAAATGGGAAGTGAAAACATTACTTTCCTGTGAGATTGGCTATGTGCTGGGGGAGACAGGATAATTCAAATTCTGTCTTATGAATGGCTATGTTTTGGGGGTAGTGAACAGGAGAGTGTCTTGTCATTACTTTACATCTTATTGCGTGTAGCTGTGTGTGTCCGGGGCAGCTGAGACAGGAGGGAGAGGTCATGAGGCATCATGAGCTTAATCTGACATCTGAAACTGGCATACTAGTTCCAGGGGTAGGTACATAAGCTCACAAATTGTTCCTTCATTATGCACAGCAGTGGTGTATCCTTTTTCCAATACCCTCATATCTTTTTTGTTCTGTGGTTCGTTGTTGTTGGTTTTGATTCTTTTTTAAACCTTTACAGATATAATTATTCTAAATGCAGGCATGAGAAATAAATTTTTAGCAAAGACACTGACAAAAAATGTTATAATAATAATAATATACTTCTGATGTTATTTAAGAAACCAAAAATTGATTTGTTTTTCAGTTATGTCTCCAAATGGCAGATGTTTTGTAATGGACTAAGTCAAATCTGGTGGTAATGAGTTGTTTTCAACAGGATAAGAAATGAAATGACAGCCTTAACTTTGCAGACAAATTGCTCATGTAGGATGAATCCCCCAAGTCTGTAATGTCTGCAAGTATGAATCAACCCAGGGATTAGATTAATTATATTTCTTAATAAATATAGATTAATTTTTTGGTTGTTTTTTTTTTTCCCCCAAGAGTGAGATAGATCTTTCCCTCTTCACCCGAATTGCTAGGGGAGAAATCCATGCTAAGGAGAAAGAAGATGTGAAAAATTTCTGACTCTTGTCAGCAGCTGGTTTTCTTTCCCAGACAAGTGTTTCTCAATTTAAATGGTGTTTTTGTTGGTTACAAATTGCTCTAGTAACTAGTTTTCTTTTTTCATACAACAAGTAGTTTGAACAAAAAAACCCAATTTTGTTGTAGAGCTTGTGGTATGTTTTCTTCTCGAATCCTTGGTTTTCTTTCTACCTGCCTGAAAACTGTAGAAACAAACAGTAAATTGTTACTGTGTGGTAGTTAAGTGTTGGTTGTGGGTATAGATGGGGGATGCATTTTTTTAAAGACAGTTGATGCTCTTGTCATTTATTATTTGCAATATGTATACTGATCAGTTCTTATTAACTTGGTTACTTACAGAGCAAGGCATGTGTTTTATGGGAGTTTCTCTGACTAAAATTTTGACCTGGTGTTTCATAAAAACTGTGGCAGAAGATTAGATCTGCTTATAGGAAAAGATAGGAATTTTGACATGATTATTATCCTTCATCATGTAAGAAAGATACTGAAACACAAATCCTTGAAGGCTTAATATAAGTGCATATTGGAGACTAACATATGGAGAAGTATTTTGTTGTGGCTTTCAGGTTCAGTTCTGTCCGTTAATTTTTATACATGATGTTGTCAAGGTGGGTCCTAGTTCTCCAGAACTATGATCTAGGAATCGTTCATATTAAGGTGATGTAAATCTAATTCATTTCTCTATACATCAGACTTTTTATCTCGAGGCCCATGGATTAGAGCTAGGAGACCTAGATTCAGGTTAACAGGCCTTGCTTCCTTTGTTTGGGAGGGTGCTGGTGAGGGCTCCTTCCAGGGTGTGCTGGAGTTGGTGCTAGAAAAGGACCCCTTTCTGCCCAGCTGCAACACCCCAAGGTGGCCATTTCACCCACACTGAGGATGGAGCTCTGCATATTAACAACACCTCACCAGCTGGGGTCTGGAGCAAGCCTTGAGTCATGCTGCTTGCTAGCTGTTACAGGGCAGGTCACAGGACTAAAACCCCAGGCTTCTCCCAGCCTTTTTATCATGCATGTGTGTGGTGTCCACAACGTTGAAGATGTTTGCGCCTGGTGGTAGGCTCAGCCCTGGTTTCTCTGCTCAGAGCTCCCCAAAGCTCTCGGCATACATATTCATTTAGCTGTACAATTGTGAGTGCAACTCCACCAGTCCACAGATGTAGACTTGTTGCTGGTGGGACTTCAGTGAAGGGAAAAAAATCACAAGGAACAGGCTGAGAAAGAGAGGTCATAGCTGATCTTGACTGCTTAAAAGGGATAATGGCACAACGTGTGCCATGGAAATTATATATAGAAAGAAGTGTGAAGTGGGAGAACAGAGATGGTAGTTACAAAGGTGAATTTGTAAGGGAGAAGGTATGTTTTAGGAGGGAGTGGATGGGGAGTGTGGGGACAAGAAGGCAGTGAGGGATATTGAGAGGGAAAGAACCAAAGACACATTTATGAACAAGAGAAGATATAAGAAGAGGGTGATGATACTGATGGAAATATGTTTGGAGTGCGTAAAGAGAAAAAGACAGCCAGGAGGAGATGGGAAGGAAAGCAGAACTAAAACAAAGTAAAGGGCTCTGTGGTGGGATTAGTGGGGAAAGAAGAGCAAAGGATGCAAAAGTGGGAAAGAGAAGCACATGCTTTAAAAAAATTCCTCTGACTCATCTAAGCCTGCAGTAACCACCATGTTTTTAAGCTGGCCAAGATCCACATTGATGCTTAATATGCAAGGTTGAGAATTAGAAACAAAGGAAAACAAATAAATAAAAAAAAAATCTTGGTTCTGACATCTCATCTATGTCTGTGGATGAGATATCTGTGGGGATGTGATATCTGTGGGGAGGAGGACCTGTGTTCTTGATGCTGTCATTTGGACAGTCTTGCATGGCAGTCTTGTTTGATCCTTTGTAAACTGGAGCTCGTATTTCTTCTCCCTTGCTCTATGCCATTTTGTCATGTAAACAAATAAAGTTGTAGACCCTTTTCAATAGATCTAACATAAAGATTTCCTGTGAGCGCTGCCATTTGAATGAGATAATCATGGTTCAAACACAGAGCAAATGATGAGTGCCACACTTGACATTAATAATGGGCTGCAAATAAAGCAATGATATCTGATGATGTTACTTGCTTTGTGCTCTAGTCTTTGTAGAGATTAGGGTGCTATTCTCCTAGATAGATGTAAAAATGTTGTGGACTAAAGGGCTTACAGGGGAAAGAAGGGGAGACAGAAAAACAGAGAATTCAGTTGCCTGAGACTGCATAGTAAGAAATGGTACATCTGGGGAAATTTGTCTGCTGACCCCCTGCCCAGGGCCTCCCTGCTAGGGCAGCACTGCCCAACCTGTAAGGCACTTGTAGCTACCAGGCTTTACAAGCAATAAAAGAGGTGGGAAAATGCCAGGAAAAATTCCAAATTCCTGGAACTGAGTTATAGGATAAGAAGGTTGTGAGGCACTGTCTAGACCACAGGGGTTATATTTATATTCCAAGTTTGTCTTGACCAGCTCCTGTGAGACAGAAACAATAAATCAGCTGTGCTTCCTAAAAAGCTGAACAGTAGAGAGAGTGAAATGAAAATAGCACCACACTGCAGTATTCAGTAGCTTTTCATATTATCTCTATATAGGAGAATAATTTCTCCCTCACAACCACATCTTCTCCCCCCCCCCCATGTCATTAGACTATGAGGTGTCA
Organism: Pelecanus crispus; assembly: GCF_030463565.1. Lineage (NCBI taxonomy): Eukaryota > Metazoa > Chordata > Aves > Pelecaniformes > Pelecanidae > Pelecanus > Pelecanus crispus. The sequence goes on along the minus strand of NC_134644.1, from coordinate 99,676,822 downwards.
ACTCAGAAAAATTAGAAGCATTCTAATGAGAAAAAATAGGTGGAAAAATTGAGTATTGACATATTTAATGGTCCTGTTCTTGTTTATGTCTTTGACTTAACCACATTTGAATAATAATGGCACATTCTTGGAACAGTATTTTTAGCTTTTTAATCACTAAATTGAAAGGCATTCAGAAAAATAAAAAAGATTGAAATGCACTTTGCAGTCAAAAACCCCCTCAAAGTCCAAAGGGCATAAATATGCTTAAAACATATTAGGAGACTAAATGCAAATGTAACAGAATTCCAGACTACAGATCTTTGGCCATAAAAGATACTGTCTAGCTTTTATTACCATTAGGGATGAGGTAAACCAGGAAAACTTAACCTCAGTTTAAATTTTAATATGAAGCGTCTGCATTGTTTCCTTGTTGTATTAATTAACATCAATTAGCTAACATGAGTGTACAGACTTTTAAAAATCTGAAGTTCTCCATATAATAGCCTAATGTCATCTTGGCACATATCACATTTTTTGGCATTTTGATATTAATTATTCAAAAGAAGCAATCTGAGTATCTGAAGAGACACCTATATTTATATATATATATGTGTGTGTATATAGATATCTCACTTGACTACAAATGTATTGCAAAGTAAAACTATAATTTTTTTGTCTTAAAAACCAAAACTAAACCAAGCCCTTAATCCTCCCCCCCAAAAAAACCAACAAGAAAACCCAAACAAACAGAAACCCCCACAAAACCTCAACACCACAGCAACCGGTAACAGACTTCTGCAGAAATGGGAATGGTTGATACCCTGGTTATAGGAAAATAAACAAACATACCCCTAAACCCCAGAGAAGACTAGAGAAGTACATAACAAAAAGGCATAGAAAAACATAATTAATGTTTATTTTGTACTTGGGAACCATATGTGGCTTTGAAATAAAAATGCCAAACTGACATGTTGCCAGCAGGGATTGTAGCTGTTAACTGTCCTGGTTCAAAATGCTACAAAATAAAACTGCTATCTTTGGGAATTTACCAGTTTTGTCCATGTGACATTAAGGTTTATCTATTTTTATGGCTAGACATATTTATCTTTGAAGGTATGTCTATGGACAGGGTATACGGAATATGATAAGCAGAGCTGGTCAGATTATTTACCTCAGATAAATATTGATTTTAAATGTAAGCAATATTTTCTGCAAATGTACTTTTGCATTGTAGGAAGATGATAGTTGATGATTATGCCCAGTGCCAGTAATTACAGAGAACCATGCTGTAGCTGATTCTTCTAAACCGTACCATAGGCTGTTGATTTCATATACCACCTGCCCCCAAACAACTTTAGAAATACTAGAAAAATACACTTAAAACCTGTCCAACAGAAAACTTCAAGCTTTAAAAAACACCATGTGATAAAGACAGATCAACAGCTTTGCTATCTCCCAGCTTTCTGCAGTAGGGAATGTCTTTAGTTAAAAAACCCCACCCCCCAACAACACCAAACCACCAAAAGAAAGAAACAAACAAAAAAACCCAAACCGCAGCCACTTAGGGCACACAATCCAGTGCTTCTATTTTCAAAAACTATAGAAGTCAAGGAAGTATTACCTGGGGATTCAGCTGGTGTTTAAACATGGTATTTCTTAGTTAAAAGTGATTATTAGTCACATGCATTATATGATATGACTTTGGCTTTTTCCATGATGGGCATTTTTGAGACGAATAATTACAGTGACAAATAGTGGATATTCAGTAGAGGATAATCCAGTTCAGTGCAAACTGTCAGGTGAATCATCATTCATGCTACAATCCATTGAACTCCTGGGATTCACAAATATCTCCATGAATGCCTAGTAGTCACCTGAATGCTCATAAATAGTGAATAATGTGGGCTCTAAAGAGCAAAGTAAATGAGCTGCTTCTCAAATATTTTTCTTCATTCTTTGAAGAGCAGATTCTGAAGAGAGCAAAAAGAACAAACAGATGAATACCTATTTTCAACTTAGTGAATTAGAGTTAGGGAGGAATTCATTCACAAGGGAAAATGACCTGCAGACCTGTACGTTACTGTAGGTGACAATTACACAAAATTCCTTAGTTAGGTATTACTCTTTTAGAAATGGTTGCACATCCAGCTAAAACAGCACTTTCATCCACTTGTGCCAATAGGGGGGGCATAAGTAGATGTCACGTTATCCCCAAAGGATTTTGTTTGATGAACAATATTATTTTTAAAGCTAGAAGGCAAGAGAAGAACGAAATGGAGCACAACATTTGGGAGATAAAGGCTGAATTCCATGGAAGCATAATGAAAGGGGAAAAAAAGGTGACAACACAATTATTTGGTTTAGAAAGTCTGAGTAGCTACATGTCCTGGAAACTGCTAAAGTTTTTGTGGATATTAATGTTTATTTTGCTGTAGCACTTAGAAAAATGAAAATTAAATGGAGCAGTGACAGAGACAGTATATCATACAAGAGAAGATTATTCATAACCATTTCCAGATACACAAAATGTAGTACGTGCTGGATAATACGGGCAGTTACAGCTCAGGGGAACATGGGAACAGCTAAAGCAGGACTCACCATTGGTCTGTCTAGTCTGCTATCTTGCCCTTGACTGTACCCACATTTGTATGAGAATCCACAGTGAGAGCTGTACATCCGTACAAATCTGTGTCTCTAGGAAATAATATGGACTAAATGAAAAAAAGTAAGTTCTTATTGCCTGAAATATAACTGAAGACAGTCTGACATATGTTAAAAGACTGAATGCAATCATGTAGTTTTCCAACAATTCAATGTGTAAAGAGAATCTGAGTACAGGCACTATGGAGTATGAGGAAAAAAATGTATCACAAGTTTTCTTTTTTTAACAGACTAAGATTGGGAAGATGTTTAATATTTGGTTGAGGGGAAGGCAAAGACAGTCCACCTCTGAATATAACAGAGTACTTAATTTCCTTTGTGCTGATTCACTATCACCTTCTGAGAAAGATATTCTGCAATGATCATTTCATCAAAGTATCCAGTTCTCCTGGGATTTGTCTTTTTTTTTTTTTTTTTTTTTTTTTTTACATTAAAAGTAATAGCTCTCTTGCAGCCAATTTATCCCAGTAGCTTGGGTATTTTGTTGATTTCTACAGGCAGCCAAATATGTATGGTATCTCAATAACTACAGATTTCTCTTATTTAATAAATTATCTCTGTTTAAAATTAATGAAATTCGTAACAGACAAAGGAGAATTTTGTAAAGGTGAAAGACATAGCTGAAACTTCTTTCTCTACTTCCCACTCACAGAGCAGCTCATCTCAGCTGTAAGTCAGAATACAGCAATCTTAAATCCTGCCTGAAGTAGGTGTAGTTCTGGTAATGAAATCAGATTCAGCGAACTTGAATTGAACCAATTCTGTGAGGACTCTAAGCCTAAAATGAAGGGCAATGTTACACTTGAAGAATATGCAGTTACTGAGAACCAGCAGGTTTTCATGGTGCAGCCTTGTTTCTGCACTTCCAATTCAAAAGGTGTATGCTCAGTAGCTGTCAGTAAAATCAATCTAGATCAACGTCTCCAGCCACTGGATGCTGACAGTTTGAAAATCTGTCTGCTGCCTTTTGCTCCCAGTGTCTGGTTTTGAGAAAGAGGGTGTTCCAAACATTTTGGCTGTGTGAGCTGCTCAGCACCCTTGTAAAACGTGCTTTCCAGAAGCTTATGTTAACATATTAGATATTAATACCCTCCTCAGTAAGCAACAAAGGAATATGAGGTAGATTGTATAGCTGATACCAGTGTCCTGATATTGCAGACAATAACAGCGTATAATTACATTCATTAGTGAGCCAACCTTCATTATGAAAAAATTGGATTTTTTTTTTTTATTTTATTTGTTGCTACTGTTGGGCAGCTCTTCCTGAACCTTCAATGATGTTTAGAAATCTTTCTTTCACTTCCAGCTTTATTTCTTTCATGGGTAGTTTATACCCATTTGCTTTGTGTCCTTTAGCTTAGAGTGTGTTTTTTCCCCTCAGGCTCCCTGATCTATTAATAGATAATAAAGTAGCAATAATTTCTGAGTATAATTTTACTAATTGATGGAGAGATGAGTAGTCCTTCTGGCTACTTTTGATATAAAATAACACTATTGCAACGTCTACATGATGTTAAATGCTGAAAAGGGATCTATGGCAGCTTGTTTGTGCACATGAAGTCCTCTAGTTTGTTTAATATTCAAGTCTGTGTATTCCCAAAACTTTGGCTGACGTTCCAGCCCAGAGGTGTCCGTAGCACTGTGTGTAACTGAGAGAGACCATCTCTTCATCACACATTATTCACAGAATGGTTAGTCAAAGAGCAGATGAACCTTCTTTTACCTGAAATGAGTAAGCTTGTTTGTAGGCACGGTATTTCCTACCCTTCTGTAAAACCTGAAGAGCATGTGGGCAAGGAGCATAAACTGTTCAAACAGCAGGTCCCTTGTGGTCACTCTACCCCCCTTCTTAGCCTGCTAGACTCCAGAGCTCTCTCTGTTTCTTAAAAAAGTGCCTGTAAATATCACAAATTTTGCTGTCAGTTGATGATGGTTTACAACTTTGTTGCAGAGTGGCGTGGGTTGTTGGCTTTTTTTGTTTGATGGACTGTTTTAAAATATTTTCCACTGAACTTCCATTGTAAAAACATTATTATCATTTTACTGGTAAGATAGGATACAAACTTGTTGTTAAAATCAAAATATCTTTATCATCTGGATAGGTTTTAACTTGTCCTACAGTCTGAAGTTTAGAGGTGAATTTGTTGGGCTTGATTTTTGTTTTTTGCATATGGATGGACTCATCACTTACAATTCAAGAGTGGCTGCAGTGGTTCAGATGAGAGGTTTGTGTAGCCCAGCAAACACACTATCCAACAGCATCTCAAGTAGAGATGAAGGCATGCGTGCAAGAACAGAGCTAGCAGACATGACACTTCACCTGAGCACATTCTAAACATTGGCATTTGAGGTATAACTGGCATGGACCTGTTTTCCATGTGTTAAGTAAGATGCAGTGGACTTTATGAGAATTTAAATGCGTATCCATATAAGTAAGTCTGTATTTAAAATATCTGTAATAGTCTTGCTCCTTGCCTTATTTCTGGTTTATCTAGCACAACTGCTATAGGGGAAGGCTGAGGGGGGCAAATGGATAAGGTTATTGAGAAATTGTATGCGGCCTGTGGAGCCTTGACTGGTGTTCTGCAGAGCACTGGCTGGTTGAATGCCTGAAGTCATGTACAGAAAGTGCTGCTTGCATAGCAGTTTCTGACAGGAGATTGAAGCATATGGAGCTGCAGACTGACTAGGCTTGGCTGGACATGATAGCCCCATGTTCTTGCTCTGTGAGTTGGACCTATTATGGAAACTGTTACAGCTGCTTGATTTTAAGTCATTCTGTGCTGGTGTTTATCCAATTGTGGATGAGAACAGTTTGAGAAATCTTTTAATCTGTATCATCTGATCTGTACAGTTCTACTTGATGACAGCTTCTCTGCTCCATCCTCCTATTGTTGTCTTTGTTTTATTTTATTCTATTAGAGCAGTAAGAAACTATGAAGTGTAAACAAGGATTTTTAACAGGTAATCAAACAACCTAGTCTAACTGCCTTCTTTAAGCTAAATTCTGAGTTGTATAGCTGTACAATTTACCTGGCCTCTCATAATATTATAATCTCAAAGTAGTACCACCAGTTCTCTTTTGATTTCCCCTGCAGGCTGAGGGAGGACTGAGAACAGAATCATAGAGTCATAGAATGCTTTGGGTTGGAAGAGACCTCTAGAGGTCATCCAGCCCAACCCCCCTGCAGTGAGCAGGGACAGCTTTAACCACATCAGGTTGCTCAGAGCCCCAGCCAACCTGACCTTGAATGTTTCCAGGCATGGGGCCTCCACTACCTTTCTGGGCAACCTGTTCCAGTGCTTGACCACCTTCATTGTAAAAAATTTCTTTCTTATGTCTAGTCTAAATCTGTTCTTCTTTAGTTTAAATCCGTTATTCCTTGTCCTGTCACAACAGGCCTTGCTAAAAAGATTCTCCCCATCCTTCCTATAGGCCCCCTTTAAGTACTGAAAGCCGCAATAAGGTGTCCTCGCAGCCTTCTCTTCTCCAGGCTGAACAACCCCAACTCTCCCAGCCTGGCCTCATAGGAGAGGTGCTCCAGCCCTCGGATCATTTTTGTGGCCCTCCTCTGGACCTGCTCCAGCAGGTCCATGTCCTTCTTGTGCTGAGGGCCCAAGAGCTGGACGCAGTGCTCCAGGTGAGGTCTCACCAGAGCAGAGTAGAGGGGCAGAATCACCTCCCTCGACCTGCTGGCCACGCTTCTTTTGATGCAGCCCAGGATACGGTTGGCTTTCTGGGCTGCAAACGCACATTGTTGGCTCATGTCCAGCTTTTCATCCATCCACCAGTACCCCCAAGTCCTTCTCCGCAGGGCTGCTCTCAATCCCTTCATCCCCCAGCCTGTATTGATATCGGGGGTTGCCCCATCCCAGGTGCAGGACCTTGCATTTGGCCTTGTTGAACCTCATGATGTTCACAGAGGCCCACCTCTCCAGCTTGTCCAGGTCCCTCTGGATGACATCTCATCCCTCTGGTGTGTCAACTGCACCACTCAGCTTGGTGTCGTCTGCAAACTGGCTGAGGGTGCACTTGATCCCACTGTCTATGTCATTGATGAAGATGTTAAACAGCACCAGTCCCAGTATGGACCCCTGAGGGACTCCACTTGTCACCGGTCTCCATGTGGACATCGAGCCATTGACCAGGCAGCTAATTCCTTATCCATTGAACCGTCCACCCATCAAACCCATATCTCTCCAATTTAGAGAGAAAGACGTTGTGGGGGACTGTGTCGAACGCTTTACAGAAATCCAAGTAGATGACATCCATTGCTTTTCCCTTGTCCACTGATGCAGCACTCCTTCATAGAAAGCCACTAGGTTGGTCAGGCAGGACTTTCCCTTGGTGAATCCATGCTGGCTGTCTCAAATCACCTCCCTGTCCTCCATGTGCTTGAGCATAGCTTCTAGGAGGGTCTGCTCCATGATCTTCCCAGGCACAGAGGTGAGGCTGACAGGTCAGTAGTTCCCAGGGTCCTCCTTTCTTCCCTTTTTAAAAATGAGCACAACATTCCCCTTCTTCCAGTCAGCAGGGACTTCACCGGACTGCCATGACTTTTCAAATGTCATGGAGAGTTGCTTAGCAACTACATCAGCCAATTCCCTCAGGACTCTGGGGTGCATCTCATCAGGTCCCATAGACTTGTATACATTGAGGTTCCTCAGGTGGTCTTGAACCTCATCTTCCCTTACAGTGGGAGGGGCTTTACCGCCTGGATTCTCATCTTTTGGTTCATCGATTTGGGAGGGGTGAGGTGAGAGGTTGCCAGTGAAGACTGAGGCAAAGAAGTTGTTGAGTACCTCCAATTTCTCCTCATCTGTTGATACAAGGTCACCGTTCTTGTTCATCAAGGGGGTACGCTTTCTTTAGCCTTCCATTTCTGGTTGACATACCTGTAGAAGCCCTTCTTGTTATTCTTTACATCCCTTGCCAAATTCAGTTCCAGCTGCGCCTTGGCCTTCCTGACCACCTCCCTACACAACCGGGCACCTTCCCTGTACTCTTCCCAGTATACCTGTCCCTGCTTCCACTGCCTGTGCAGTTCCCTCTTACTCTTTAGTTTGACCAGCAGGCCTTGACTCAGCGATGCTGGTTTCTTCCCTTCCCTGCCTGATTTCTTACACATGGGGACTGAGAGTTCTTGCACTCTATGGAAGGTGTCCTTAAAGATCTGCCAGCTCTGTTCCATTCCCCTGTCCCTGAGGACCGTTGCCCAGGGGGTCCTTCTGACTAACTCCTTGAAGAGCTGGAAGTTTGCTTTTCTAAAATTTAGGGTCCTGACTGTACTCCTTGCTTTTCCCGTGTCACTCAGGAGCGTGAACTCCACCAACGCATGATCACTGCAGCCCAAGCTGCCTTCAGTCTTGACATCACCGATGAGCTCGCATGCATTGGTGACCATTAGGTCCAGTATCGCGTCCCCTCGGGTAGGGGTGTCTATAACGTGGCTTAGGAAGCTGTCGTCTATGTATTCCAGGAATCTCCTGGATTGCCTACAGCTCGCCGTGTTGCTTTTCCAGCAAATGTCGGGGTGATTGAAGTCCCTCAGCAGGATGAGAGTTTGCAAGCGTGAAGCCTCCCGGAGCTGGAGAAAGAAGACTTTGTCAGTAGGATCCCCTTGATCAGGTGGCCTGTAGTAGACACCAATCACAAGGTTCCCTTTGTTGCCTCTGTCTCCGACTCTTACCTTAGAATCATAGAATCATAGAATCGTCTAGGTTGGAAAAGACCTTTAAGATCATCCAGTCCAACCATTAACCTACACTACCAATTCCACTCTAAACCAATCAAGGGTAGACTAGACTAAACCACGTCCTGAAGTGCCACATCTAGATGTTTTTTGAACACTTCCAGGGATGGGGACTCCACCACCTCTCTGGGCAGCCTGTTCCAATGCTTGACTACCTTTTCCGTAAAGAAATTTTTCCTAATTTCCAGCCTAAACCTCCCCTGGCGCAGCTTAAGCCCATTTCCTCTCGTCCTATCGCTAACTACTTGGGAGAAGAGACCAACACCTTCCTCACTAAAAACTCCTTTCAGGTAGTTGTAGAGAGCGATAAGGTCTCCCCTCAGCCTCCTCTTCTTTAAGCTAAACAGTCCCAGTTCCCTCAGCCACTCCTCATAAGGCCTGTGCTCCAGACCCTTCACCAGCTTCATTGCCCTTCTCTGAACATGCTCCAGCACCTCAAAGTCTTTCTTGTATTGAGGGGCCCAAAACTGGACACAGTATTCCAGGTGCAGCCTCACGAGCGCCGAGTACAGGGGGACAATCACCCCCCTGCTCCTGCTGGCCACACTATTCCTGATACAAGCCAGGATGCTGTTGGCCTTCTTGGCCACCTGGGCACACTGCTGCCTCATGTTCAGCCGGCTATCTACCAACACCCCCAGATCCTTTTCAGCCAGGCAGCTTTCCAGCCACTCCTCCCCAAGCCTGTAGCATTGCATGGGGTTGTTGTGACCCAAGTGCAGGACCCGGCACTTGGCCCTGTTAAACCTCATCCAGTTGGCCACGGCCCATCGATCCAGCCTGTCCAGGTCCCTCTGCAGGGCCTTCCTACCCTCGAGCAGATCGACACTCCCACTCAGTTTGGTGTCATCTGCAAACTTACTGAGGGGGCACTCAATCCCCTCATCCAGATCATTGATAAAGATATTGAACAAGACTGGCCCCAAAACAGAGCCCTGGGGAACACCGCTCGTGACCGGCTGCCAACTGGACTTAACACCATTCACCACAACTCTCTGGGCTCGGCCACCCAACCAGTTCTTTACCCAGCGAAGAGTATGCCTGTCCAAGCCATGAGCTGCCAGCTTCCCGAGGAGGATATTATGTGAGACGGTGTCAAAAGCTTTGCTAAAGTCGAGGTAGATGACATCCACAGCCTTTCCATCATCTACCAGGCGGGTCACCAGGTCATAGAAGGAGATCAGGTTGGTCAAGCAGGACCTGCCTTTTGTGAACCCATGCTGGCTGGGTCTGATCCCCTGGTTGACCTGCACTTGCCTGTTGAGTTCACTCAAGATGAACCTCTCCATAATCTTCCCTGGCACCGAGGTCAGGCTGACAGGCCTGTAGTTCCCCGGGTCCTCCTTCTGGCCCTTCTTGTAGATGGGTGTCACATTGGCAAGCCTCCAGTCATCAGGGACCTCCCCTGTTAACCAGGACTGCTGATAGATGATGGAAAGTGGCTTGGCAAGCTCCTCTGCCAGCTCCCTCAGCACTCTTGGGTGGATCCCATCTGGCCCCATAGACTTGTGAGTGTCCAGGTGGCGTAGCAGGTCATTAACTGCTTCCTCCTGGACTATGTGGGCTCCATTCTGGTCCTCATCCCTATCCTCTATCTCAGGGGCCTGAGTACCCTGGGGATGACCGGTCTGGCTGTTAAACACAGAGGCAAAGAAGGCGTTAAGTACTTCAGCCTTTTCCTTGTCCTCGGTGACAATGTTCCCCCCCACATCCAGCAAAGAATGGAGACACTCCTTGGCTCTCCTTTTATTGCTGATGTACTTATAAAAGCATTTTTTATTGTCTTTTACAGCACTGGCCAGATTGAGTTCTAGCTGGGCTTTTGCCTTTCTAATTTCCTCCCTGCAGGACCTAACAAGATCCCTGTACACCTCCTGAGTTGCCCACCCCTTCTTCCAAAGGCGGTAGACTCCTTTTTTCCCTGAGTCCCCGCAAAAGCTCCCTATTCAGCCAGGCCGGTTGTTTTCCCCGCTGGTTGGTCTTACGGCACACGGGGACAGCCCGCTCCTGCGCCCTTAAGACTTCCTTCTTGAAGAGGGCCCAGCCTTCCTGGACCCCTTTGCCCTTCAGGACCGCCTCCCAAGGGACTTTCCCAACCAGGGTCCTGAAGAGGCCAAAGTCTGCCCTCCGGAAGTCCATGGTAATAGTTTTGCTGCCCCTCCGCTTAGCATCACCCAAAATTGAGACCTTTATCATGTCGTGGTCGCTAAGCCCGAGACGGCCTCCGACCTCGACATTTCCCACAAGCCCTTCTCTGTTAGTAAACAGCAGGTCAAGCGGGGCACCTCCCCTGGTAGGCTCGCTTACCGGCTGCATCAGAAAGTTATCCTCCACACACTCTAGGAACTTCTGAGACTGTTGCCTCTCTGCTGTGTGGTATTTCCAGCAGATGTCCGGCAAGTTGAAGTCCCCCACAAGAACAAGGGCTAGCGATTGTGGGACTTCTGCCAGCCGTTTATAGAATGCCTCATCTACCTCTACATCCTGGTTGGGTGGTCTATAGCAGACTCCCAACAGGACATCCGCCTTTCCGGCCTTCCCCCTCATCCTTACCCATAAGCATTCCACCTTGTCATCACCACTGTCAAGCTCTATGCAGTCGAAACACTCCCTAACATACAGAGCCACCCCACCGCCTTTCCTTCCCTGCCTATCCCTTCTGAAGAGCTTATAGCCATCCAGTGCAGCACTCCAGTCATGAGAGTCATCCCTTTAAGCTTTCGACCTGCTCGTGGCTATTCTTCAGGGACAGCTCTTCACATGGTATTGATTTCTTTATGTAGAGGGCAACACCTCCACTCCTCCTTCCTTGCCTGTCCCTTCTGAACAGCCTGTAGCCATCAATAGCCACATTCCAGTCGTGGGATTCGTCCCACCAAGTTTTGGTTATGGCAATCAGGTCGTAGCTTTCTAGTAGCACAGCAGCTTCCAACTCCTCCCGTTTGTTGCCCATGCTGTGTGTGTTCGTGTAGAGGCATTTAATCTGGGCTGTTGGCCGTGGCACCTTCTTAGTGGAACATCCCTTGTTTCCCTTGGGGTGTTTCACGAAGGTTTCCTTGTTAGCTCCTACTACCTCAGGAGCCCCCAGCTCATCTCTGCAAGACTTCGACTGTGCTGCAGCATCCCCATTGTGCCTCTGGGCAACAGGTTGAGGGCTCATAGTAGCACCCCGTCCCTCTAACCATTTGTTGCATCAAGAGGGCTTTGGAAGGTACCCAGTTTATTGTTATAAGTCCGGTCACGTTCAGTACACTGAAATATCACGGTTACGGATGCACAAATAACATAGGCACCTTTTGTCTAGTCGTGCTGCATGAACTACCATGGCCACACTTAAAGCGTCTGGTCACGTTCAATGACCACTATCATGGCTAGACCAATAAATCAAGGCAATTTATTAAAGCAACAGACACACAAGTTCTTTGGATTACCAGGGATAAATTCACTGACTGCAAGGCACATGCAAATACCAAAGCTTTGGATAACACAGGTGCATCAAAAGACATAAAAGCAACTCTGTAGAGGTTTCTAAATTTCCCGGGGAGGCACTTGGTATAACCAAGTGTTAGATTCTTACCCAAAGGTGTCCCGATGGGGGGGAAGAGAGGCTCAGCCCGTCGACTGATCCCAGAGGACAGAGTAGCACGCGATAGTATCTTCCCTAACATCCCCTCTCTCTTAGGCTAATTTATACTATTTTTTACCTTTCAGGTGGAGCTTGGGTGACTCTAGTCATACATACTTTATTATGATTGGTGTAAAACTTTCTTCCTTCCTTTTAAAGGTATAGGCTTGGAAAAATTCAAAGCACAGGCTCAGTGAGGAGTGGTCTCACCTTAGAGGCAGGTAGTTTTTGGGATGGAGGTGTGCTTTGGTGTTATAATGATATTATAATGAGCAAAGTTTACCAAAAGGACAGCATTTTGTCAAAATCATGACAGTTCATTGGCTCAGGGTATCAATTATGCAGCTTATTGGTGCTGTGGTAATCCTCCGAGTTCCCTTATTGCAGAGCTTGGCTGTGGTGTCTCCACACCACTCCACTCTCTAGGCAAGTCCTCCTAGAGGCAGTACGTCAGGCTCCCCTGGGGTTTCTGACATCTAAGGCTGCAGGCTTAGGGAACTTCCTGTGGAATAGATTCCAGATGCATTCCACCTGGAAAGCTTCTTCAGTGCTGTGCCTTTCTTAAAATCGTAAACCTAAGTTTAATGTCTAAGTCACCTCCAGCAATTACTCCACACTATTGTGTACCATCCCACAGCTTGTCACAGGCAAGCCTGATATATTCTCCCTCCCCATTCACATCTAGTTTAAAGACCTGTCAATGAGTCCTGCAAGCTCCTGAGCAAAGACCCTCTTTCCCCTTTGAGAAAGGTGGCTCCCATTTGATGCCAGCAAGCATGGTGCCATGTAGGCCATCTCATTGTCAAAAAACCCAAAGTTGTGACGGTGGCACCAGACATGGAACCATGTATTAAGAGATTGGATCCTCCTGTTCCTACCAATGTCACCTCCCACAACTGGAAGGAGGGAGGAAAAGATAACCTGTGCCCCCGATTCCCTCACTAACTGTCCCAAGGCCCTGAAGTATCTTTTAATCACCCTTGGGCTGTGCACTGCAACTTTGTCACCACCCATGTGGAAGAGTAGTAAGGGGTAGTAGCCCAAGGGCTGTACCAGGCTGGGAAGTCTCCTGGTGATATCTCTGACCCGGGCTTCTGGCAGGCAGCAGACTTCCCTATGAGGAGGGTCCACCTGGCATATTGGACCCTCCATTGCCCTCAGGAGGGAGTCTTCTATGACTATGACCCGTCTTTTCTTCCTTGTTGAGGTGGTAGTAATATGGGGGGTAGGTCTTTGTGGTCTTGGCAACTCTTCTGGTGTAGATGGATCGACGCCCGCATCATCCACTGACTGGTCCTCCACCTCTAGAGCCTCATACCTATTGTGCAGAGGCACCTGGGGGTTCACTGTGGACGAGGAAAAGGTTTGCTTGCCACCCCGATTGTGGACTTGTTTCCACTCCCTGCTTCCCTCTAAGACCCTGCCTACATCCTGGTGGGGGGAGGATACTGGCTCCCTTTGGTCACAGGCTTTTTCTGGAGGCTGTCCCTGGTCAGGTTTCTGGGAGCTCAGAGCATGGTTCCACCTGTCTATCTCTTGCTCAGACTCCCTGATGCTCCGCAGCCTGTCTATTTCCTCCCTTAGCTCTGCCACCAGGCCGAGTAGATAGTCCACCTGGTCACAGCGCACACAGCTGTTCCCTCCACTGCCATCTGTTCCCAGTGCAAGCTGGTGGCAGTCTCTGCAGCTGGAGACGGGGACAGCTGTGTGTTTCCCTGGGAGCTCAGTCTGAGTAGATACCTCCTTTCTGGCTAGTGCAGAGGATACAGCCTTCCGCCGGGTGGGTACCATGGCCGTGCCTAGGCTCCCTCTCACCAACTGAACTTACCAAACCTACCTCTGGAGCTAGGAAGGGGACTTGGCCTTCCCCGCACGCTCTGACCGTGCGAACTGCCGCGCAAACTGACGCCCCACGCCCTCCTGCCACACCACGCCCTGTTTGCCCGTCCTGGTCACCGTGCTCCTGGTCACTCACACTCCCTGGGGGCTGCTTTTATAGGTGGGAGGGTTTGGCCGCCGTCTCTTCTGTCCCCGCCCACGCTGCGTCAGAGCTGCTGCACATCAGCAGCTCGCCCTTTCCCGCTCTTCCCCGCTCTAGGCTGGGGGCTGGGCTGCCCGCTCTCTCCCTGCACTTTTTGCCACCTTAGCAAGGGTGCCCCAGCACGAGCGTCCGCTCCAGAGGCCTTTGCCTCAGTTGACTGCTATTGAGAATAGCAATATTTGAAACATTCAAGGCTTTTATTATTCCCCATTTGTGGGTTGTTATGTGTTTAAAAAAAAAAAACAACCAAAAAAAAACCACCACAAAAAACCAAAACCAAACAAAACAACAGAAACAAAACCAAGGTAGATTTTAACAGGGTGAAAGAATAGAATAAAACAATTGCAGAGAGTAGGTAGGGATCCACATCTAAACGCTGAACTGTGTGGCATCAAGCAGATTTTTTCGTGCCTAAAATGGAGTAGGAATGGACTAGTCCTGCTTTAGAAAGGAATATTGTTGACATGCATTAAAGATGTTAGGTGGTGGAATTGGTCTTTTTGTTAAGCATGGGATTTCTTGCCAAGGACAGAGAACATCAAAATGTACATTAAAATGGAATCTTTGTCAAACTACTTAAAGACAGATTTCTCAAAAGAATGGTTACAATGGGTGAGGTTCCACATAACCTCTTCTTGTATAAAAAGTTTTTTAGTGTAGTGTACATATATAAAATGAAAGGCTGTCAAGTATGCATACAAGGGAGAATTTCATGCCTTTCAAAGGGAGTTTCACTAACAGCACCCTCTTTTATTGTGGAACTTTCTATAGGATGCCATGAAAATTACATTTGGGTGGAGAAGCATAAAAATTTAACAACAAAGCCACAGAACAATTTGATGTGGAACCTGCCATACACTCCTTTCCTGGATGACTTTGTTGTAGACTGGATGACAATGATGAAAATTATGGCCAACACAAAGACTAAGACAACAGAGACAAATGTCTGTCTTTGTGTAGTAGAGCAAACCTTCCAAAAAAACAGAGACTAAGAATTGGTAAAAAGCATTTAGGAAAAGCAATAGACCAAATGGAACTCAAAATTATGCCAGAACAAACATCCTTAAAACACCTGGCCAGGAATGAACAATGTTCCAGGAAACATTTTTCAGAAGGACAGACAATGTCTGACTTGTATTTTTTTTATGTTAATGGAGACTTCAAGAAAGAAGTAATATCAAGAATAGAAATGCTTTTTATTCTAGCATTTAAGCAAGTCAACAGCATGCTGAAATCAAAGACATATAATAGACTAAACTGAGAGTTTGTAATTGAATATCGACATCTGTGGTCTTTTACAAATGGATGGCCTGGTTAAATATTAGTGAAGAAACTATATACCTTTTAAAGCAAGAATGCAGCAAGTTCTTAGCTCAAGAACATGAGAAAGGAAATATAGGGCATATACACATAGTCTTTGAGTCTTTCTATGGAAAAAAATAGTTTGAGGAAAAGTCTCAACCAAGACACACCTTAAAATGAACCAGGACACATGAAGCAATGGACCTTCAGAATAATATTTTTTTTTTTGAAATTATGGCAGGAATGCAATCAGTGTTACGAGAAGACATTTCCAAAATAGAGAAGTCTCTGAGATTCTTCCCTCAGGGCAAGGCCTCTATTGCAGCCTCTGGTTTTGTCATCTGTTTCCCTAGATCCTCTTTTGGTATGCTTCACAGTAGTTCCTCCAAACTCAAATGCAAAAAAGGCATGGGTAGGAAGGTAAATTTTAATGAACTGTAATTTCCAAGTGATAGTCTGAAAAATAATTTTCTCTGAAGCATATGGACTGATCATGTTCTGCCACCTGGACTTCCAGAGTTGTAGTGCCAGCACAAGGATGAAAAGCAGATTCTTCTTTCCACAGGACTATGGGAAGAATACACAAAAGAGACTTCTTTCTTCTCCAGATCTGCTAATCTGGTTCTTACTGTGCAACAACTTCTCTAGACACTCCAAGGCACTTTACAATATTAGGTAGTGTGATTAGAGAGTTAATTAGGAAACTGTGTAATAATGTGATGAGAGAGAACTGATGTTTTAAAGCCTGTACATTATAGCCAAAATGATTTCATTTCATTAATAAATAAATCAGATTAATTTCCACTCAGATATCTTATGCTTCAAGTGCTGTTGGATGCTGTGACTTAAAGTCAAAGTGGAGGTATGAATCATTGTCATTATATGACTTGGAATTCATTCGTTCTCACAAAGCTACCCAAAAAACAATGCAGAATGGTGTCTTGTGGTGAGTCAGCACTAGAGCTTGTAGAGCCTGGTGAGAAGAATGAAGGACAGTTATTTTTGGTAACACCAGCAGCAGAGAGCTTGTGTACAAACCATTACCCATATGGGAAAATGGATAAACAAAAAACAACAGAATGGATAGAAACCTTTACATTTCTTCATGAGGTGAGAAAGCACAAGGTTCACAGGTTGAGGCTTTGTTAACATGAAACCTAGAGGGGTTCTATCCAGAAATCTACATATAAAGACAGTGAAGGCAGCTTGCTTCTGCAGTACCTATCAAATTACTTTGGGTCTCTTCTTTCTTGGCTTTTGTATAATGTTAAGAGTGGAGTACATTAGGTGATGCTAGCACCTTTCCTAGCTGGAGCTATTTCCATTATATTAGTAAAGATGCCTCTACATTTTCTGAAGGAGATGTGTTTCCTCAGACTACTCACAGCCTATTTCCTTTGCCAATTACTAGTCCCTTTTGCATATACCTTGATCCTCTGTTTGGGTTTAGGCTTGTTCCTGTGTTCAGATTTAAGAAGAAATTTTTTTTGCTGACCATTAGGGAATACAATGAGGTGGTAGTTGCTTTCAATAGTGATCATTCTAACACAGTAAAAAGAATGACATTTTCAAAGTGAAATAAAATCTACTTTTGAGGAGTTTTTATGATGACACACAATCACTGAATGTATCATGTCCACAATCTGAATGTTAGTGAGAAGCTCTTTTTCACTCTGCATAGCTTGCAAAACATGTAGAAGGCTTTTCTTATTTGCACATACAAGATCTTGAGACACATCAACAGGAATCATGGTTGCAGTTGAATACTACCGAGGATGTCATTTAGCATATACTGTACATGCCCAAACAGCCCAACAGTAACTATGTAAAATCATACTGTTGCTGACACAAAAAATTCAGCCTAGGGACCTCCTGAAAACTTCATGTCCTTCTATGGCTTGCGCTAAAGTGTGAAGCCTATTTACATGGAAAAGTCATGAATCCATAACATATGGAGGTAGGAAATTACAACACATGATCACATTTACATAGGTGAAAATACAATTGCTTTCTGAGAATTTCTGAAAATTTACTGCTTTCTGGGAAGACATTCATGTTGATATCAGGAATAAAATTAATTTAAGAATGTATGAAGTCTGATCTGAGGTCTGATTCTGTGAGTTGTTGGGTGCCACAAGCTATTATTAGGCACCTTGAGCTGAAACTGATGTTCATCAGAAGAGAACACTCATGTCTCAAAGGGCAGAGTCCTCGTCATCTCATTTCCAGGATCATAATGATCTGGGACACACGGTTATGCACAGATGGAGGCAGTGGCAGATACTATATTGCCATAAAAAATTAATGAAGTCTCTTTGCTGTTATGAACAGGGAATTGCATACATTTTTTTTTTCATTCTGCAGAACACTGAGTCTTAATGTTTAATTGTACTACCATCTTTTGAAAAAAAGAACATTAAAATGAATAACACATCTAAACTACATTTAGAAGCAATTATGTTAAGCTGTATATTTGAGTTCTTATGTAGCATTTCTGTTTGAAAATTTTCAAATTATGAACATCAAAACATCTTCTGTACTCTGTTTCAGTTGTGTATGGTACTAATTTATCAATTTGAATAAAAGAAAATGTGGCTTGTCTATAGAAAACACACCATTCTTGGAACACACATTTAAATGATACTTTTACCAAAACTATTTCTTTTCTGCCATAGGAATGTTACACACATCTGCATTTCCTTAAGTCTTATTGATATTGAGGGTATACTTTTGACACCCACTTTTCAGCAAAAAGATTAAGCATCTACGATGGGAGTGCAGCATACAGAGTTAAATCCCACTTGTTTTACCCACATGATTAGAGCCAATAAAATCTATGTGAGAGAATATATGAGTTGAAAACGGTACTAATCTAAAAAAAGCCGATTATCATTTGATAAATACTGTTAATACACTTACTGTAGCAGCAAAGCTTGCTGTCCAACTGAGGTAACTTTCTGTATGTGTGCAATTCTGGACTGCACTGAGGGTCAGAAATACAAAGAGACAGTACTGTGAGAAAAGCACAGTTATTAAGCTATTTAACTGGATATTCTTAACGTGTGCATGGTTTTCCAAACATCTTAGAGGGTGAATGAATATTTGATATGCCCTTGAAAAAGCTAAGTGTTATGCAGGAACAGAAGAAATTAATACATTCACATGATGTTGTGGTTTTTTTTTTTTTTTTTTTTTTTTAATCTCACATTATGTTGCAAATAATGAGAGTTCCTTTACTTTTTGAGTTTCTGAGTATCATGAGTAGTAACACCTGAAGGGTATTGTAGCTTAGCTGTAGTAGAGCATTGCAGCTCATGTAAATCTGGAAAAACATGGTGCAGAATAATGAATTAGTAGTGTCTCCAACTCTTGGTTTGGTTGTTTATGTAAGTCCTAAATTGCAGTCTCTTACTGCAGTGTTATTTATTTATATTGTGTTAGAATCTGAGCTGTAAGTGTGACATGGATCTCCGGAGACCTTTTCTAGTTTTCTCCATCCACTATATCGTGGTTTCCAACTACTAGTCCCAGGTCTTACCAGTGAGACCTAAAGCACATTGCAGATGAACTTTGGGGCCAGGCTGATAAGCTGTAGCTGAATTTGTCTGTGAGAGGGGCCATGAGAGAATGACAGCAGTTCTGGAAATTGGGCACTCTCAATACAGCAACTGGACCCCTGCTAGATGCAAAAAATAACTAGATGTTGTGCAACCAAAAAAAAAAAAAAAAAGTGGAGCTCTTTCATGTGACATTGCCCCTTGTTTTCTGGTTACTTAACTGTAGCAAGTGGAATTTCTTACCAAAACACATTTTCCTTGGAGTTTCCTTTAAGTGAAGGTGGTTTTGGAGTTCACTTCAACAGAATGTTTTTGTTTATAGCTCACAAGACAATTAGCTAAGACCCTAATTTTTACTGGCTTTGGGGCTCTGTGTGATTTAGGCAGTCCCCTGCCATTTTTTAAGCTGTTATTTCCCTTCAAGACATGCCACCTAGAAAAAGGAGATTAGGGGAAATTTTGCACACTTGAAACTATCCTTTAGTAGGTTTTACAGTGCTATGGCTCTCTCCTGGCGCTTACAGCACAGCATTCATACCATAAAATCTACTGTGTCAGATCCATAAGCTTCACTCAGTGTTGAACAAATAAGGGACTTGAACCGAATCCTGGGGGGAAAAAATATCATTTACAAATTTTTACATTTTTATGAACAGCTACCATAACTGCAAAATGGGTACAGGTGGGCAAAGAGATAGTTCCTATTTCACAATGTCTTACAGCAAATCACACAGTTATTTTCCTGTTTTAGCTTGCTATTTCAGGAATTTATTATTATTATTATTATTAGTTATATCCTCTCCAAAATTTTTCCTTCTTAAAGCACCAGGTCTTCAGGATTTTGAAAAATGCCTTGTACATAAATTCTGAACTCTGTTAGTTTGGACTGCTTTTTAAGCAGCAGGCATCTTAAGAATTAATTGCTTTTGTGGCTTTGGACCAATTGAGAGAGATCTCCAAAGATGTATAAAATAAGATTTTTTTGTTGTTATTGTTGTTTAAAAAAGAAGAAATAAAAAAAATTGTCTGGTTACAATAGAATTATCTTCTACGTTCTTACTGCTGCAGTGTTGTAGATTTCAAGCAAATACTTGTTCTGACATATCAGATGAGCGTCTGACCTTTTCACATTTCATGAGATACTATTTAACGTGATCACTTGCTATGATAATATAACAATTGTTATGGGATATAAGTCAATTCTGCATGTTAATAATTTAGAGTGGTTATGTTTTAAAGCAAATCAGAATCTTGATTTATTTCACTCAGAAGCTTGGAGACATATTCACTAGTAACTTAATTATTGGTATGAGCAAGAGGAACTCTTACCGTAAAGCCAAGTGTTATACACATTTGCAGTCACACTAAGAATTTGTTATCTATAACTTGTATTTTTATGCTTTCAGCTAAAGCTGAAGTCATATTTTGGCTTATTCCATTTACAGCATTTATACTGCACATTTTATAAGTCTGCAGTCCCACAAATAAAGAAGAAAGGTGTGCTCTTAAAATGACAGACTACTTCCATAAGCCATCTCACTGATGAAAAAACAGATCATATCTTATTGCAAAGTATAGTGTTAATGCCTGAAAAGAGAGTTACTCATAGCAGTTGTTTTGGTATCTCTAGCTCCGTTTCTTTGTGCACAAGATGGCAGGTTCGGTTTTGCACCATTAACCTTGTCAGAAAATGCACAGTGAATGTTTCATTTCATGAATCTGATTCTTATAAGCTTCTTGTTGATGCTATTTTTTTTCCTATATCCTTTAAAGACTGGATAGGTTAACTGCTTTTACATAGTCAATAATTCTCTGGTCTCCTGCTTTTCTCTACCTACAAGTGATTAACATGCTAAACTGATTTTTTTTTAATGATTCTTCCAGCTATTGGTCATCTACAGTGCTGTCTCTTTGGAATCTTCCTGCAACCCATTATATTGAGAGAGGTAAATTACTCTGCCAGTGTGGCAAGTGGGCATGATCTATGTCATTGTAGGCACCTGTGTGCTTGCAATAGGAGGTTGGACAGTCTGTTAAGCTTGGTGTTGGGTATCCTCTAGTTTGGACCCATTTCCTTTCAGTTTGGAAAACTCCTTAATGTCTGTGTTTGAAGAATTCTTTCATCAGAAACTGCCAGCTCTTGTAAGCTTTACAGTTGTAATTGATTGATAGTCTTCAGAAGAAAGGAGGAAAAGAAAAGCCACAAATCTGACTTTTTTTTCTTTTAGTTAGCTGGAGGGGAGGGCTGATTCTATTTTTAGTTGTTCCTGATTTCATGCGTATGGAGGTTTACACTCACGAATACCCATAAATCTTATGCTAGAAAACTGTAGGGATTAAATCAAACAGAGACTTCTCATGCAATATGAGAGACAGTAACAGAGCAATTCTACTATTTATTATATAGTTTTTGCCTCTTTAAACATAAACCAAAAAAAGTTATCTGGGATGACCAGCTGGGTTAGCTCAGTTGGTTAGAACATGGTGCTAATAATGCCAAGTTCACAGGTTCAATCCCTGCTTACTGCAGGGGGGTTGGGCTTGATGATCTCTCAAGGTCCCTTCCAACCCAAAACATTCTATGATTCTATGTTGGTGTCTTTAGGAATCCCAATGGCTGGCAATTCTGCCATCTTCCCAAAACAAAGAAAAAAGCTTCACATTAAGTGACAAACTTGACAGGCAGCAGTACTGAATTTGTTAGATCAATATCCAAGTTACAATAAACACCTTTACACTTTAGGTATACAACAAATTTTCTTGTTTTGTGTGAGCACACTTTCAGTGTCAGTCGAATTTATTGGTTCAGAAGCACTGAGAACCAATGGTACGCTTTATATTTTATTAGCCAAACAAACATGAAGTACTGCTGTGGCACCTTTTTGAACCAGGTACAGTCCACTGAGAAGCCAAAACTTGATTTTAGTACCACTGGATTCAATGCAGCTATCGGTATTTGCAACAAATGTAAGATTTAGTTTGCTCTGAATTCCCTATACGAGCTTCACTCTCAAAAAGGATCAGAATCTCCATACAGGAATGGAAATTTTTAGTCTTTTCATTGTGCTTACTTTTCTTCAAATTGTTTTTCAAGTAGCTGGAAGATTGTGTACTTACACGGCACAAGGAGCATTCTTAAAAATAAGTAATATAATTATCCAGTTAATCAGACAAGTTTTTTCTTATTTTTATGCTAGCTGCTTTCTTTCCTTCCAAGTCAAGTTTCTACTTTCATCTCTGCACCAAAGGTCTTGCTCTGCTCCCTAAGAGGGCAAAGCAGACACAGGCACGCAAGTCTGCAAGGCAGAATTAAGGCCCCATTTGTTGGGAGGAAATTTCAAGGATTCAACACATAATTTTTAGAAGCCATTTGAGAGAAATGTTTACATTTTACATATACCTGGTTTGAATGCCATATGGACAGCTGTGCAGCCCAACTGCTGGGGGTATGTGTGTGCAACACCTAGGACAACACTAGTGTTTTCAGGTTCAGAGAGGCAGAACATATCTTCTGCATCCTATGCAACTGGTCAGCTTTCAAGACCAGATTGAGATCTTTCTACATGACACTGCTTTGAACAGTAGAGATTTCTTTAAAAACGTTGCCAATGGGAAGTATGTCAAAAGCACTTCTTCCTTAGAATGATAGCTGCAAATTGATATCTGGATCTTTCACCAGCTGTTAGAAGCTCTCTGGCCTGTTCCATGTGAGAGGATCACACCGGACACACATCACATGCCTTTCTGACCATAAAAGTTATGGACTCTGTAAGATGAAAACTGAAGGTTCAATCTAAGATAAGCAGTGTTTGGTAAAAGTCAGTTAATGTATGTTGCAACTGAAATTTAGTGAAAACAACTCAGCTTGAAAGAGTTTGAAAATGGACTATACTAGCTACTGCTTTTTTTTACCAGGTATGCCTTTCATCACTGTGTAAGTCAGTGTGGTTGACAAAGAGAGATGGGAGGATAAAAGAAGGTAAAAAGTGATGATCTTGGTGCTCTTAACTAATTCTCTCCAAAATTTAGTATTATTAGTTAATGTTCCAGGTTTTCTTTTATTTAGTGCTTGAATGTTTTATCTTCAGTATTAGTCTTCCCTTAAGTTGAGTGGGGTTTTTGTTCATTTTTTTAAAATTGTGGAACAGTGCCCAGCTGGCCACAGAGAGCAAAATAGTTCACAAAAACCTGAAAGAGAGTTTTGTGAGTAATGCATTTTTCAGGTTAGTGGTCAGATAACAGGGACATTTTGGGCTCAGGAGAATCTTAAAGGGAATTATTTAAAATTGGGGTAGAAAATATGGGGTTTTTTTCCCCTCAAATGAAGATCTTTTGCTATTTGAAATTATATTTAGGGAAGTTTGGCTCTTTAATGTTAGCACTTCAAAAAAAAGTCTTTTTCTATAGTGTTGTTTGAAACAAATAACATATATTTTGTTTTTCTAAACTGTCAGAATGAAATGTTTCTGTATCCTCAAAACCTCAGTCTCTGTATTTTAAAGCTGAATTCACAAATAGGCTCAGTCTTCTTGTAGCTGAACTTTTTGATTAATTTGCTATTGCTTAAAAAGTTTTATCCATCTCTCCTTGGGGCCAAACGTACCACTGTTCCAGTATAATTTATTAGATTGTTGTAGTTATCAGAAAGGCCATGGAGCCTTCTAGAGAAGTCTGGCATGTTGCCAGTGTTTGTAAGGAACTCAATTCAACAATTTCATACCTGCTAGCCCATGCTGCAATTGCACTTTTGCACAGAGTTGGGTTTTTTGGAATTTTTAGAGCTTTTATTTACAAAAAAGAAGCAAGAAAAATAGGGTTTGTGTATGTGTGTTGGGAAGAAATGAATGTATCTAATTAGCTCCTAGACATCATTAAAAATGAAGAAAAAGACATTTCATGTGAAGTAAAGAATAAAGAGTGAAGTGTTGCCTTGTGCTCCTTCACAGTGGGCAAATTGGAGGCAGAATAATCTTGTGACTGGGGCTCCAGATTGTGTATCAGGGAGCAAAGTGTTTTAGTGTAGGTAAGGTAAGTCAGTCCACGTTATTGCGTGCAGCTTACTACTCTTTAGCCTGTTTCTCAGCTAGGTAAAGGGACTTGCCTCAATCCTGACATGGCTTTGGCCACTGCATTGATGTGTAATATAAGTATACTCATTTTATGCTATAGTTGTTGAAGATGGTGCTCGCTTTTTAATGGGAGTTGCCTATTTTGCTCTGGGATTGCACAATGGGGTGTCTCAGCTTGTCTAGTGTTCTTAGACACTCAGAGGATATAAAGGTTACTCCACACTGTGAAAATGTCTTTTTAGGGACAGTTCATATCCAAACATCTTTCCTCATTCTGGTGTTTTTCTATCCGGCCTCTACTAAAACTCTGAATTGAGTAGTATCAAAACAAAACTGTTAGGTTTTTTTTATCTTTCTAGGTAGAAAAGTGAAAGAATGACAGGTGGATGAGTATCCCTGCTACTATTACACAGCTATCAGAAAGCAGAAGCAGCAAATCAAACATCTTCTGCATGGGTTTGGGGCCCAGATGGGCCTCGGTGGGTTTGCAGTCAAATACTAGACGGTGTTGATGTCACATTGCCATTTGTTTTTCTGTTATCGTTATGCCTAATAGTTAGATAAATGTTAGAATGAATTTATTAATCTACAGCAGAGTTGCATTCAATTTGCTGTGCAAGTGCAGTATAAAATTAATTCGCAAATTTTATTTAGAGTCTGAAAACAGCTTTCTTCCTCATGTTAAGTTATTGTTAAGAAACTTTCTGACTCTCTAGTAATAGGTTTTGAGCTTAAATTACAGGGATTTTAAATTTTTATAAGAAGTTATTTTTTAAAATAAAAAGGATTTCAGATTTTTGAATTTTGTATTCGGGTTTTACAGTTGCTATTAATTATTTGTACCTTTGAATACTCTTTTCCATCTCTACATACCAGTTTATATGTAATCCCATAAAAATCACCAGAGTCCTTAGTCAAGATTCTTATGGGAAAGCAAGCTGGAAATCTTCACTGGAAGCTTTGGATTTTCTCTGGTTTCAATGTTGGAAACATCTGGACAGGACAGTCTCTCCTTCCTGCAGTCTTCAAAACATGTTCACCTTAATCTTCTTTTCCATCTTTACTCAGGCTTCATTAGGTCAGCTGTGGTCTGGTGAGGGGTCAATTGCTGTTGGAAATTCTGAGACCAGATCTCACTGCCTCTGTAATCTCCTAGTTTTTCTGCTGGGACAAACTGATAGAACAGTTTTAATATAGCCCTTCCTCTCTGTCTCTTCATTCTTATGCTATTTAGAAATGTAGATATGTGAAGAATTAAAAATTTGAACCAGGTGTTATTGTGAAATTAAAGTACAAAATTAATAAAATTATATAATATTACATTTTATTGAGGCTAGAGAACAAATGACTCATGTTACTGTTAATTTTATTCTGTTTGCAGCATTAAATTAATGATATTAATATAAAAATAATAGAACTAATATGATAAAACTACTATCATGCTAACATCAACATGAAACATTTTGTCATGCCTGAGACAAAATATTTTAGTTTTTCCACTGAAAATATAATCTAAAAGCTTATTTTCTTGCAAGGTGTTACTTCAGTGGAACTGTACAGAAAACTGCCCATCAGAAAATAAGGTGGCCAAATCTACCCTGAAACTTTTTTGGAAAATGTCTTTTCCATGGTAGGTAGTGTAACTCAAAATGGCCATGTCATGTTTGTTAGTCTCTCCCCAGATTTGGATTTCAGACAATTATTTCAAAGCTGTTGACATACAGGCTCCCATTAATTTCAAAGATGAAGGGAAAGAGGAGAAATTGAATCCCACACTTAATTTAGGAACCCACTTCTCTTGATTGAATTAAGCTCTCTCACTTCTGCTAATTCTTATGAACTCCTAAGTAATTCTTGAAGCATTTTTTTTCAGAAATGTGAAGTGGTTTATGTGGCTCCCTGCTGTGCTTATGCATCTTGAGAAACAACACAGAAAAGTCAAAACCCATTAAGAGTCAGAGGTTACTAACTTTCAGCGCTTAAAAGGAAGAGAAGAAAATGGGTAATTTTTTTGAGCCAAAGGAATAATAAAATCTGAGAAACAAGTGTTGTAGGTCTGTCTACCTGCTTATATGGCCCTCAGCAGTGATCTGAACATGTTATTTCAGATGTAATATTGTTATTTCAGATTTAACACTACCAAATTCATCTTTGGTTTCTGTATTGTCAAAAAGGTCTTTTCCATTCAGTCAAAATAACTTGAATATGCTAAATTGTATCAGAGGCATTATGAAGGTTAGAAAAAGGTCATGTACTGAATTGTCTAGAGCTGCAATCTACATTAATAAGTCCTGTTTAGTACCTGTGTTCAAGGTTATTGTCTTTTTTAAATTACAAGAAAAATTGAAAGATTAGTTAAAGTATTGTTTGGTGAGTTGTCAGTTGTTTGTATTTATGTTTTGTAGTATCTGCTTATTTTCTAAGGGATGTAGGGAATCTTACTAGCAAAATCTGGGTAAAATATATATCGTTTATGTAGGGGAGCTCCTCTGAATGGTCTTCACCTGTATCTGTTGAATTTACCACTTCTGGATCATTGGATCAATTTTTTTGGTGGAATATTGCTGTTGTGTATGATCTTAATCAGGAAGGAAGATCATTTCAGAGGCAGCTATTATTCAATTTGTTTTGCTTGAGTTTCTAGGATATCAGATTCTGAAGGAATGATTCAGATTCCTAAACTAAATATCTAGTGCCATTTTAGCTGTTCCAGTAACTGTGCAGACTTCATCTGCCTCACCAGAAGAATGTGGATCTCCTGTAGTACCTTGCTTATATCTGTTGTATTTTGAATGCCCTTGGGTTCTGGAAGGACACTGCACGTTTATGGTTACTCACCTGTGTCACACTGTGTTACTTCCTGAGGGGAAATGCTGATGGATTGTTCCAAGAGACACTCCACTGATAAAATGATGTAGCAAAAAAAGACTTCTGGTGTTCAACACCACAAAAATAAAGCCAGAAGAGTGTAGTTTTCCATGTGTTTCCTGAATTGCACTTCTCTGAGTGAATTAGTAATCAAATAAGTTATTTTTATAGTTTTGCATGCAAGAGATATTAGCACATTCTTACCAATTTGTGTCTGATAAGTACTCAATAAGTAAGGTGTTTTGTATTCAGTACAGCTGCCATCTACAAGAAATGTAAGGCATGGTAAGGTATTAGTTAGATATTCTCAGCTACTTCAGGTTTTTAAAACTTTTTTGCTCTGATCATAGCCATAGTTGCCTTCTTTCCAATCTCTTTCAGGAAGAAATTCACACCAAAAATCAAGACTGAATGGCTTTACTTAACTTTCTTAAGGTCTGAGCAATAGTTTTAAAAAATATTTTTTGTTCCCCCACCACCACCTGCATGATTTTTTCCTAAATGAGAACTATTGGTTCAATTTCAATTTAGCCTACATTAAAAGCGGGTTCAGATGTGTTCAATTAAGTAGGGAATTGTAGACTAAGGATTTAACAGAATAATATAGAATACATGATGTATATATACATAGCATCAGTAATAAATGAACTCCAACTATTATAATGTAGTATATATTTGAGCCAACACCTAGACTAATCACTTGCTTACATGTTTTCAGGACAAGTAGCAGTATTGTTATTGGAAATATGCATGATGTCAATAACATGATGGAGGCGTATGTAGTAATTGATCAAAAGTATCTGAGAAATCAGATCCCTGAGAAATCATTTGACAAAGCCTACCTTGTTCTGTTCAGCTCCTTTTCATAATTAATGATCGATATCTTGCATTAGAGGTTCCCTGAGCTATGGCTGATAAAGACCTTGCTGGTGAATGGAAGTTGCATGTATCCTCAGGAATTCTGCTCTAACGAAAATTAATTCAAATAAAGCATCATGCTGCTGCTCCTCTTTGCAAGAAATTACTAAACCCCATAAAATATAGTTGTGGACATTTTGCCATTACTCATAGCAAATTACATACACTTAAGAAGGCAGATGTTCTGTGAGATATCTGACAAGCCACAGCCCTGAAGTTTCAAAAAGATCTATTAGATATTATTTCATCTTTTTATTTCAACTTTCCAGTATGTGCATTCTTACATAATTATGTTCACTATTCACAAGTTTATAAACATTTTCTTCTGCCCTTAAACTCCCCCTTCTCTGCAGGCAACTTGCTTGGTTTCATATACCAAACTTCTAAAAAAGTTGTTTTTATCCTGCATCTAATTAATGCCTTTGACTGTTTGTTTCAAAGGGCATCCATTCACTTTGTCTTGTCTAAGCAAACATTCAGGCAGGAGCAAAATTGTAGCTTACTAATTATTTTTTCATTCCAGGTGGTATCTTTGGCTCTGGATAGTGTGAACGGTTATCTTATGATTTATCCACACTTCCCATATTTCACTTTCACTTTTATTTACACATCAAATAAGCTCATGATGAATCAGCACTTCCGGCAATTAGAGACCCATCAAAAAATGTGTCCTTGGGTTACTTTCAGTTAGAATTGATGAGCTGTCTTTAAGCTACATCCTGACTATGTGAATCCACTTCCTGTAAATACAGGCTTGTGCCTCTGGGGATTACATTTCTTTACAAGCAGACATCTCTACAGCTTTTACAGAAGCACCCTCCTTTTGAATTTTCTTTATTTACTGTGCCTTTCATTAATTTATCAATGAAGTTTCCTATTTGTTCTGTTCTTTTGAACATTGTCTAGAATACTTGGCTGTACATCAAAACTAAAAAAGTCAAAGAGGTATTTTGAAAAGCCTATGTTTTTGAATAGTTTCTTCCCAAGAGATGGCTAAATGTATTCAAGTTCAGTATGTCTTCATTGTACTGAATGTGTGAAAATCCACTGTTAGCATTCCCTCCTTCTGAAAGTTTAGAGTTAGCTGAATATTTGATTTTAGTAATAGTTTGCTTTAATTTATTTGAAATATTTTCTTATTTTGGTTTCTCTGATGTAAATAGATTTCACTTTCTTTTATGGACTATGCAGTATTGCTTTCTTAGCTTTTTCTCTTTAATCTATGCCTACTATTCATACTCCATTCAGATCATTATTGGCTGCAATTGTTGTTTCCTTCCAGCGCATAAATTTAGGTATTTATTTCTATGTCTGTACTTCCACCAGATAAGTAACAAAAAAGAGTTCCTAGTATGTAGAAGACTAGCTACTGGAAAAATAAATCTAGAAATGCCTTTATTTTCCCTTTCTCTTTCTGAAGATCATTTCCTTTGTATGTATTCCTTCTTTTTCAGATACTCCTGATCTATCTTGTGTAGCATCCATCCATTATTCATTCTTCTAGCTACCACCTTCTATGTACTTGTTCTTTTTTCCTAATTTCTTTTTCTCATGTTCCTCATGTGTTGCCTCAGTGCTGCTTCTAGCACAGTCCAGCAAAGGCCCACAGGGAAAGGAGAGTGAATTTCAAATAGTCATCTTATTTTTCACCCAGCAGAAACACATTAGATAACCATATGGGCTACTTTGATTAAGGCCAACTCATGGAATAAGTTACAGCACTCAACAGTAATGTTACAGAATATTGTAGCTTCACAACAGCATTTACTGGTGAACACTACTGTACCTTTGATATATAGTTTTAACCAGTATTAATTTTAACCCAGTCCCAAACAGCCTGCCAACCAGCCTTTTGATTTAATAGCATTACGATATCAGAACAGATTTTTAAAATCTTGGCAGGACTGATAAACAAAAACAGGAGGGAGATTAATTTAGTCAGGAGACAATGCAATATGCAATTACACCAACTCACAGTAAATCTGAGCAGTTAAAAACAAACTTGTCTGATCCTGGAAAGAAAACCTCTGACTTAGAGCTTGGAACTGAATGGAACTGGGCTTGTTAATCAGAGTGACTAGGACAATAAATCTCTTTCTGCAGAGTTAATAACAGCTGGGACATTGGAGGTGCAGCTAGGTATGAATATGGGATGCCCAAGAAGTTTGGGTTAGATGGCGTTAAGATTTTAGTCAGGAAATATACCATCAATCACATCTACCGGCTGAATTTGATGGAGTATTTGCAAGTGGCATATCAGCTAGTTTTAGCTGCATAGTCTTTCTCTAACTTTGAACTAACATAGAGCCTCTTTCATGGATCCAGAGATACTTGATTGACTCGATTCCATGGATTTTAAATGACCACATGCATGATGTCTCTGCAATGCAGGCTTAAAACAGGAAGAGTCTGTTACAGCTCTAGGAGGTCTGGATGTTGTTATGCACTCAGTCTAATATGACTGATATTAAATTTGTTGGTTTTTTTTTCCTTTTTAATGCAGATCTCATTGTGATTAATCATACCTGCACTACTATACCTTGCTCTACATGGGAAATGGGAAATCTATGCTCATTCGAAATGGTGAGGGCTCTGTGAGTGGCCCTTGTTGCGTTTTCTTCCTGTGTCTTATAACTTTGTTCTTACAAGAGGGCACAAAGCTAATAATAAAGGGTTGTTGATTTAAGTGTTCTCTCACTGAAATAAGCATGGCTGTTTTTTGCTAGGAGAGATCGTTCATCAAAGAAGCTTTCCAGAAAACCAGGCTATCAAACTGAAAAATACCATGTGAAAACCAGGTCTAATACTAAGCTAACAAAAACTACTAAATGCTGAGCTATTAAAACTATTGAACGCCTTCACTCACGTATCAGGATCCATCTTTATATCCATTGCTCCTGTACTAACTCTATTCTGAGAAACTCACTTTCCTGATGGTTAGGTGGTCTTCTAACTCCTGGGTTAAACTGATTTGTAGTCAGGGCATATACATTTTTTTCACATAGTAATACTGTCTCTGGACATAAGTAACTTTATCCATTTTCTCATAATTATGTATGTGAAATATCCCTAGTCAGTAATCATATTCCTTCTGAATCTTCTTTTCAGGCTCAAATAGCTCAGCGAACTTCTTGTCCCTGTTTCTAGACATCATCTTTCTTCCTTGATTAGTCCTCCTTTTGCTCCTCCTAATTCAGTTTGAATTAATCTTAGATATGTGTGACTTGACTTGTATGTAATAATTTAGGAGAGGTCTAACCAATGCTTTATCCAATGGTGGTATTAGCTTCTCACCTTTCTTCATTTCATAATTTTATGCATCAATTATACTGATGGCTTACAAACCACCCCTGATTAATTCATCCAAGTCTTTCTTCTAATGTGTCTTATTCCTCCTCTTGAACCTTGCAGTGGTAAAATAAATTCTTGTTAATAATCTGCCTTTTTACTCCACTCTTTTAATTTTATATCATTTCTTGGTACTGCAATCTTCAAGGCCACTCAGTTCTTTCTAAAGTGTATCCCCCCTCTATGTGTTGATGATGCCTTCCATGTATGTGTTTCCAGAGTGTATAATTCATAAATGCTAATGTTAGAAGCAAAGTAATTAATTAAAATTTTAAATCTGACTAAGGAACTTCAACAATAATTTCTCAGAAGTCCAGAGTCCCCTGGCAAGAGTCATCTATTGACCAGAGATCAAGACATCTAGTGACAGGGAAGATTATGCTGTTGAAGTCCAGAAGCTGCCTTTCACTGAGTCTGAAGCAAATATTCATTATCTCAAGTTTAGAAGAGGGAAAAGTGTAATAAAGTTCGTATGTTATGTAACAAAGGAAGGATATTGTGCATACATTAAAAATATAGATATTCTATTGGACTTTGTCTCCTAAAGGAGGAGTAGGAGAACCTTCTTGTCAGTCCCTTACCTCTGTTAGTTACTCTATGTACTATATTGTTTGCCTATTCCTATGTAGATTTACTGTAAACTAGAAAATCTGCATATTAACTGGAATTGTGGAGAACAGGCAAGAGTCAGAGTACCGTGTAGAAAGGAAAATCTTCATTTCAAGAAAGAAGTATCATACTGTGAGAGCCCAAGTGCCAATAAGACATAGTGTTTGCCTGCACATGACAACTTACTCCTCATTCCTGCCCTTTCTTGAAGTCCCATCCATCTTTTTGCCTCCTGTGATCCATTGGTTCTTTCCCTACAGCCTGTTTCCTCCATCATCCAGTGACTTTAACATTTCTTTGCCTAAAACTCTGCTTGATACAAGAGTTATCACTAGAGGTAGGCACTAAAGAAGTGGAAGAATATAAAAGTTTCACTAATGATAAAATGACAAAGAATCTGTTGGTTTGGTGTTTTTTCCCCCCAGTTTTAGAAACAAAAGTGTCCATAATTTTTTTTTTTTTTCAGTTTCTAAAAACACACAAATTAGTTTTAGGAAAATAATGTATGCTTTTTGTCTTTTATGATTACCTTCTTTTGAAAGAAAAGGCAAAATTCTGCCCTGTAGCACAGAGGAGATGATATTATATTTTCCCTGTGTTCTTGGTCTATTCTGTGGCTTCCAAATCAGTCATGAGTCCTTCTCTGCAAAGTCTTAGTAGTGTTGGACCCAGTTACTTATAGCTTGCTGCTTTGTCCAAACCCAGATAAAGAGCTGTCATGAACAAGGTGCTCTCACCTTGTAGGACAAGAAGAGTTTTGTGGGGTTGTGTGTGGGTTTTTTGGGGTGGTTTTTTTTTTTTTTTTTTTTTTTAGCATGTCTGCTTCTATAAGAATTTGCTCTTACCAGGAAAAAACAGAAGAGTTTTTCCTCCTGGCACTTTGTCAAATTTATCCCTTTGTGATTGTTTTCTTGTCACTGGACGCTAGAGTGCTCCTGATGTTGTATCCTGGACACTACAGGCATTTGTCACTTGGATTTGTCATTTTTGCAAAGGAAGCATTTCCAGACAAAAGGAGAGGGAAAGTCTCACTTTCCTTTCCCTCTCCAGTAAAGAACAGTTGTAGTTCTAAATTATGCAAGGGGCACACCAGATGGATTGTGGAGAGTGCCTTAGGAGTGCATGCAATAATAATAACACAATTAATAATTAATAGCTATGCTGGACTGGGCCTTCCAGCATTGCTTTGTTTGAAACATACCAAATACTTCTGAATAACATAGGTTCACTTCAATACCCAGCTTAACATCAGCTGTAAGCTTATTACAAAATTGGCTCAAGTTGAAATGGGCCTGACAATAAATGTAATGTCAGTCACCCCACAAGTGCTATAGGGAAAAAGTCAATCTGTTTTCTTTGAGAGTCTGGAACAGCTGCTGAAATTAGAAAAAGTTGTGTGTGATATATAATACCATACATACCTCTAAGAGTCTTCTCAGTTGTTACTGAATTAAAGAAAATCCTAGTGAGAGTCTGAGGAAATTAATTGGCCAGCTGGGAATCTGTGGAGTTTTGACTATCTGAAATGCAGGCATAGGAGGCATGGGGGTGGGGGGTGGGGGGGGGTGGGGGGCAGGGAGTGGGGGGACAGGGACGTGACAGGACACGGGACGACCAAAACAAAACAACAAATAAAACCCCATTCAAAAGGTCCTGAAACACACCTAGGTTTTGAGTGGTCTGCACCTGCAAAGGGGGGAAAAAGAAAATCTTCATAAATCTTGCAAAATACCAGCAAATTATTTTCTAACTAGACATTAAACTGATGCATACTATGTTCCAGTTACAACTGCGAGGATAAAAGGACTTGTTTAATCTCTAATTTTGTATTGCTTGTTCTCTTTTTCTTGTGGTTAGTAAAACTCTTCTTTTTCTTTAGCTGAGTGGCTTAAATTTTACTACTTGTGAATTTAAATTCCATTTCCAAAGCTGCTGCAGAAGCCTGCAAGTTTCCCTGGTGCATCGTTTGGAAGTCACGGGGGGAAGATTTGTCTTCTGCAAATCTGAATCTTGGCTGAGCAGCACTGGTCCCTAAGAAGACCTAAACTCCCTTTGATATTTTCCCCACATTTGGGGCATTTATAATGATTTTGCCCTTACAGACTCTCTGCTACCTCGTATGCTTCTGCTCATACCAGAAGATTTCCCTTGAGATAGAAGGGTCATTCTTTTTTAACCTCTGGAATTTGAGTGACATAATTTATTCTTGGTCTCTTTTTTGCTCAGTCAGTTTGGGCTTGCTAAATAAAACTTGTAAAGCTATTAAGAGGCACACATGAAATATAATCAAATAAAAAATCCTCACAGGAATTCTGCTTAAAAATCAGAGAAAATCAGTTAGTATTGATTAGCCTAATGGAATATTTTGTGGTTTTTTGGTGTCCTGCCTTGTCTCCCTTGCTTCTCATTCTTGGTCTGTGCTCTGTAACTATGGCTGTCTTCACCATTTCTATTCTGCCTAATGACTGTGGAACCCGATTACCGATTTGACGTGGGGTGACAATTACCAAGATCTTTTACTCCCATTAAAGTCATTACAATAGATGCCCAGGTAAACTAATTCTCCCACTGAGCAAAAATATGTACTCTTTATTATACATCAGAGAATCCACAATGGGGACAAAAAACTCCCACGCTCAGAAAAGTGTTTGTTTCCTCCTGCTGCTCACAGAATCATAGAATGATAGAATTGTTTAGGTTGGAAAAGACCCTTCAGATCATCCAGTCCAACCATTAACCTAACACTACCAAGTCCACCACTAAACCAAGTAAGGGTAGAGTAATAATTCCATGTTTTCTGGCTTGGTGGCTGCATTATTTTTAATGAAAGTAAAAACTAGGAATCATTAGGCTTGGAAAGGATCTCTAAGATCATCAGTCCAACAATCAATTCAACACCACCATGCCTACTAAACCATGTCCCAAAGTGCCACATCTACCTGTTTTTTGAACTCCTCCAGGGATGATGACTCAACCACCTCTCTGGGCAGCCTGTTCCAATGCTTGACCACTCCTTCCGTGAAGAAATTTTTCCTAATATCCCATCTAAACCTCCCCTGATGCAGCTTGAGCCCATTTTCTTTCATCCTATCACTACCTGGGAGAAGAGCCCAGCACCCACCTCACTACAGCCTCCTTTCAGGTAGTCGTAGAGAGCGATAAGGTCTCCCCTCAGCCTCCTCTTCTCCAGGCTAAACAACCCCAGTTCCCTCAGTCGCTCCTCATAAGGCCTGTGCTCCAGACCCTTCACCAGCCTTGTTGCCCTTCTCTGGACACGAATAATTTGTTTTTCTACCAGAAGGAAAGAATAAGAAAATATTTGTTTTAATTTTAACTTTTTAGCATTTGCAATAAAAGCTAATGGTCAGATTCATAAACATGGTGGCAAAGTGCTGTATTAGCAAGAATGAATTTTGAATAAAGTCCTCCCAACTTTAGATATAAGCACTGCAATTCAGAGGGAGCTTCAGTGTTTCAGGGTCAATGCATATTCATAGTGATCTCTGCAAAATAAGCAAAGACAACAAGAAAGGGCACCCTATGCTTCCCCCACCATTACCTTTTTCAATTGTTTCAATTTTCAATTGTTTCACTATAGTAGACGTTACAGTTCTGGTTAGAAGCTTCACTGTGCTTCAAAGGTTTTGTTTATAAAGACTCATTTGCATCATTTATACGTGGTTGGCTAATATGAAGATAACCTAATCAGGTGTCTAGGAATAAGTATTAATTTTTCTGGTCTCTAAGTTCAATACTGTTGTTCTGCACTGACAAAGACTTCTTCAGTGCCGCTTTCAGCACGTAGGATACCTGTTGGCACATGCTGCTAAGAGGATGCTGAATTACTGCAATCTCAGGTGACTGCTGCATGCAGTAGCAGAATCCAAGTCAGGATGTGGCTTTGCCAATCACTTGAGTCATGCCATTGATGAGGAGGAAATTTAGGTCAATTCTTTCTTACACTGGACAGCTTCTGCCTTGTTGGTTCATTAGGGCATAAATCTGTAGTGTGGTCCCTGTGCTGAACCTCACCTCTTCTGTGTGCAATTTCTTTTATGTACTTCAGGAATGAAAAGGAAAACGTTCTATATTACTCCAATCATTTGGGTTATTTTGACATTTCAGAAACTGTTTTATATAGAATTTATATGTGTTTTTTATTACTGAGGAGCTGTTGCAAAATGACATTTTCTCATGTATTAAGAGTCTATTTGGAAGTACATACAGTGGAAAGATATCCCATGCATCAGTCAAATTGTATTCTGCTGAAAAATATGGGTTATTTCTTCACATTTGCTCCACACCCAGAAATTACATTCCTTGTCTCAAAGAGCCTTTCATTTGGCAATTCAAAGTGACTGGTGCATCATCTGTGAGATGGTACTTACAAAAAAGTAGGGGTTTCACATTGTTTTGAGGGAGATGAAGTAAATTTTTCCTCCATATTGTCCTTTGAAAAATCTGTCAGAAGTCCCAATCTGCTTTTAACTTTTATATAATTTATGCAATTTATGAATGTTGGATGAACTGGAACAAGCACACTGGATATGTTCAGTTTGTATTATTTTTCTAATAAAATTTCAAAAGTACATAAGAGAATTAGACATTCAGCTTTCATCAAGAGTAAAGGAAATTAAGATCATCTTTAAAGGAGTTAAGGGAGCTTTTGAAAATGCAGTGTAACATCTTTGCAGACTGTGAGAGTCTAAGGCTTTAGACTGAATTTAATAAGGGAGAAATAACCCAGAAGACTGAATATAAAGATTTCTGATGAACTGTGTGCAAGAATTGTTTTATACTACTATGAATATACCTACAGATTATTGTTACTTCATGTTTGTTGAGTGCCTGGAGAAAAATCATGTTCTTTTCTCTAAGGCCTTATTTTGGAAATGAAACAGACACCTCTCTGAAAAGCAGAATTTTTGAAGGTTGATTTCCTACAGCTCTCCTTGTGTTGATGCTCTGGTACCTAATAGCATGGCTGAGCTAATTCTGCAATGTTGCCCTCCTCTGAAAGCATTAATGTCTTCTACCTACATGCCTTTTTCCCATAAATTTCAGCAACTTAAGGATTTTGAGACCTCAGTTCTTCTCATCAGTTTTGATTGAAAGTAGGGATCTGAGAGATGGACAGGTGAAGTCCTAAACCTCATTTCCTTGGGAGATCAGATTAAGAAGAGTAGCTAGTGTTAACAGAGAGTTTGGAAAGGAGAAGAGTAAGGAATGAAAGAACATGGGGTTACAGCAGTAAGTATGACACTTCCAGAGGACCAATGACCTGATACATTCTTGGTAGATGAACTGTTTTATCAGTAATATTCTTCCTCTATGGCTAGACATCCATGACTTTCCATTTTTCCTTGCTGTCTTTATTTTCTTCTGTTACATGAATTTAGGATTGAAAATAATATGGAATATTTCAGCATTGGCTGGTTATTTTACATGGGGAATTTGCCTGAGTAACAGTGACATGGGCTTGTGATTTTTCCATATGTTATCTAGAGGAACCCTTGTCATATAAGTAAAATTAAATAGAATGTGGCTTAAAGTTATGATTTATGTATGGCACTTTGGAATGAGTTAGCTAATTTGTCATCTTGTTACCCTGTGAATTGATATTATTCTGCTACGCTTCCATCAAGCAATGAAGTAGAAAAATGAAGTTATCTTTTGTATCCAATAGTTATTTCTTATGTTTTCTAGGTATTTTCTGTTTCTTTTTCATTTTAGTTTTATTTTAGCAAGTAACTTGTGAATGGTGAGGGTTTTCTGGTGTGTGTGTGTGGGGTGTGTGTGTGTGTGTGTGTCCCCCGCCCAAGGAAATCTCAAGGGGACATTTATTATCCATAGGTTCCTTTAATCAGTGTCACTGAAGTTACTGTTTTCATAATACTGACAAGGTAGCACAGGGTGAATGGCTGTTGTTCTTGGCTTTAAAAATTATCTCAGGATAAGCTGCAGTCCTGTGGCAGTGCTGGAAAACAGTTCAGAGGGCCCAGAGGGGGAAGGAGAGCACTAGGAGTTCAAAGCATATCAGAGAAGGCATTGATTTGACAAATAAATTGTGTGCAACCAAACTGGGTGGAAAAAGATCCAAGAAAAATTAAGGGCAACTCTGCTGGCCAGGAAAATGTCCAGAAGAGCTCCTGGTCTCAAAACAATATTTCAGTCTTATAAGTGAAACCTAGTGCTAAATGGAAGTACATCTGGACAGTAGTTTCTTCTTTAAAGTAAACAATGGTGGTGAAGGCAGAGGAGAAGATCAAGTTCTTTCCTTTCCTAATTTTTCTGTGTGTGAGGGATGTGCACATATGAGTTTATGGTTTGACCTGGGCTTCATATGTGGAAAGAGTAGAGGTGATCTGAGTGGAATGTTGTGCTGCTTCCAGATTTGCTTTTGATATTGCTAAATACAGAGTTAATTGTCTTGCAGATCCACTTTGTACCCCCCACTCAGAGTCACCTACTCATGCTAAAACTAAAGACTTGAATAATAGAAATATTTAAGTAATGCAGTCTATGGGAATGGTAACAAATATGAAACCTATCATCTGGTTAGCAAACCATTTTTCTGATTTCAAGATCTTCTCCATTGTAACTGTTACTCTGTCAATAGTAAATTACCTTTCTGGAGGATGTATGCAGAGTAAATAGCTAGGGGTTGTGTGTATGCAGTGTGCACATCAGCTGGGAAGTTTTGTACATATTCAGTCCTTAGAGTGAGAGCATGCCATGATGGCAGGTGTGGAATGTGGTCTGTCTTCATAGGTGTGAAGAATTCTTCATGAACTCATGTGCTCCTAATCTCTCACTGGTGGGAATATGTGGAAGTGCTGGAAGAAACTAGAAAAGATCTTTTTTCAGTGGTATTTCTCTGTGGTCAAGCTGTGCATCAATATAGTCACACAGTTCCCTGGCTATCTGTAAGTTTTATACGTAGCATTGCAACACTGCAAGTTGAAAGAAGAAATAGAAGCCATTTGAGGGAGTGCACCTTGCTATGGAGGAATACAGTGGTGATGATGCCGCTCATGCAGATGGTATCTCACTCATGCTTAAATAGTTTAGAACTTTTTTAATTACTTTCTGAATCATTTTCTAAGTTAAATGTTAGGGATGTTGAATCTTGACAGGAAGGACTGCATATTGACAGTTCCTGCGGAAGTATTTAACTAATATTAAATCTCTATGTATCTCTGGTCTGGCTGTGCATTCACTTCTAAAAATATCACCTTTAAAAGATTTGCATATCTGTAGAAGATATTTCTATTTATATAATACATTGTGGGAAACATACATTTGTTAATCTAGGGTTTCTACATAGTTGCAGATTCTGTTGGATGATTGCATTTAACTTGGTTCTAACTGGAGGCAGAAATTCATGTTGCATTGCTTTGCTGTAGTCATAAGTAAGACATCTGGGATAAATGTTACATGCACCAAACATTAAATTTTCATTTATTTAAAAAAAAATAAAAAGAAAAGACACCATTATCTGGTTTGTTTCATGGATGAATCCTGAGCTCTTCTCTTCCTGAGATAAGAGTGAAATCTTTTATCTTTATCAGGCTGTTATTGAACACTTTTTTATGTATTGTCCCTGGGTCCCAGTATATTTGTTTATTATGGATGTCATCACATTTAGATTGTCAGCAAGTTCATCTGGCAATAAATTAAAACATTTTGTTAGTGTTCTAGATGTAAATAAGAACCAATGAAATACTCATTATAGATAGGAGATACTGAAGGCTTAAATCATTATCATATAAACTGCTTCATTTTCAACATATTAAAATGAAACTTATATTTGCTTAGATAAAGTACTTCATATAAATAACCATAAGAATTTCAGAATAGGAGTTAGGGAAATAATAAAACAGCTCTAAATGCCCTTTCAGCTTGTGTATTGGATCTATTGATAGGCAGAATATCAAGGCTTTTCCCCACAAAAAGATTATAACTGAAACTGTAACTTGTAAAAAAATGTAAAAATGTTAATGGAATTTTTGCCTCCACAAACTTTTAAACAATCCATAAATGTTAGTATCTGAAAAACAATAGGCAGAAATAATCATGGTGTTATAAAAGTAATTGATACAGAAAGTACTGGATTATTTTTTTTTAAGTGAAAACGCTGCCACTGATTTCAGTAGAAACCAAATTAAGTCCTGAAGAGAGATTTTCATTTAACAGAGTTCTCTATAAGTCCACATCCACCACAAAAGATGACCTAGGCTTGCCAGTAGGAAATATGGAAGCCTGGAATGCATCTGAAGTTATAGCTGGTTTTTATGTTTAGATATCTCTGTATGTGCAGGATCCAAACAGGGTCCCATGGGTAGGGTTTGAAACCTTTCATTGCAAAGGACTCAGCACAATCACCTTTTACATTTCATAATGGAGCTGTCTGGGAAGTAGTGATATGCATCTTTTTCATGATAGATGTGTAATTAGTGTTGATAACACACCAATGTTTTGGCTATTGCTGAACAGTGTTTGCACAGCATCAAAGATTTTTCCCACTGCAGTTAGGCTGGGGGTCAGCAAGAAGTTGGGAGAGGACACAGCCTGGACTGCTGACCTAAACTGAGCAAAGGGATATTCTATACCATATGATATTGTGCTTATGAATAAAAGTTCGAGGAAAGGAGGAGGAAGCAGGGGATGTTTGTGAGTATGGCACTGGTCTTCCTAAGCAACTGTTAGACATGATGAGGACCCGATTTTCCAGGAAGTGGCTGGACATCTTCCTGCCAGTGGGAAGTAGTGAATGAAGTCCTCTTTTTGTTTTGCTTCTGCATGCAGCTTTTGCTTTCATAGAATCATAGAATCATTTAGGTTGGAAAAGACCTTTAAGATCATCCAGTCCAACCATTAACCTAACATTACCAAGTCCACCACTAAAACAATTAAGGGGAGAGCAGCAATCCCACACCTCCTGGCTTGGTGGCTGGATCATTTATAATGAAAGTAAAAACTAGGAATCATTAAGATTGGAAAGGATCTCTAAGATCATCAGACCAATCATCAACCCAACATCACCATGCCCACTAAACCATGTCCCCAAGTGCCACATCTACCCATTTTTTGAACACTTCCAGGGATGGGGACTCCACCACCTCTCTGGGCAGCCTGTTCCAATGCCTGACCACCCTTTCCGTAAAGAATTTTTTCCTAATATCCAACCTAAACCTCTCCTGGCACAGCTTGAGACCATTTCCTCTTGTCCTATCGCTAACTACGTGGGAGAAGAGCCCAGCACCCACCTCACTACAACCTCCTTTCAGGTAGTTGTAGAGCGCGATAAGGTCTCCCCTCAGCCTCCTCTTCTCCAGGCTAAACAACCCCAGTTCCCTCAGCCGCTCCTCATAAGGCCTGTGCTCCAGACCCTTCACCAGCCTTGTTGCCCTTCTCTGGACATGCTCCAGCACCTCAATGTCTTTCTTGTATTGAGGGGCCCAAAACTGGACACAGCATTCCAGGTGCAGCCTCACCAGTGCTGAGTACAGGGGCACAATCACCTCCCTGCTCCTGCTGGCCACACCATTACTGATACAAGCCAGGATGCTGTTAGCCACCTTGGCCACCTGGGCACACTGCTGCCTCATGTTCAACTGGCTGTCGACCAACACCCCCACGTCTTTTTCAGCCAGGCAGCTTTCCAGCCACTCTTCCCCAAGCCTGTAGCGTTGCATGGGGTTGTTGTGACCCAAGTGCAGGACCCGGCACTTGGCCCTGTTAAACCTCATCCAGTTGGCCACGGCCCATCGATCCAGCCTGTCCAGGTCCCTCTGCAGGGCCATCCTACCCTCCAGCAGATCAACACTCCCACCCAGTTTGGTGTCATCTGCAAACTTACTGAGGGCACACTCAATCCCCTCATCCAGATCTTTAATAAAGATATTGAATAAGACTGGCCCCAAAACAGAGCCCTGGGGAACACCACTCATGACCTCTTCATTATGAAACTGTCTTTTTTGTGATGTCAAGTTTTCTTGCTTTCCTTCTATTTTGTCCCTGTTCCATGGGAGAGGATGGGGAGGTGTTTGGCTGTTGGCAGGGGTCAATCTACCACACCTGATTTCAAATCCATTCTGCCAGGATTGTTTGTTCCTTTTGTTCAATGACTGTTTTAATGTAAAACATACAAATTATCCTGAGTAAGAGCTAGAATCAGGATACCCTTAGCTGCCCTTTCTGGTGAGCCTCATGGACATCAAATTATGGATTCATTATCTGTCATGTGGAGAGAAAAGAAAAAATAAAACCAAACCACCAAACTCAGTCTATTTGTATCCTGATTCTTCTTTAGGAGGGAGAGTAAGGTGTTTTACTGCTTGCTGCAAAATCATGAAAAGAATCGGACTTAAATTGACATTGGGATGTGATTCAGCCAACAAGCTCCTTTGTGTGCTATCCAGGGGTTTGTGTATCATCCAGCAAAGCTCAGGCTTAATGAGAGATGCATCAACCACATTCCCTTTGCATTTCCTCTTGAGGCAAAGCAGCACTCCATGCTGATGCTAGAAGGAAATAGTCTATCCCTTCTGAGTTTCATCTGGAGAGTTTCTTTTCCTGATTAAGGGCAAAAAGGAAATAAAACTTCCATTATAGATAAATCACTCACAAGTTCAGGCATTTAGGGAGCCACATAGTTGCATTGCAATAAATATAAATGTTTTTTGCAAATTATTTTTGTCTTCAGTTACTAAAAAATATAATTCAAGATTAATCATGTCTGCATTAGCAGCCTTATTATAGATGAGAAATTCAAAGTGGATAAGTGACAGATTTACTTGCTTTAACCTTAAAAAGAATAATTCTCATCTCACTTTAATCTACAGTAAATAAGATTTTCTTATAACTTTTCAATTTCTATTATATTTTGACTCTTCTGTTTCCAAACAATTCTGATGATTTTAGATGTTATATTAGTTTTTCATTTTAGTGACATTCTCATGAAAAGAAAATGCTAATACAAAGAGGCAGCTATTATTCTTAGTTATTTCCCTCAGTCAGGAGTACTTACCAAACATTAATAATAGATTTTTGCATCTTGAATAAGGAGTCATTAGGCAAAAATAAATGTATCCAAGAGACACATATGCAATGCTAATTGACAACTGTGTACACAAAGAGCTGCCATTTATTTTATTACAGTCAAACATAACCTTTGTAAATGTCAGCTCTGTGTTCTGTTGACCAGCATTTTAATTTAGACACATTCTTCCTTTTTAAGTGATTATCATTTTATTCCCTTCCAACACATGGTTCATTCACATTAGTTGCCATTACATATTTCACAATTCTTTTGAAAGTAACAATCAAATTATGATTATTTTATGGGGCAAATTATGAAAAAAAAACCCCAAAATGGAAAAATTATCTCTTTAAATTACTTCAATAGAGGCTTTATGGTGGTTAAAGTAACAGAGGATGCAACATTTGCAGCATTTATCTACAGAGTCCAGAATAAATTTTACCAGTGAAGAGATAATTGTGGTAATACCAAATTGCCCTAACAACAAAGAGGTAGTGAATAAAGATGAACAGAATGGGCATTTCAAACTTTTATTAGTATTTTCAAAGCCTGACTCAGGAAAGGTAACATACGTCAATGGCACCATGTTGTTCTGAACTGTCAAAGTCTCGATGAACCTTAATGAGTCATTCCTTAGTACAGAAGGAAACTTCATTATAAGTGTCTCACCTGATGATAAGTTGAGACGCAGGTGGAGGATATGGGCAACAGCAGTTTAATTGTGGATTCTTGATCCCAAATCGCTTGTCCTTGGAAAACTTGGTGGGGGGGGAGGAATGGGAATCAGTTT
Source organism: Pelecanus crispus (assembly GCF_030463565.1). NCBI lineage: Eukaryota > Metazoa > Chordata > Aves > Pelecaniformes > Pelecanidae > Pelecanus > Pelecanus crispus. Next base: position 99,633,255 of record NC_134644.1, on the reverse strand, counting down.
AACCTACATAACTCAAAGACAATTTACAGCTCTGTATTGACAAGCTCCCTTCTTGCTCTTACCATGGTGTGTCATTAATTTTTCCCAGGGAAGGGGCAGCTGGCAGAAAGTTGTGTATGTATGCTGTTTCCCCTTTTCACAGGGAAACTGTATCTCAAGAGCAATACAATACAGGCTCACATGGAAGCAGAACCTCTCCTATACTTTACAAGTCATTCAAGCAAAATACCATTTTTTGTCATGCTGAATTGCCACTGCATTTGATGAGAACTTTTATGATATTAACCAAATTTCTTATCTCTCACACATGGAGAAGAAAAAATATGTCTTGTTTTCCTTCTTGAGTACTGGATGGCAGAGGGCAGCAAAGAATCTCCCTTTTTCATATTTAAAATAGAATACTTTGTATTCCATGTCTTGGGGCTTGAAAGACAAGTCATGTGAAAAGGAATTTCTTCAAGATTTTGATTGTAATTGTTTGTTTTCTGGTAAGATGATAAACTGAATGTCACCAAAGCCATCTTTTAGAACCAAGTAAAATTTGAAGAAGGCTCCGAGTCAACCCTGAAGGGAACAGGTTTTAATTTCAAATGAAAATACTGTTGCAATGAAAATACCTTATCCTTTTTTGTCATTTTTATACACTGAATATGATTTTGTGGTTTTTAAAGACATATATGAAAAGCAACTACTGATTTACTTCTGAGTAGTTTGTGGTCTGGTTGACATTTTAACTAGAAATGTTCTAAGTATTGAGCAACCATGGTAGACTCAAATTCAACATCATTGGAGGAGCCAGAAAGCCTGTTTAAGTACATTAGCATTTAACATCATAAGAGAGCAAATTGTCAAGCTTGTATGCTGTTCACTATTCAATACGAGACAGTGAACAAGAGAAGGTACAGAGAGTAACACTTAAGTTCAATTAACTCCTGAAGAATATTGTGAGGTGTCTAAAACTATAACTGTGTTTAAAAAACCTCTTAAGTAAACTTATAACAGAGAGGTATATTAAAAGCTATTAATGGGATGATGTGCAGATGACCTCTAATTTATTAAGTCCCTAAACAGCCGGCTGCCAAAACCTGAGAATGAGTACTGGGAGAAGCACTAGGTTTTTTTTACTCTTTCCCTAGACATGAACTATTACTCATACTTGGAGAGAGGACTATTGGAAAGGCTGTGCTGGTGCTCTAAATTGCAGATGTTCTACTGGAAATTCAAGTAACTTGTCATAATTTTATTATAGAGAGAGCTAACAACTTAAAAAAATTAAATGGTAAGAAAAATATTAGAACAATAATGGGTAATGATTTTTTTTCTTACTATGACTGAGCTTTTTTTATAAGCAGAAATTGCAGTAACAAATGCTAGACCTTCCAGTAAGGCAACAATATTTGTTTTACGCATTACATTATTTACAGCAGAATATACTAAATATTTCAACACATTGTTTCTAAAAGTTGGTAAGTAACATTACTGTATGTGGGTTGCTACTCGGTGATATAAAATGCTAAATCATTTATAGGACAGGATTTTGAAAAATATTCTCTTAAAAAACCTATTTTTAAGTACTCTTCTGTCGATTAATATCAGGGGTCATACAAGTGTCGGAAATACTATTTTCAAAAGTTTTAACAAGGGCAAAGTGACCACAGATTTCACCATTATAAAAACTAAAATGAAAATTAATTTCTTTTCTCCACTGTAATTATTTCTCACGCATGGAACACATCCACCCACACAACACACACACCCCCTGCCCCCCATTGAATCAAGCTATTTTTCCTCAGGGCTTGGCAAGAAGAGAGATGATAATACAGTTTTTTTCTCTTTTAAAATATTGGAATATTGCTCAGTTACTGTGGAACTCAACTTCATTGAAACATTTAAATAGGCAGAAGACAGGTTTTGTGTACAAGGCTGGTGTGGCAAATCACACAAACTTTTTTATTTGCAAAATTAAGCAACAACTGTCTATTTTGCATACTCAGTACCATTTTTAAAATGTGGCCAGTAAATGGAGACCTTCAAATCTGATTTCAACACTGAAATTATTATGAATTACTCTAGATGATAAATGTTGCAGAAATGGGAGCATAGAAAATGCATTTGAATTGTGGTCTAAGAAATACTGTTGTAGCTATGGCAGTGTAAGAATGTAAGAGAGGGAAAGTGTATGCAGAGGGATAATATGATTCAGTAATTTAAAATCGAATATCTGTTGTGAGGCCATATGATATCACTGAAGGTGGTGGTAGGGAACGAAATAAAGTCAGCATGCTCTGGGCTCTGACTATCTTCTGCCAGGTCCAAAGAGACTTCACAAAATCCAACCTAAATATTGCTTAGACACAAGGTTTTCTTTGATTTTGTTAACCTACTTTGCCTTAGTTTCTATGAATTATTTCACCATACCCATTGCAATGTTTCTATGAGTGATGTACAACTGCTTCTTGTAATTTCTTGAGTAGGTGTTATAACTTCCTTTAATTTAAAAGTATATAATCAAGGCTATGTAGTTTTGTTGTGATTGTGGGGTGTGGCAAGTAATTGAATATATTTTCCATTAACATTTCTGAAGCCAAGGGATGAGAAAGACTGTTCTTGAAAAGAACAGTAACTGTACAGGTCAAGACACCGATTCCATAAAGCTAGGTGTGCTTCAGGTTACACAGGTCAGTAACCTCACACTAAGCACAGGGGTGAGGTCTCATACAATGCCAGAGGCCAAAGCGTGTGGGTGAAAACCTTGTGTCTGCAGCTCAGCTTTTAACTGCCGTCCTCCTGCTACTCTGGTCACAGCTTTTCCGAACTGTAGATTGGGACTGTGAAGAGATCACAAAACTAATTTTCTGTTTGACCTTGCCTGAGTACAGGTTCCCAGAGGTGAAAGGCAACTGCAATTATCCACGGTAAAACTTAACCTCCCACGTTCCTCTCTCTCCCCAAACCAAATGAAAACTCCCCCCACCCCAACATAACTACTGTAGGAGATTTTCTTCTAAGGAAGGTAGTTCTATTTTATATGGGTCTGGAGTTTAATACGTAGCGCTTTCAATGAATTGTGCTCAACACCACTAAGAAAGATACCATTTATTATTTTTAAATTACATTCCCATACTTCTAGTGAATTTTCAGGTGAACAGTTCTTGAATTGCAGCCAGTTTGTGTTGTATTGTGAATGATAACTATTATTTGGTTACTTTATTGGTTAGTTATCAAAAGCATGCAATAACACTGTGGTTTATTTCTGGACTGGTTATTTGTAGAAGTCGCCTAATAGGGTGAGAAACATAAATGTTAAATAGCAAAAGCAAAAGACGTGATATTTTACTCCGATGGTATTCTGATGGTTTTGGGTAAAAGATGTCAGCTGCACAGGTAGAAAAAAGAAAGTGATCTTCTTATGCCTAGTAGCCTTCATCCGTTGTTATCATCCATTGTTACCTTAGGACGGGTTTGTGATACCCTGACTATTGCTAAATTACCTTGAAAACAAGTCTTAACCTTCTAGTTTAAATTAATTGACTAATGAAAGTCATGGCTTTTAAAATCAAGTTTAGACTAAAAATCATTCCTTTCTAATCAAAAGTCACATGCTATTTGTTCTGTTTCTTAAGAGTATGAAACCTCAACTACCATTGTGATTTAAAAAAAAAAAAAGTCAACTTTTCTGAAGGAAGATGCTGTTTGGTTTCCTGTCTATTCTCTCATTAAATGTAGATGGTTTTACCTTTCCTGCAAGGTAGTGTCATGCTGCATTTCATTCTTTACAGGTCACAATTCACACAGCATTTCCATGTCCACTGAATATTTTCCAACACCTGTTCATATTTCCAAAAGAGGGGTTTTTTTCTTATGCTTCCTTGTCTAGATATTACAAGCAGTGGTGGCTTTAGGAAATCCATTGCAAGATTTCTTTAAAAGGGTGGAGTTATAGATAGATACACACACACTCTCACACTTTAAAAAAAAAAAAACAAACAAACAAAACAACAAAACCAAAACCAACACCCCAAACCCACAAACTTAAAATTGAGAACTTTTATAGCATCCTAAAATCTTCCACCATGGTCTGTGTTAACACATTTCTGTTTTCACTTGCCCTGGGACGGAAGATTCCACATGACCATAAATAGAGGTTCTTTCATAAAGCAGTAACCCGTTAAGTTGTAGTTACTTGTTTGCATGTGAAAGTCTGAACACACCTCATTCAGTAGCTTAGTTGGGGATGTCTTACAAACAAGAATGTGTTTGAGGAATACATTTTAGGAATATATTTTGTACAATTGAAAAAAAATAGTATTGGAGGTGTGAAAAAAACCAAAAATTACATAGGGTGTTTTGGTCATTTAAAATTACTTGTAATTTTTATTTGGAAAAAATGCTAATTACCTTGTGTTTCTCAACAGAAATTTGAAGCTAAATGTTTAGCTATTTTAATCAGAATGATCCGATATATGAAAGTGATATTTTTCTTTCATAAATATCTTAACTACATGTTTAAATCATATCAAAGTAGAAAATGTGACTTTCTTTTGAAAAACTGCTTTTGAATGACATTAAAATTTGCTTCTCCTGATTGGAAACCAAAGTTAATTGAAGTCAGCAAGAGAAAATTCTGATCTTAATGAAACAGCCTGATGAAGAGCAGTGAGATTTGAAATTTTTAATTGATTGACTAATTTGTAAAGGCAGCATAAGTTTTCTGTCACCTGAAGATAACATGTATTGTTCTATATTGCAAATACAGCACAGAAAAAAAGCAACAAAGGTTACACAATTTGCTAATGTTTAAAGTATTTGGTGTCTACCAATATATTATTTCACCATTATCTATTCTTATCTTTTCCTTCTCTATTGTTCTACATTTTTAAAAAATGAGTCATACATTTTCTGTAGCTTAATTTATTGCAAATTTGAATGCTTTGTTAAGGGGAGGGGAAGAAACCTTCTTTATTCTCCATGGAGAAAGAAGCCATGCTGAGAAATAGCTAAGAGTACATTTCTGAAGTAGCTTAGATATGCAGTGACTGACCTAGTGATACTGCATGGCAAGTATGAGATAAGAGCTTATAATCTGTCTTATAAATTTAATAGACTTTAATCCTTAGTTGCTTAAAATTGTTGTGCCCAGGTAGGTCGATGAGTTGTGGGAACACAGGAGACTACAATTACCCATCTGCAGACAAAAGCAGGTATTTTCACTTCAAGGATAATATTTTTTTCCCCTAGAACTTCACATTTAGGTGTCAGTGGAAGTCTCTATTTTTTTCAGGAAAGTAGACAAAAAATATTAATTATCTGATGTGTATTGAATGGGTTGATCCTTGTGATGAAAAATGCAGCATCATTTAGGAGTGGGTTTTTTTTTTTTCAATTTTGACTAACATTTTTTTTTTTTCTTCTTTCAACTAAAAAACAGACCCTGATATGGCCAAGGGTGAGACATAAATACCCTAGTCATCTATAAAATATTTCAAGAAGTATGTCCTGTCATCATAGATGAACAAAGGGACACAGGTGATATCTTTGTGTGATTTATAGGATTACATTTTTATCTAACCTGCAAGATCCTAACATAGAAATGTCTGATTTAAATTACTCTGGTTAAAACAGGAATCTCGAATCCAAAGATAGAATATGAAGAGACCTTTACTTTGGCTGCAGTTCAGTCATGCCCAAGATTTACTATAGGCATTTTGAAAGAGAGCAGGACAAAAATAACCAGACGACCTTATGGATAATTTCTGGGGACAAAAATGTTACGTAAATAGCCAATTTTTATTTTTTTTTTTGAGCAAAGTTTCTTGTTTAATGTTCTTTATGTGCAAATCATGGGGAAAAAGCTGTCAGATAGCTATTATGAATATAAAAACAAAAATCATTCATAGTGGGAGTTAACAGAAGTGAATAGCATAATGAAATATCCAGCTCCAGTGCAATTTAAATTGACTGTTGCATTGGTAAATAAATCTGTTCCTGTAATGTATGGTGGCATTTCTGAGCTACATTAATTCAACCAGAGATGACTATTAGGTGCAACCAGAATAAAGACCTGGGGAACTTTGAATTATTTACTCAAGCTGGTAGGCTCTCTGCAAGTTCTGACCTCTGTATCCTCATGGCTAGTCATTTTTCTTTGGCTATATCAATTGTTACCTTTACATTTTCATTTAGCAAGGTACATATACACTTTAAAAAGAGAGGCAAGCCTAGCTGGTCAGTAATGAGTACTTTTTTTGTCTGCTTTACACACAGAAAGATGCTAGCTGGTTTGGGTAAAAAAGCAATTTATTTATAATTTTGCACATTTTTTTCCCAAGTCTTGCTGCTTAGATGTATTTGTTCAGTCTGCTACTACAGCTGCCTGTGTCTGCTCAGGGCTAAGCCAGACCTTAGGCTGCTCCCATGTGAAGGGTTAGAGATGAGGCATGTTGGGCAAGGGAAAGCTTTCAATTACTCTGTTTTGCTCAGTGAAAGTGGAAGTGGCCTGCCATGTGAAGCCATAAAAAGCTGGCTTTAGGGAGAAGTGTTGCAGTTCCTTCAACTTTAGAAGTGGAAGGCAGAACTGATCTATGTCAAAAGGGGGCATTCCTAGGAGTTGAAAAAGCTTATCTTTCCGAAGCCTATCGAGTCTAAATGTCCTGTATGTGTTTATAGTTTTGTTGAGATAAAAGAAACAAACTTTGGAAACAGAAGGAAAGTACAGCACTTTGCTTGAGAAATAGTTCTTCTCTAGACTATATTTTTAAGGGTATAAGAAAAGAGTTGTAGTGTGTTTGATTTTTGGTGGTTTTTTTAAAGAGTAAGAGAGAAGGAAAATAATCTTATTTCATTAATTTCAGTTTTTTGCTGCCTCAAAATCTATTATTCTCATCGTCTTGCTTTGGGAAAAAATAATATGTTAATTGATGAATATATGCATAAATTCATACATGCATATATTAATTCTGTCTAGTACAGAATTGTAGAATCTAAATGGTTGGAAAATACCCTTAAGATCGAGTCCAACCATAAACCTAACACTACCAAGTCCACCACTAAACTGTGTCCCTAAGTGCCATGTCAGCACATCTCTTAAATACCTCCAGGGGTGGGGACTCAACCACTTCCCTGGGCAGCCTGTTCCAATGCTTGACAACCCTTTCCATGAAGAAACATTTCTTAATATCCAACCTAAACCTCCCCTGCCACAACTTGAGGCTGTTTCCTCTTGTTCTATCACTTTTTATGTGGGAGAAGAGACCAACGCCCACCTCACTACAACCTCCTTTCAGGTAGTTGTAGAGAGTGATAAGGTCTCCCCTCAGCCTCCTTTTCTCCAGGCTAAACAACCCCAGTTGCCTCAGCTGCTCCTCATAAGATTTGTGCTCTAGACCCTTCACCAGCTTCATTGCCCTTCTATGGATGCGCTCCAGCACCTCAATGTCTGTCTTGTAGTAAGGGGTCCAAAACTGAACACAGTATTCCAGGTGCCAAGTACAGGGGGATGATTGCTTCCCTAGTCCTGCTGTCCACACTATTTCTGATATGAGCCAGGATGCTGTTAGCCACCTTGGCCACCTGGGCATGCTGCTGGCTCATATTCAGCCGGCTGTTGACCAACACCCCAGGTCCTTTTCTGCCAGCCAGCTTTCCAGCCACTCTTCCCCAAGCCTGTAGCATTGCATGGGGTGGTTGTGACCCAAGTGCAGGACCCGGCACTTGGCCTTGTTGAACCTCATACAATTGGCCTCAGCCCATCGATCCAGCCTGTCCAGATCCCTCTGTAGAGCCTTCCTACCCTCAAGCAGATCAACACTCTCACCCAACTTGGTGTCATCTGCAAACTTGCTGAAGGTGCACTTGATCCCCTTGTCCAAATCATTGATAAAGATATTAAACAGAACTGGCCCCAATACTGAATCCTGGGGAACACCGCTTGTGACCAGCCACCAACTGGATTTAACTCCATTCACCACAACTCTTTGGGCCTGGCCATCCAGCCAGTTGTTTGCCCAGCAAAGAGTACACCATGAGCAGCCAGTTTCTCCAGGAGAATGTTGTGGCAAATGGTATGAAAGGCTTTACTAAAGTCCAGGCAGACAACATCCACAGCCTTTCCCTCATCCACTAAGTGGGTCACCTTGTCATAGAAGGAGATCAGGTTAGTCAAGCAGGACCTACCTTTCATAAACCCATGCTGACTGGGCCTGATCACCTGGTTGTCCTGTACGTGCTGCATGATGGCACTCAAGGTGATCTGTTCCATAACCTTCCCCGGCACTGAGGTCAAACTGAAAGACCTGTATTTCTCCGGATCCTCCTTCTAGCCTTTCTTGTAGATGGGTGTCACATTTGCTAACCTCAGCTGGGACCTCCCTGGTTAGCCAGGACTGCTGATAAATGATAGAAAGTGGCTTGGTGAGCACTTCTGCCAGCTCCCTCAGTCCCCTTTGGTGGATCCCATCTGGCCCCAATAGACTTGTGTGTGTTGAAGTGGTGTAGCAGGTTGCTAACTATTTCCCCTTGGGTTATGGGGGCTTCATCCTGCTCCCCGTCCCTGTCTTCGAGCTCAGGGGGCTAGCTACCCCAAGAACAACTGGTCTGACTATTAAAGACTGAGGCAAAGGCAGCATTAAGTACCTCAGACTTTTCCTCACCCTTTGTCACTATGTTTTCCCTCCACATCCAATAAAGGATGGAGATTCTCCTTAGTCCTCCTTTTGTTGCTAATGTACTCATAGGAACATTTTTCATTGTCTTTTATGGCAGTAGCCAGATTAAGTTCTAGTTGGGCTTTGACCCTTCTAATTTTCTCCCTGCATAACCTCACAACATCCTTGTAGTCCTCCTGAGTTGCCTGTCCCTTCTTCCAAAGGTTGTAAACTCTCTTTTTTTTTTTTTTTTTTTTTTTTTCCCTGAGGTCCAGCCAAAGACCTCTGTTCAACCAGGCTGGTAGTCTTCCCCACCAGCTCATCTTTCAGCACGTAGGGATAGCCTGCTCCTGCACTGTTGCTGGCTACTTTTCTTCTACTGCTCTAGTCCTTTTAAGGACATGCTCATGACTTTATTCCACCAAGATAGCTCTTATGAGTTACAAAGACAGACCCTCAGAGAGGTCCCTGTTCAAATAGGGTCACCTGAGTCCATGGGAATTATCTTGTCATCCTCAGTAGGAGTGAAATCAAGTCTATAATTGCTCTGTGTAAATTTTGTTTGAGTTCTGAATGCTTAGGCAGCCACCGGGGCACAGGTACACTTAACCCTTGCATAGTCTTAATACTAAGCAATGTCTGATGGCACACCCTCAATCCTGTGTTAAAAAGGCAGATAAAACTTGTAGTAATTGTTATTTCTTCCTATTTGATCCATTTTTCAAACAGTAATGTGTAAATGCTGGAAACTCTTCCCTTTATATTGCATACTTTGATACAGCTTAAGCAGTGTCTGTTTCCAAAAATCTTAAACTATGTAGCATATTAGAATAGAAAGCAAAAATGAAGTTAAATATCAGTTTCAGATGTAGACACTGAGGCAGAGAAGGATGATACCGCTATATGGTAGGCTCATGCTTCTAGTCACCTTTTGACATTTAGCAATGGAGTTAGTTGAGTTAGGAGATGAGTCACCTGAAGAGGCAGCAACAGTTATTTGATAAGTGAAAGTTCACTGTAGAAGATGCCTTGTTAAATACTGTAGTAGCCAGATTAACAACTCTTTGCCTTTGTCACATCCCATTTCTCCCCTTCCCCCCTTTTCATTGCATTTTCTAATGCAGGCAGAAACTACTAAGAAATTAGTACATGTGACCCTCATTAGCTAGTCTTAAGTATGTCTACCAGAGAGAGATAAGTTTAGAGAATAGATTGGTCTGGTCCAGACCAGAATTATATATTTTCAGACTGTCTCCATTGGCCTCACAGATTTACATACATAACTTTTCTGTGAAAGAAGAAAAAAACTAAAAGTAAAATATGTAGTCATAAATAAGAAAATAAAACTGTGCAAGTTCACTGTAAGACATGGACAGACTTCTCAGGAAAAAATACAGTAAGCAAAACAATTATCTTTATGGAAATAAAAATTCTAATAGACATTGTGGAGTAAGCTGGGAAAAGGAAGTGTATAACATAAAAAAATCCATCATGAACTGGAGTACACAAAAATATCTACAAATCACAAAACATGAATTGACCTTAGGACATTCTATTAACCTGAACAACAAAGTAATAACTACTACCTTCAACTACACAGAAAAGAGAATAAAATGAACTTTTGCTGCAAGGTTAACAAACTGCTCATAATAAAGTAAGCAAGATCCCATAAAGTGTTTTTCTCCCCCTCACAAGAACTAAAATGTAAAAATATACCAGAAAAAAAAGTTAAATCTGAAGTCTTACTAGAGGTTGCCTTTGACTCTTCTGCAGTGGTCCATTTATAACTGAAAAATGTAAGGAAACAGGATGAAAATCAGAGCAGTTTACAAACTAGCTAAGTATGAACCTGTCTATACAACCGTAACTCCCTGCATACTGAGGTCTTCAACTTTGAAATATTAGTAATTTTTAAAAAGTTTACAAATATCTATTTGCTCAGCACTTACTCATGAATAGCTTCCTAGAAATCATCAGTTCTTTAGTCTGATATTCTTCATCCTGCTAAACAAAACATTCTAAAAGAATCTATAGCAAGTGTACAAAGATTAATACAGTTGTTTAGTAAAGCATTTCATTATATTACCCAAGCAAAATGAAAGAATTATATGGCTTTGTCAACCTTCTGTTTTCCTGGTTGATTCTGACAGTCTGGAATATTTCTTTAATAGGTGTCAATTTTCAGATGGAAATTCAAGTCCTACCCATTTGTTACTTCATATTTCACATCTTCTTTTTGTACATAACTGTGAAGAGTGGGATTTATTAACGCAAATTTTTCTCACAAACTGCTTTGTAATTCTGTGTTTTTCCTTGCAGAAGCATGTGTAATTCTCTTCCAAAATGGTATTTGAAGAATAAGTTGTAAGTCCTGCCTTAGTAATTTTTGCAGAATCAGATGTTCAGTAAGACCAGTAAAATTTAGTTCAGTGAGGGTAGGCTACAATGGGGGAAACTTACAGGTCTGCTTGGAACTTCAAATGTCAGGACTTTGATGATCATTGACACAAACCTAGGTTTCCCTGAGTTGAGCCCCTACTGCTGTTGGTATTGTGAGTGGTTCTCCTTTTATTGTTATTTTGCTCACATTTGCACAGTATTCCACTATTGATTTTCATTGTTCTCTAAGGCTTTACGTCACATTCTAGTTTATTGATTCCCTTTATAGATAAGTCTTCTAAATTGCTAGGCATTTTCACAACTTGCCCCTCTGCCCTATCTACTACTTTGCTAACTCGTAATGATTTGTAACAATGGGAAAAAACTTCATAAAGCTTTCTAGAACATTAAAGACTCCACAACTTCTATATGACCAGTGACTGACTTTTGTCAATAGGTTTAATGTTAAAGGCAGAAAGGGGATGCCCCTGGATTTTCCTCTAATTATTTTTTGTAGGGCATTTGTGATTTTTGTTTTTAATAGAGTTGTTAAAATATTTTGGTGGTTGTATTAGATAAATTAGTAATAAAAGCTATAAATATTTATGCCCAGGGTTATAAAATCTAGAAGAGAGAACCAATAACACTGACATGCATTACACTTCCCTACATTTATCTACAGCCTACTGATATATTAATAAGATTGCATTTAAATCTTTTCTGTTTGAGTGGAAGCAATTTCACTCCTTTTTCTGTTGCATAAGACTGAAAAGATCTAGCTCTTCCAGCCCAGTCCATGTATGTTGTGGATGCTGCAATGTTTAACTGCTATTACAGTGAGCAACTATAATACGCTTCAACCTGCCTTCCTCTGAATTACTTTCTTTAACTGGCCATTGTTTTTCAGTATCAAAGTGTCCTATTAATAATTTGTATATAATCTCACTGAGATGGTATTCTTTAGGTATCACACCAAAAGACCCCATAGCCTTGAAAACATGTTTTTGCATAAAAGTTCTTTTAGAACTTGCGCTTATAAAGTGCATAGATTTTTCTCAAATAAAGTAAAAACTAATTTTATCTTCAAGATTGGGAATCAAAACTCCTCACCAATGTTTTTACAATTAGGATGATTTGCCTCCAAGCTACAGAACATTGTTTCTGCTGTATTATGCTGATGTTGGAGTACTGTGTAAAAGGAAGTATTTAAAAATTAGAATTAGTAGCCATTTCAATGTTAGATACTGACTTTGCAAATTTCTTGGATTTTAACTAGTGGAAATAAGATCAAAATTTGTTCCCCTATATTTTTATAAGATATGGTCTTGTTTTGATTTCTGGTACAGTAGCATAAGTCTGTGGTTTAGAAACTGTTGTGCACTTTGTCTGCTTCACAGAGATCTTTACTGCATGTTGAAGACTGCTGGAACTGAAGAATGAAAGAGAAACTCAGCAGAAGTAATCATTTTGCTTGTTGTGTAACGAGGAATACTCAGTTAATATTAAGGAGACTATTCCAAGAGCATTTTAATGACTATAATTTGGAATACAAAGTAAAACTCCTTAGGCATTCAAATTATTCAATATGAGAATCCTACAGTATTTAACATCTAACATATGAAATGTTTCTACATCTGTCTGAAAATGAAGTGAGCCTATTTTCATGGTGTTAATCACTTTTATTGCATATACTACTTCACAGTATCCAATTTGTCACATAGAAGCTTGTGTTTTACAGTGTATGGTAGATTCAAAATAGAAAAGAACCTTTCTTGGAAGGAGAAATATATTAATTTCTACCAATTTAACTACCATGTAATTATCCTCTATAATACTGTCTGAAAGGTAAAAAATGATAAATGGCTGCAATAAAGAGACATCACACATGCAGAATGAAGGTTCAGAAGGGTTCATTCAACCTCCATTTTACCAGCAGTTTGTTTCAGCCACTCAGCATTACTGATAGATTCTTAGTATAGTCTAGATAAGTGGTTAAAATAATAACTTACGGTTCAAAGGGACTGAAAAGAGACTTTTTAGAAAAAAGACACTTGCCTCAAAACTGTGGTGAGATTTCTGGCTGTGGAACACTTAGCAAAATACAAATAGTTATTGATAATTAAAATTTATTTTCCATATTGTAAAGTACTTACCATCTTTCTTTTTCTAAAAAGCCAAATGCTACCCATACATTCAGTTTCAGCTCATATCTTGTAAATGGCATGGACCATTTAAACTACAAATATGGTTCTGTTTTTCATAAAGAATTATACTTGTGAGAATTGATTACTGTAACGATGCGGGATTTTTTTTCTTGTCCTCCTTGTCTCTCTCCACCACCTTGTGTAACAAGCAGTGGAAAACACAAGTATCTTCAACTCTTCTATAATTTGTAAGAAATTTTCATTCATCCAGGTTAAGTACTTGATTTGTAGTTGGGTAAGGGAAGAGATACAGGTGAAGATGAATGAGAATTGTTTAGAACAACTATTGGCACCGTGGAGATTCTAAGTATACCACTACTGGCTGTATGGTGAGCTTAGTGGCCCCTAAGTCCTGCTCTTTAGGGAGGGTGACCTCTTTAATGCTATAATAAAGTGGATGGGAGTTTCAGGAGGTATAGACCCACCAACATGGGGGTGAACTTCTGGAGCTTCACATCCCTCCTTAAGAGCAAGATGATTTAGTCCATCCTTGTGTGCAGAGGAGGAGCCATCCTTCAGGAGTGCTCTTTCTCTCAGGTTGAAATTTAGCTCCTCAGTGGGAGCGGCCATGTAGCAGCTGGTGCCACCAGCTTCTGCTGCTGCAAACAGTAGCCCCTGACGGCATCATGTCCTGTTTTCTCTGTGGCCAGTTGTGCAAACAGTGAAGCCCTCCTTCTCCTGCTGCAAGGGCTGACTGCTTACCATTGGATGTCTGGGTTGAAACAGGGATTTGCTCTTCTAGGAATAACCAAGCAACTAGATTGTGAGGAGTGTTTCAGACTGTTTCGTGGCTCCCTATTTCAAGTGAGAAGGTCACTTTTGCCTGTACCTGTGCTTTCCCTTTTGATTTGGCTATAATGACTAAGAAAGAATGTCAGTGTGGACAGCACAATTCATCTTTTCTGTACAGCTAGAAATCCAGTTATACTGCTCCCAGCTGCATGGAGGGAAAAGCAAGCAACTTCTCTTGGGTTATACTCTTCCCCATAGTGCCTTATGTGAAAGAAATGTTCAGTGACCAGTTGAAATTATTTCTCTCCATACCTGAAAAATCTAGGATAAATATTTCACCCTCATACTTTTCATTTTTGCTGTTGCCAACATGCATCTTTTTCACTTCAGTTAGTGTTGCTACTGTTATTACATCATTGGTAGGAACTGTGAGTGTCAACTAAAGGGCATTATGTCTCCTTGAAGCACAGTATCTTCCCATTGTCAAGTCTGTTTACCTCTAACAGCCATGAAAATTTTATTCTTCCCCCAAGTCACTAAATGACCTTGTTTGGGGAAAAAAAGTTGGAGCTTAAAGGTTATTTTTTGCATGCCTGTTTTATAACTTAGTCTATCTAGTAAGTATGCATGAGCCTGTTTGGGCTAGTAAGACATATGTTTGGTAATCCATGTTGTGTGTTGTGGAGTTAAGATTCATTGACATGTGTCTGATACTGTGGCATTACATATGAATGGTGAAGAAATGATAGACAGTGTTGTCAGAACTAACTAGTGCTTTAAGGAATACTGTAGCATTTTTATTTTTAGAAATTGTTCGTTTAAACATCTGGAAGGGAGATAAGGGCCTACTTCTGAAACTCTGTCTCAAGGCTTATCTTTCACAAAGCTGGCTAGACTCAAAGGGATTATTCATAAGATTAAGGATCTGCAGAATTTGCTTTACATTAATTTGAGTGGCAAATAACTAGAAAAAGCAATTTGTTTTCTCCACAAAAATATCTTGGGTTTCTGAGCCTGTACATTGCTGAACTTTTATTATGAAATGAAAAATTATTTTAAATACCAGACAATTAGATGCTGAGTGCTGTTTATTCCCTCTTGGCGGAACTGGCCATTCTTGTATTGTATCATCACAATAACTTTCCAGTGTGATATTTTTTTCCTATTCTCTTCTAGACAGTTCAAAACACTGTCCTATTTGGAATAGAAATCTCTGATTGCTAAACACAACTTATTTTACAATGGAGATTCTCCAGTGAAACTCAAGAAACTGGTCTCTGAATGAGCTGCTCCTATCACCGTTTAAAGAAAGACAGTACTCTGCATCTGTTCTTTGATAGTTTGGACTATAAAGTAGTCCCAGTTTTATAAGCTTCATCTCTAAAACAGCCCTGTTCAAATGTTTAGGACTAACTAGGCTGCTTCTCAAGCAAGAAATGCTAGATTTTTGTGCATTTCTATCAATGTGTGGCAATGCAGTTTTTCAGTTGATAATTTCAGCAGATTTTTTTTAAACATGTTAATGAGACCTAAAGACATAAAATATCTTTGGTTTATAAAAGTAATGTGGATGATCTGTATATCTTTCTAATTTTTAGTCCTGTGTTCCTTCACATAAATTTTTATCCTGGTTTCTGTCTACAAAGCAAGCAAGTTTATGCTTGCCTTGTAATCAGTTTCTCTTCCTCAGTAAATGCCCTTTTAAGAAAGCAAATAAGGTCATGTTAAGCACTTATGGAATCAAAGTGTCCCCACCAATAATTTGTGCAGTTTGTACTTTGTGTCTTAACCTTTAACAGTTGTTCAGCTTAACCTAAACTAGTTATAAAAGTTCTTTAAAGGTTTATGATTTATAGCTTAAAGACAAGGTCTTTTAGCTTATAGCTTTTCCTTAAAGAATATAACAAGAATTAATACAAACCAGGTTAATATTGACTGAAGTTCTCATACCACCTAGTGAAATATCTTAACTAAACTCCTTCCAAGTCATACTTTTGTGTAGGGCAGCGTGGTTTTGCACAATGAGTTATCAGATCCTGCACCCCCTAAGATGATGGATTGTTACTATCAGACATGTATCACACTATCAACAGGTAGCTATCAAGCGGCTGACTTGTATTAGCTATTGGATCTGTGCTAGGGCCAACAGAGTTATCTGAAAAGATGAGAGATTCATTCAAGAAGCAAAGATATACAAGTTTGATTAATGGAGTCCTATGATAAAAAGACCTAGGAAAAGGTTAAGCTTGTTATTTTTTATAGCAAATCTACAAGGAAGTGAGGAGGGTAAATTTTGACCATATGCAGTATGTTGGAAGTACTTAAGGAATTTTACCTGCTTTTGGTGAAAATGGAATAATTTGTTTGTGTTTGATCCTGAAGCTGAATTTTAACAATGTTTGTGGCTTGATTATCAAAGTGGTTACTTTGGATTAATTTAGTACTCAACTTGATAGGAGACAAGAGGACTCTCAATAAATCTACTGGGCCATCTGATAACCAAACTTTACTGAATTTGGACCCACTCCATCGATGTCTTATGGGCTGCTAAAATTTACATTTGGCTTGGCATTTGATGTGGACAGCTGGCTAACAGGAAAATACAGGAGCAATTGCCTACTAAAAGGAAACCTTTCTAAAGCCAAATTGCTTGGTAAAACAACTCAAATAGCTCTTAGGGAAAATCC
Organism: Pelecanus crispus; assembly: GCF_030463565.1. NCBI lineage: Eukaryota > Metazoa > Chordata > Aves > Pelecaniformes > Pelecanidae > Pelecanus > Pelecanus crispus. The sequence continues at coordinate 99,616,611 of NC_134644.1, read as the reverse complement.
CTAAAGGATTTAACATGGCTTAAACCAATAATGTTCTACAGAAATTACTCTTACTAACCTGTAGGACTGCATACAAAGCACTGTCTTGTCTGTCACAGTTTTTAACCATATGCTTAGTATTCTACAGAGAAAAAAGCAGGATTTTATTTCAAATTACATAAGGTTGTCCAAAAACCTTCAGAAAAGCAGTAATTTTCTTGCTAACGTTAACTGTGTCTTTCTGCAAGTATATTTTCTGTTTAGGGAAAAAGGAAAGAAGAAACTGAAGAAACAAACAGCTATTTATTTAAACTACCAAGTTTTTAGGCAAAGCTAATAAAAAGACCATCTTCCAAGGCTGTCTCTTGATCCCCATTGAAAGAGTCTATTTTTAATTACTGATAATTTGGCAGAAATTAACCATCTTTATTGAAATGTTCTTTGCAAGATAGTTGCATGAGGCTGTCTTTGAAAATATGATAGTCAAAATAGTTCACCAGTTTCTCAAGTAGCAGCAAAGATTACACTGTTTCTCAATGGCACACAAGTTAACTTGGAGGGGAAAAAAAAAACTAATCCAAAGCTAGTAAGTATGGAAGAATTTGAGATGGTAGCAGGAAGAGAAGACTTTAGTGAGGGTAAGGAAGATGGAAGCAAGATCTGAGGTGCAAACTGGGACTAACTGGATAAAGCTTGGAGTGAGAACAGGGCCTATAAACTTGGTCCTATATTCTGGACATGGGTCCTGTGACAATCTAGTGTTTGCTCCTACAGTGAAGTGTGCTCTTGTACTAACACAACACAGAGTCAAATTAAGTTTGTCTCATCTGTTACACCATAACTACAAGTCTTGACCTCAAAAACATAGAAATTATCTTTCTGTGGTTTCTCTGGGGTTTTGTGTGTGTGTTGGGTGAATATGTAATAAATACCTAAGACTGAAAATTATTGTTGCGACAAAGGTCAAAATGAGGTTAGGTCCCCATGGAGCATAAAATAAGTGAAAACTCTTGCTTCAATATAAGATGCTTTTACTGGCTTTGGCTTATTTTTTGTGACCCTCTGTTCATACAAGGAGAAGTACATAGAATATTCTGTAAATTACAAAATGCTTCCCCTGAAGAATCTCATGATACTACTTCTAAGCAGTCATATTTCCCCTGTCTTGTAGGAGAAGAAACCGAGGTCCACAGTACATAGAAACCCAATCATGTAAGTGATATTGAAGATCTTCATAGCATACATATCTTGAGATGTCTGCCTATCTCTTCCCATAGGCTGAGAACTGTGTTTGTACAGAAACATGAAAATCAAACAAAATGTCAGTTTAAGTGCATGTCATGCTAATCCAATCTGGATGCCCAACTTTTAGATCGAATATTTGATTATTTTAGAAACTATTCTTGTTATTTATGAAGGGTTAAGATGGGATTTTGTGGCAGACCACAAAGGGAAACCAAATGTCTTAATTCCTAGTCCCGTGTTACTACCACAGATTAATCTTGTAGTATGAATTATAACTGAATTATAAGAATAATTTCAATTGTTATTGTCCACTCAGAATGAACAGTCTCCTTTGTATACTCTCTTGTTAAACAATGGATTTAAACTTCATTGTCATTTTCTATGGGAAACGTCTTCTCTGCAATCATTTGTTCAGCTCTTTTCAGAGAAGTATGGCAATCCTTTTATGAGAGAGAAGTCTAACAAAGAGGCTGTAACAATACCAGTTCATTTCAAAGAGATAGAGTGGAAGAGCCACTGATTTACTGGGTTGGGGTTTTTTTTGGGGGTTTTTTTGGTTTTTTTTTTTTTCCTTTTTTGCCTTATAATTAAGGGCAAAAAGGATATTCTGGCTGATGTGCTTTGACATTGTTGCTGTGCTGTATTCAGAGGCTTGACTGTATTTTACATTCTCTTTGTTTTTTTGTAACATTAAACAGCAGTGAAATCAAAGTACCAAAACACAAGTGATAGCCAACTATGGAATCCTTAGACCTATTTTATACTATGAATTTAAGGTCTCATTTAGACTTTGATAGATCATATATATAAATTACTGCTCTGAAAAGGAATCTAGTTGGTCTACCTTGCATACCACAGTGATGGAAGCAAGTGTAATGTGTACACAAAAGTACATTTTATATGCCATTTGTAGTTCATTTTTGTGCCAGGCTTCTGAACACTAGCTTATATGGCTATATTTAGCCTTGTAGAATAAGGGCTTGAAAGCTCACTGATTTCTTACCAGTCAGTCTTCAAGAGAGCAATGTGAACATTTGATTTGGCTGATTTCACTGGCTGAGGACCTATCTACATGTCAAAGTTCTTTGTTTACTTCCATTAATGAGATGGCACATATGTCTTATCTTTATGTGATAGGAGAGGGGACATAAGGTTTATGTTCTTTGATATAAAGACAATAAAGCCAGATGTCAAAAGAAGGCATAAGTGAGGGGAGAACATGCAATAAGATGAGAAAATGTATCTGTTGTCTTGCCCAGAAAGAGGTCATGAGATTAACTAAGCATAATGAACTGAAGGGGTGGAAAGACAAAGGTTAGGGCTGGTAGTGGAGGTAGCTAGAAGGCTGAGGATTTCTTTGGAAATGAGATAATTAACCTGAAGGCCACTCTTGCCACTGAGCCTTTCAAATGGAAGGCTCCTATTCTAGTGACTTTGCAGACACTGATACTGTTTCCAAGTACTTAGAAACTAAGACAGCACCTGTCAGGACAGAAAGAGAGATACTATGTAGATCTTTAACATTTCAAAATGTTTGTTAAAAAAGAACAAATCATCAGGAACAGCAACAGTAAATGGAAGGTAATCATTTAACCTAGCCCAGAATGAAATTTGTTGACTTTGCATGACCTTTGCTATAGAGTTAGTGTTTGACAGGCCTTTAAGAAGGAAAAGGCAAGAAAGCCATGAAAAAATGATGTCACAGAGCTTTGTTTGAGCATCTGATCAACGAATGGATAAGGTGGATGCATCCAATGAAGATTACAGTCCCCCTCCAGAGATGGAGAGGTAACCAATTAAAAAAAAAAACCCAAAACAAAGTAGATGAATGCAGATCAGAATTTAAAATTCCAAAGATCCTGGAACTGGAATGGGATGCCCTGAAAGAAGAGCTGAGCAGTCCTTCACCAGTCATCCTCCCCTTCCTGGCTGGTCGTTCCTATCCTTGCACTTTCTGAAAAAATTCTTGACACTAAATGCATGGTAGCAACCTATGGGAACAACTGCTTGTTCCTTGATGTAGCCTGCTGATCTCAGAAATGAGCAGATGCAAGGGTGAGGTGGGGGGAGATAGATAAAGTCTGCCAGAATACAGCTCTGAAGTCTACTCTGTTGAGGAAAAACCACAAGTCTCTCTCCTTCATTTTTTCCTGGACCTCTAGGTCACATAACAAGTTGCGTGTGGATGTTTCATGGTGGTGTTGATTGAAGGGGACACAATCGTTATGGCTAACTGGAAAGGCAAGTCCCCTTTACTCCATTATGTCCTAAGACAGGTGCTTGTATCTCTCCAGCTATTTCCCATGTGGCTAATGGATTTGCCTCTCTCCTGTTATTTTTAATTAGTAGGTAACTGTTGCCTTTGCCAGCCAACCCATGTTTCTGTAACAGAAAACATTCCTGATCCATTAACCACGGGGTTTTTGTGGTACTGTGTATTGGGTCTGGCTGGGATGGAGTTAACCTTCCCCATAGTAGCCCTAGTGCTGTGCTTTGTATTTGTAACTAGAATGGTGTTGATAACACACCACTGTTTTGGCTACTGTTGAGCAGTGCTCGCACAGCATCAAGGCTGTCTCTCCAACCCTCCCCAAGCCAAGGTTTACCCACCACAGATTGAGAATGGAAAAACTGGTCAGAGGCAATATGGCAGTACAAACATCTAGGATGGGTAATTTTTCTGTTGATAAATACAATTACTAATATTTTTCAGCATTTGTGTTTGCTTATGGAGAAATATTGGAGCAATTCTACTCCATAGGAAGTGCTAATAAGGGATAGTACTGCCCAGCAGCTTTTCAGTCCCAGCAGATGGGGATCAACTTTTATTTCTGCATGAAACTCTGAATTTATTTTTCCTTTTATTGCTTTTTTTTTAGTCCTTGCTCAACTGTTGTTGGTTGTTCTCTAATATATTGTAGAGAAGGGAAGGACCACAAGTGTGCTCTAACATTGTCCAGGCTGCATTTTGGATATGTTTTCCTATCTACTTATGCTTTTTAAAGCTGCCTAACAGCCTGATATCTATGGTAACTCATTAGTGAAATAGTATTTTAGAAAGATTTGTATTATGCAGTAGAATGCATCTAAAGCAACAAATACATTCAGTTTTGAGTTTATATATATTTTTAAATTGGCCTAGAGATTTATTTTTTTTAGACCTAATAAAAAGCATATTTCAGTGGTTGAAAAATAAAAGTTACTAAACTACTGACAGATCTCAAAAAAAAACCAAAAAACCACTGTTAGTTAGGACTGCTTCAGCTGTAATGTTTTAAGTAATAATCTTTGCAACCTAAGCAGAAATTGCACTGACTATGGTATATGAACATAACCCAAATAAATCAGAACCTATTTGATCATACTATGATTTCATATTTAAATGTTTTCAGCTTATACGATGCACAAAAAATATGACCGTGACCTTCAAAGGATGCAAAAAGATATGGTGTTAATTGCTATCTTCCTGCCCTGAGAAATGGTGGGAGGGCAGTCTCATTTAAGCAACATGAATGCTACAGGTTCCTGAAATTTAAAAACTGGACTTTAATTCAGATATAATACAGATATCTAGGACAGAGGGAAATACAAAGCATGTTTTCTGTTCAAAATGAATCCATTTTAGCCATAATGAATATGTATTGATCTAGTATCAATTTTGATTGAACAGTAGACAATGACTCAAAATCCTTCCTACAGGATTCCTAGGGGTTTCATGCTATAAAAACTAACAAGTTGCCAAAAGGGTAAAATGCTTGCTCAAGTCTCCTTCAAAGAATAAAATATAGGTTCCTTGTAAATGTCTTTGTAAAGGAATGAAGAGCCTTGTTCTTCATGATACCGGAGGAGGTCATTCCCAAGTCTACCCCCGCAGCCCCTAAGGAAATGGAAAGATCTGCTGAGATGTTTGTCCCCTGGGATCTCTGGGTGGTGTAAGACAGTAAGGCAACCTTTTCTGATTAAAAAACTTGGTTTTTGTGCTCTTTCTGTGAAAAGGGTAACGCTGAGTCAGAGATGAGAATTGGAGAATCCCATACCCTCTGCCTCTGTGTCTGATTAAATGCTGACATTTCTTCTGCTTGAAACTGGCTCAAACAGGCCAACAGCCAAATTAATTCTTTCATGCTCTATAGAAAGCCTCCCATCTCATTTGTACTACTGTATGCACAGAGTAACTCTGCTGGAAATACACTGGTGTCTCAGAGGTTAAAATGTTTTTAATTAATCTGATCACTATTGCTGCCTGTAACTTATATAAATTGCCAAATGTCAGCTTGCATGGCTTCTGTGAGACTGCATCTCAGCGAAGGAATGAAAGGTGGATAATTTAATAATGGATTGCACAGGATACGATAGACGGTGAACCCAAGTACATAGACTATTTCTTTGATGAGGTACTCCGGGCTTACATGCAATCAGTCTTCTGTAACACCAAAGCAATGCACAGGATTTAAATTTCCTAAACCATGTAAAATGGCTTTACTGTAAGACCTTACCTTCCTGGGGATGTTTTCCTTAAACTTTTATTTTGTTCGCATATACCTATACCAACACCAAAACCAATGCAAGCACTCATTTTTCTAATGTGTGTGGCTACTGCACTGTTAATCCAGTGACAAAATGTAGCCAGGAAACCCACGAGTGAAAAATCTAATGCCTCCATTCCCTTCCTTTATCACCATCAAGAACTGACCTGACGTTCTCTGAAATGTGCTTGGAATGGTGTCATGGTTTTGGCTGGGATAGAGTTAATTTTCTTCCTAGCAGCAGGCATAGTGCTGTGTTTTGGATTTAGTAGGAGAAGAATGCTGATAACCTGCTGACGTTTTTAGTTGTTGCTGAGTACTGCTTATGCTACTCAAGGACTTTTCAGCTTCCCATGCTCTGCCAGGTGCACAAGAAACTGGGAGGGGGCACAGCCAGAATAGTTGATCCAAACTGACCAAAGGGCTATTCCATACCATATGACGTCATGCTCAGTATATAAACTGGGGGGGGGGGTTGGCCGGGGAGCAGCGATCGCTGCTCAGGAACTGTCTGGGTATCATTTGGCGGGTGGTGAGCAATTGCATTGTGCATCACTTGCTTTGTATATTGTTATTATTATCATCATTATTATATTCTTATTATTATAATTACTATTTTACTTTATTTCAGTTATTAAACTGTTCTTATCTCAACCCAGGAGTGTTTCTCACTCTTACTCTTCCAATTCTCTTCCCGATCCCATCGGAGTAGGGGGAGTGAGCGAGCGGCTGCGTGGTGCTTAGTTGCTGGCTGGGGCTAAACAATGACAAATGGTTACCTTCATATTACAGGGAATTAGCATCCAAAAAGCTATTCTGCTTGTTTTAATTATTTATTTATTTTTAACCACCTGTCATGTTTGAAACAACGAGCGCTTTTCTCTGGAAAAACATAAATCAAAGTGAAGTCATTTGACTATACAAATATGTAACAATATTTGTGTGGGCTAAACAAGTTGCATGACTTCAGTATTATAAGGATGAATGCAGAAATGTTGAAACACATACATCTCAAGTGCTAGTGGTCCTGAAGAAGATTAATCATCCTGGGGAGCATCTCCGAATGAAGATGAAGGAGCTTGTGTTGAGACCTTATTGCGGCCTTTCAGTACTTAAAGGGGGCCTATAGGAGGGATGGGGACAATCTTTTTAGCAAGGCCTGTTGTGACAGGACAAGGAGTAATGGTTTTAAACTAAAGGAGGATAGATTTAGACTAGGTATAAGGAAGCAATTTTTTACAATGAAGGTGGTCAAGCACTGGCACATGTTGCCCAGAGAGGTGGTGGAGGCCCCATCCCTGGCAACATTCAAGGTCAGGTTGGATGGGGCTCTGAGCAACCTGATCTGGTTAAAGCTGTCCCTGCTCCCTGCAGGGGGGTTGGGCTGGATGACCTCTAAAGGTCCCTTCTAACCCAAAGCAATTCTATTTTATCCTGGGCTTCTCAGAGGTTTGAGGTAAGGGTATGATTCACTGGTCTCCTAAGAGAGACTGTGGAGCTAGGCTGGGGTGCTTACAGTGCCAGATGTTTATGAAAAAGTCAGTGTTGCCATATGTGGTTGTCTTAGAGAGGAGAGGCTCGTCTTTCTGCTTGACAGCAACTTTCCCTTGCACGTTTCAGGTGAACCACAGAATTTTTCTGTAGAAAGGGAGGGAGACAGAGAGCGAGACTTCACAAAGACACTTAAGTTGGAGGCTGCTCCACTTTCTATTATTATCTACACTGTAAGGTGTTTAGATAACTTCTACATCATAATACTGTTATTCTAACACATAATAATTTCCTTATTAAATAAGATTATTGTATTCTATGGTATTATTTCAGCTTAAATAAAAGTGCAAAAACATTTTCTTTACTATACCATTTTGCCTTTCAAGTTTTTTCCACAGTTAAACATCATGGAGAAAACACATGTAAACTGCAACTTGTATAGGCTGATCATTTCTGAATGTAAAGGCATTAACAGAAAGCTTAACAGAATTGTAGCCACATCCTAACAAAAAGTAAAACTACAAAACTGTTCTTGAAGTCGCCTTCTACAGCCTTGCTTCATGTTACCTTGAACCATAAAAAATGATGAGCACTTGTCAAGAGAGGCAGTCAATGAGCCAGGAGTACTATACCTCCAGCAGTATCACTCTCACCATGTACTTGTTTTGGGTGCTAGACAGGAACAGTAACAGAAAACCAAAAACACCACCCCCTCCGCAAGAAAACACTCCCTAATAAGCTGTGCTATGCTTCTACAGGAGAACATTTTATCAAGTTTTCCGCAGATTAGTGTGGTTAAAATACACCTGTGGCTAGTAATTTTTTATAATTAGAAAAGGAATAGCTAGTTCTGCCCAACAATATTTAGTCCAGCACAGGAGAGGCACTTGTGGACATACCCCAAGATCCTGGTCACCTTTACTCTAGATCCAGTTTCACATGAGAGCATAGTGCAGCTCCCTTCTGCATCCGGGCTTCCTTCCTTCAGATACCAGGGCACAGAGGAGATGGGGCAGTACATGCTTTAGTCTACCTCCAACATGTAGGCAACACGAGCATCTGAACTTGGCCATTTAAGAGAGTTCCCAGACCCTGCCACTTGGATTTAACTTCAATAACTTTTGCAGTCAAGTTCAAATTTTGCACTTCAACCCCAAGAAATCCAGAGCCCAAAGACAGTACTTTCATCATATAACCGCATTATTTCAAATTGAACGAACATGTCCTATTCACCTCCTCTTTACTGTCTCATCTCCTGTGGCCCCAGAAATTAGTTTCCAACCCCCCACTGATGTCTGCTGATAAGAGAGAGAGTATAAGCAACATGAAAAAATCATGAGCTCCATTTTAAATCAGCATCTCTGAACTTTGTTAATCACAAAGTGTAGGAACTATCACACTCTGGATTTATAGGCTCCGTCAAGATTTTGCTGATAAAGGTCACAAAAGTTTTAAAACTGTCTGATTGCGGTTTGTTGATATACAAAATAAGATCTCATTTCAGAATTCTGAAAAGTTTTGTAAAGCACGTGTTTATTTGCAATGCAGTTAGCATTCAGTGAAGAGAAGGCCCAAATAAGAATTGAGCTGTCTGTTGCTATTATACTGGGATAACAACTCACAGGGGCGGTTTTCTTCATCCTATATCAGTTTTATAGCAACATAACTCCATTGATTTTATTGGTTACTTGCACATGAAAGGAATGAGATGTAGGTCTGTAAAGTATTTTGTAAGGCAAGGTCTTGGCTCTCGTCTACTTTGCATGCACCCTGCTCAAACAGAAACAATCTGAAGTCAGTATAAAAACAGCAAAACACTCACTTTTCCACATAGCCTGAAAGCTAATCACAATGAGCTGAGGTGAAAGCCAGAGGTGGCTCTTTGGAAACCACTCCTTTAAAGGGATAAAACATCTCTCAGTGTTTTATTTTGTTCACTTTGTTTGAAATGCAAAATGCTCCTTTAAAGAGTTTTAAGGAAAAGAAAAACCCTATAACTCCTACTTTGCTCTGAGCAGATTTTGAAATTGAACAGAAGAAACAAAAATCTAGATATTCACTTTAATATTAACAAGTTTATTATTTGTTCCCTTGCTGGTGAAAAATTGGTGATGTCTTATGTCCAGAAATTAATTTTTCTACAAAAAATAAAATTGACTTATGTATATCCCTCTTTGTTCTGAAGTGTTTAACCGGGTAATTTCAAAGTTTAAAAAAAAAGCTAAAAATGAAAATGGGAAGTTAAGTCTACTAATGTGATTCGTGCTAACGAAAGTCAGGTGGATCAAACTCTTCTGAAATCAGTGTGCTTGTCTTTATTGCCAGAGTCAACATAAGCATACAATAGGAAACCAACCATTTAATATCTCTGTCTGGACTAAAGGAACTCTGCTTTGGTTAGCTTTAACCTTTGTGAGATTTCAGTTCAGATCTGCCTTAACTCGAAAGGCTTGAACTGAAAAGGACAGATGGCTGTTTGACAGAGTGATAGCAGGGTAGAATCTGACATTTTCCTAGCCCAGTGGCATTCAAGTTGCAGCACCTTGTCATTCAAATCTCCCTGATATTCAGCCAACTCTTGCTTTATTATTTATTTCTCTGAGAGTTGATTAAAGTTTGAACAGTGCAGTGCAGGAGGATTCTGTCTGACTTTTCACCTTACCTCTTGGTGAATTCTGCTTCTGATCTCCAGTTGTCAGAAACTGTATAGCCAAACACAGTCCAGGTGTAATGAGAGGTGATTTTCTAAATATTGCTCCAACCCTGAATTTTGGCAGAAGAAAACACTAAATAACTTCTTAAATATTTATAATACAGCCAGAATAAATATGAAGTAAAGGAACAGGTAGATCTTTTTAATGACTTTCTGCTGGGGGTGGGGGGGGGGGAGCTATTGAAAACAACACCCTTGTTAGTTGTACTTTTTCCTTTTAGAAAAGCATCGGTGTCTAGGCAATATAGCTTATGGTTTCGAGGCTGTGGGAAGGGACTACTGATATTTATTATTTAAATATGAGCTATCTCAAAATACAAAAAAAAATACAGAAGAGAAAGCCCTAAAATCAAGGGAGCTATGGTAATTTGAGGATAAGCCCATAGCATTAAACCGTGGTGTCACTTATGTGGAGGTAACACCACAAAGACAGCTCTTGTACTGTGATTTAAATGTAAAACTGTGAGCTGTAGCTACTACATAAGTGTATCAGATATTGCAGGATAGGTGAGAAAGGTGCATTTAATTTTTAATAGCATTATCAGCCTTCTGTGCTGTGTATTTAGCCAAACTACAGAGACAGTGTTGTATCTAACTGTGCGCAGCCTAGTAGCATCTAGTACAATTCAGAGCAGGTTTGTGTTATGTTTGAATTGGTAGCAAGTTTCCTGTAAACCTTGTTAATCTCTTGTTTCTTAATTTTATGAGCAGTCACAGGAGGTCTAGATGTGTGGCTTGGGTTGTAGCATCACAGATGGTCAGGTTACACCAAGTTTTGAATTTTGTATTTCCTCTGGCTGAGTCAATTTACCTTAAGTGTTTTTCTCAGTGACCAACTGAAGTTCAGACTGTGATTAATTGGAGGGTGATTAATTCACAAACAAGACAGAAGCAAAGCTGGTGACACTGGAAAGTATGTAAAGAAAGGTATTTTTGTCCCTTTTTTAAATTTCTTTGTCCTTGAAGCCAGAGAATATCATCTTCAATGTGTCTCATATAGACTGGAGCTTAAAGTGGTAAAATAAGTTGTTCTTTGCTTTGTTGAAATTAATTTTTGTCATAAAATGTCTGATAAGAATGCATGTTTTTGTCTTTTCAGGACAGTTTGACAATGCACCAGACCTTTGTGGCTTGGGATTTAGAATGCTGCACTTCACTTTGAAAAAGGCAACACTTAAAGAGAAGTCAAAAGCTGCATCTACAAAACATTCAGATGGTGGCTGTTCATCTGCCAAGTGGGATGAGTGAGAGAGAATGCATTACACAACACTCCAATATTTGTGCTAGATTCCTCTTCTTTTCTGGGTACAATTCAAAGGACTGCATTTGATCTAGCGCTACAGAGGATTAAAGGAGGATTAAAAGGATGAACAAGTCAGTTGATGGAAGTCTGCCATTGATGTCAACAAGGCCAGGATTTCACCTCCAGTGACTGCCCTCTGTAATCAGAAAAATGTGCCTCCTCTTGGGCCCATTACTAAGGACAGGATCAAGAGGATTAAATTTTTGCAGTTAAGCAATCAAATGTCTAGAAGTACCAAACTCAACAGCAGATATAAAACCATTCCTCTCCTCCTTTATGGATGTGGACGGCAGAGAAGCCTCTGACTATGTAACTGTGCACAGGCTGGCTTGGTATGCAGGATGGAGAGGAGTGGTGGGACCCACGAGCATGGGAAGAAGGAAGTGATGACCCTTGTAGTGAGCACCTTTGTTCCAGAGAGGGAGCCCCAGCCCAAGGCAGTGTCTGAGTAGGAGTCCTTGAGCTATAGTAAGGGCAAGTGACAGCAGATGAAATAGCCTACCTGATAAAATTGTGGGAAGGTGTTGTAGTAGAGAAGTACAGAAGAGATCAGAGTTATTACTAGCAATCCGAAGAGCTAAAATCCTCCTTTGCTTGTAGGACGTGGCACTGCTCACTTCTTGGCAGCTGCACAACACAAAGGTTTGTCATTCCTCCGGCAGAGAGGCCAGAGCAACCTCCTTCTCCACCTGGTGACAAGCAAGAGAGCTGTTGTCATATTTCCTGGCTGCCAGGAAAACTTCATGGATGGTCCCAACTCATCTTGCTAAAGGGTAGCATTATCCTCTTCTTTTTTTTCCTTTTTTTTTTTTTTTTTTTTAATTCCCTGTGGCGAGATGTGTCTCTAAGGTGGCACCAAAAAACATGCTTCTGATAGTTCAGCCAATGTTTTGTCCTAACTACCCTTACCCTCCGAAATAGGATAGTATTTTATCCAATGTGTTGTGTTGCATTTCAATAACAACAGCCAGGCCTTAGGTTATAGCATTACCTGATATCTCAATTTTATCATATAACTTTGTCAAATGAAATTTGATTTTTTTTTTCTTTTAAGCTTATCACAGAAACAGAACAAGATTAGTTAAAATAAACTGGGTTGAAATGGGATGACAGGTCCTTCTGGTCAGTTGCTAAATTTAACTATTTTAGATTGGCAGCCTAAAGAGACTGATTTTTCAAACCTACAGAGGTTTTTCTTTTGATGTCTCTAAAAAGACAGCATACATTTCTGTTTATAGAGAGCACATGAAATCCTGTTTGTACTGAAGTTGGTGACAAAACTTCAAAAGAGACATGTTGTACCTTGATTTTAATTAGGTGGGCTGGCACTATTTAACTTGTAGAGTTGAGTCTTTTTTATCTGATCAAGATACTAGTTTTATTAGCTTTTTATTTGGCTTTAGTTGTGAAATGTTCACTTTCCACTTGATTTGTGTGATACCAGTGTTGTGAGGAAAAATTCTGATTGTCAGGGAGAACTAAGTTAATGCTTTAGCAAGATAGCAGGGAGAAAACCTAGTTCATTCATTTATGCCTTCTAAAGGAGCACTAGTCTAATTTTTATTCATTACATAACTAAAGAATGATACCTTAATTGAATATATTGATGGGTTAATTTTCTTTATTTGTATAGTAATAAATTAAAACCTAATTTTTATGTCCATTAATGGAAATGAAGGTAAATGTACTTTCAAATTCGTAATGATGTCTTAATGCTTTGTCGCAGTTTTCTCTCATTGATTATGTATGAACAATTTCTTTTAATGCAAAGCATTAATTAATTCATTAGAAAAGGATTATTATTCCATTGAAGACAAATATATTTGGCTTTAAAAGAACTTTGCCATCATATTATTTCAGATTGTCCAGATACATGGTGTATGACATAAGTTCTCACACATATTTCTAACTCATTTTCTGTAAATGGGTTCAGAATTTTAGTGTTTTTCCTGTCCTGTGATTCTTAAATGTTATTTTACGTCTTTGTAAATCTAAGGTTAATCCCTTTGTCTAATTGTGGCATTCTTTTCTTTTCACCATATTTAGAATAAGTAAAGATGATTACCAAGGAAAGTTATTGCTGCAAGTCTTGCAGCCTGCGCCCGTGGTGCCTATTTCAAGAAACTTTATTTGACACAGATTTTTCAGAAATGGCTCTGAAGATTTTTCTTAACTTTTTCAAGTTCTGATCAAAGGTTAGAATAAATAAAAAGTCTAGCTGGTTAAAGATAAAGAAGGATTTCAAAAAATCTGGTAATGAGAGAGGACTCCATAGCACTTCTAGGAATTACAGAGGGAACCTCTGCGTAGCTGTATGTATAGCTATCTGAATGCATTTGAAAACCTAGCCTACACACTAAGCCAGCAAGATCTCACATCCCAAAGTCTCTTTCTGAAAATGAGACTAGGCCCAGATCCACAAAGGCATTTTCTCCTGACCTCAATGGAAAAAAACCCACAGGTAATGTATGTGGTAATGGTTAGTCAAGGTGCATTGGCTTTCCTAGGAGAACTTGATGGAACTTTTGTCAGTCAAGTATCTCAATACCTCTGTAGGGCTGGACCTTACAGACTTAATGCACAACTGGTTCTGGGGACATTTTTAAATTATGCTAGCAGTGGGGGCCACAAACATGCAGTTTCTGCAGTTTCCTCAGTCCCATTTAGGTACATAAGCTTTCATAAAATAGGATGAAGGCATCTACACAACCCTGTGATCTTCACATGGCCTTCTAACATTACCTTGAATCTGCTGTGCAAAATTAATCAGTTTCTTTTTTTTTTTTTTTTTTTTAAATTAGCAGTGGAGGAATTTGACCTCACTTTTATGAGGTTACAGAAAGTCTGTCTGTTCTTTAAGACCCTAAAGCTCAAAAACTTTCACTTTGTCCTTGAGTTCATTTTTATAAACGAAATGAACTTGTGTGAGTGAAGAAAGGGGAAAAGCACCCTGGAAAAATTCAGGGATTAAATTAGTAAAGTAAAGACAACGTTTTTTTGCCACTGGAAAGTGCAGGAGGCAAGAGAAGGGACAAGACGATGAAGGAAACAGCTGTATCTGTTTCATAAGGACTTTCCCTCATAGGAGTTATGAGAATAAAGCCATGATGGAAACAGGCCTTCAGCATGTAATTCTTTGTCTTGTTCATTGAGGTCAGGAGAAAATAGCCAGCAAGTTGTGTGGCAAATATGTTAAAAACCCCAACAAAATCACATTAGACAAATGTGTTACAGGGAGGGAAGTGACACAAGTTGTACATTATCAGGCAATACTGTGGAAAAAAGTGCTATTGTATTTCTCATCCAGTTACATAATGCACTGTTACTGGAAATGCCAACAAGTAATGCTGGAGTCTTTACAAAAATCCCCCCCTGTACCTTCCTGGATCTTGCTCACATCCACAATTAGTTGCATGCTAAGACAAGTCAGAGAGTTCTGACATGCCTCTGTGAAAGTCTCAAAGTCACAGCTCCACATATTATTTAAATAAATGAATGGGCTATAGTAAAACATTAAAATAACTCCATCTGGATGCTCTTAATATAACAAATCATATGAGCTCCAGGTTTTATTCAGAGTCTGATGTCATCAGAACCCTCCGACAGAATAATTTTGCTGTTTCTCATCTATTATTCTATATATTAACAGAGAAACAGCTGTCATTCTGATGACAGCATTCAAAATAATGGCATGTGAAAGTATAGCCAAAAATACTTGGCATCAACCACAACTCATTACTGGAGTTCAGCATCCTGATCAATGTTTAATGAATTATGATCAATTTTAAGTGACCATTTATCATCTCAGATTGACTGGCACGCTAAATCTTTGACAGACTAGCAAAACGGGCCTAATGCCAATCATTGCCAAAGTCTGTCTTTGACTGAAGACCCTTCTACCCCATGGACGATCCACCACAGCATTTAAAATATAGCAAACTGTGACAGGCGCTCTGACCCCCATTCAAAGGATTGTTCTAACTCTTGTTGCTCTAAGTATAGGAAAGATACTGAAGTGCAAAATGGAAGTGTTAGAAACTTTATTTGGCCTATTGTTGCTGTTGAAATAGTTAAGCTTTTAATAAAAACGGTGGCTCACCTCTTTATGCAAGTCTTTTGAAACACTCAAGTACAGGAATTTGGACTTGAAAAATTCTTGCAAACCAGTTCAGCACCTGTTTTCATCCAGGTGTATGTCTATAGTCTATAATACTAGATTAAGGCTAGGCAGACACCTCAGTACAGAGGTAATGGTTCAAAGGCTCTTACACAAGCTCTTGACATGGTAGTGATTTTTATTCATATTGCGTGTACATATCATAAAACTTTTTAATGAATAAGTTTAGAGTTTGTATCTTTACTGGAAAAACCTAAATGAGCTAAATTCAGACTACAGTTAACTCGATGCTATTGCAGCAAGTCTCTCAAACTTGAACATTGATGGTGGCAATGATGTCTATAGCACTATTTATGGTTATGAACAACCTAAGTCCTATCAAAATTCCAGTGTATTCACACTGTGCATACCCTCCTTGAATCCTAAAAGAACCTTTTTCTAATGCAATATCTGAAGCTCATTCTTCATTGGTCCCGATGGAACTAATAGAAAAGGAGTTTAATCTGCATATTTCCTTAACAAGCTTGCCAACAAAACCACAACCTTCCTATGAGGAACTCTTTGCAAAAACTTAAAATGTGCAAGAGAGCAGACTGATGTATACTGCAAAGAACTGACTTATATATATATTTATTTGCGCAGCTCTTAAGAGCATCAGAAACTCCATTCAGGATGAGACTGTCTAGCCAAAAAGGCCTGCCTGAGTGGCCAGTAAAAGAGAGGAAAACCAGCAATAATTCCTCTCATTCCCCGCTGCCAGTATTATGCACTTTAAGAACACAGTTGTTTATAAGAGACCTCAGTGGCTTCTTCTTTCCTGAATTTGTCTTACTGCCATTGAAACTCATCTAAATGTTTGGGATCCACAATATCTTTCAGCAATGAGTTTCCATGAAACAATTAAACATAGGAGGAAAAAAACCTTTTCTTCATTTGTAACCTGATGCCTCATCACTTCATGTGACGCCCCCTTCTTCCTGCATTGTGTAGACAGTGATTAATGCTTAACTTGATCTTCTTTATGCTATTTGTAATTTTATAGCCCTTTAATATTATTTTCCCTCAATCATTTTTTTCCAGGCAGACATTTACAGGCATATTTGCTATTGCAAAATCAGGGACCATCTCCCTTAGCTCAAATGGTTTTGTTTGGATGCAATAGAACAGTGTGGAAACAGATCACTATGTGCAGTTTAGCAATACAAGAGAGAATTTCTTAATGCTAGACCCTATTTTTTTCTGTCCTATGAGCTGTTAAAGATAAGCTGTGGCTCTGTAATGGATTTGACATTGTATAACTATTACTGCCATCTACTGCACTGTGAAGTTCTTTCTCATTAAGGGCATACATCACTGTGTCAACATGAGCAGGCTGCCATAGATTTGTTAAAATATCCATTATGGCTTATTACATGGAAAAGCATGTGGGCCATAATGTTTTATTCAGCAAAATTATCTCACAGGTACCTGGGGTTTGGACAAGGTGCTTAAAGAGGAAGATTTGCTTGCTGACAAATATTCTTCCTTTTTTTGTGTGTATTAAATTAATGGGAACCATATGGTAAAGTACAGAAAAAACCCTGTGTTAATATCCCTTGCTAACTACAGCCACCTGTTATAATGGCCAGACTAATAGCAGGCCTGTTGGTGGTTGCTATTAACGTATTCAGAGCCATTCTCAGATTTTTTTGGCAGTCATATAGAATTGTGTGTCACTCTCCTCAAAACTGAAAATCCTGTGGTTAGTTGCTTTACAGATCCCGAAGGCCAGTATGGGGCAGCCATACATAACCTTTCCTACTTAAAAATCTGCTTGCTTTAGTTTTCAATAACCTTATGATAAATTACAGTCTGGTTTTGTGTTTATATGCCACTCAGCTTAGGAAGCTCATGCCCACTAATTCTCAGGTTCTGACATCAATATGTCATTGTGGTGGCTTTTTTACTACCATCATATTTTACCTTCTCATTCTCTGTGCCCTATTCACTGTGATCGCGTCTTAGCTCATTTGATTCTCTAATTTCAGTTGTTTGTCAACATGCCTAAAAGTAGTACAAGTGGATCCACTGGTAAATTAATAATTGGGACCTGAAAATGTGAACTCATCCTTTATGATCACATCTGTTCCATCAGTCTTGTTCTTGTGACAAATAGGCTGCAAAATAATTCTGTGTAATGAGTTTCATGTACTAGTTAACTGTTATTGTTAATGTAAGCAATGTCCTCTGCTGTATGTATTTGAAACAGTAATCGTGCTTCCCTATCAGATTTTAAAGTCACAGGAGTGAATCTATGAATGAAAAGGGTAAAACCAGCTTATAACTCCTTTTTATCTGCTTGGTTGCCTCTATTCCTTAAAGATCCACCAAAACGTATTTTGAAAGAAAAACAACAAGCTAAGAATTGTTAAAACTAGCAGGGTCAAGAGTGTGGCTGGATTATAGCCTTACCAGTCATCAGATTGCTGCCCAGACACCACACACAGTGAGCAGCAGAAGTCACTTCCAGTACTGGGAAAAGAACATTTCAGCTGTTGTGCTGGATCCAGCTGAAGAGCAGAGGAAGAGATTGAAAACATCCTGAGTGTCTTGAGGAGAAGGTGTTAGCTCTGTAGATTGTATGGTAAAATGTATTCTTAGAACTCAAGCCAGGAAAATACTCCCTTTCATGAAGAATAAAATGAGATCGAAATGTACTTACCCCTAAGAATTTACTGCTGTGCTTCTGGAGATGAAGAATATGCCACCATTGAACTGATCCAGTGTGGCTGTGCTTATGAGTTCCACTTCATGCTCTGGTCTTCAAGAGCACAGTTTCCATACTTTTAATGATTGGTATTGAGGTTAGCCCATTAGTTTCTTAATTTGTTTCAAGATACTGCTCTCACACAGATGATTTGACTTACTGAAGAATGACAATTCTTTAGAAGATTTTAGGGAAAGGAGCATTCTTCCTATTCAATGTATATCGGAGTATAAGCCTGCATCTAATGAGCTATCAGTTTAATACCTGGAGCTCATTGTATGGTGCCACTTAAACAATCATCGTGTATAATAAATATTGGTCACAAATATTTCTTAAATTTGATTTTTTTAAATGCTGGCAGAGCAGAGAAGCATGAGCTGGCAGAGTGGGCTGGCAATTCTGCATAGGTTCCCAGCAGCCCTGAGTGACTTGGCCAGCTCGGGTTTGGAAGCCCCATAACTTCATTTAGATCAAACTGTACCTCAGTAGGTAAAACCACATAAGAACATACAGGGGAGGAAGGGAATTTCTAGTGGCAGTCCCAGCTCCCTGAACTATTTACCCATTTTACATCAGCTGTAAGAAAGAGCAGAGAGATGTTTAGGGACAAAGACAGGAATCTAGGTTTTCTATCTCCAGTCATCTCTTTTCACTTTGAGATGTGAGTGACTTTCTGCCTCATAAATTCCACTGACTGGAGGGATCGTATTTTCAATGAGACCTGTGGTGAGGTAATTTTCTGGGTAAATAGGAACTTAACCCCTGGAGTTAAGAAGGTTTTTTGCTTGGGTTTTTTTGTGAACATGAATAAGTTGCAGACAGAATTACAGATAGATATTTAACTGTGTTGGAGATAATTTTGTTCAAATTTTCAGCATTAATTATTGGCTGTCTTTGTTGTTCTCTCTTCAGCATGCTGGGGATTGCAGATATCTTTTCTTGGCATGTAATTCTCACCTTTGAATGTACAGAGGTGTTAGATACTTGACTCAGGCATGTGAATTCCATTCAGTAATGAATATCCATGGGCTATGACCCCTTTTTAAAGCTGTCCCTCTGTATGTACCAGTACTATTTTCCTACCTCAGAGAGTTATTATGACTATAAATACATTCAAGATTGTGAATTGCTCAGATAATAATAGGAGCTGCACAATAGAATGGGTATCTAGAGGAGAACTGGATGAAATAATTTGGCTGTCATTTTTTCATGTAATAAAAATAAATGAACACATCTTTGGGATGCTGAAATATTTTCTGAATTAATTTCAAGTCATTGAAGTGTTTGTATTGTGGAAAAATGCAAAGTAGGAAAACTCAAACTTATCATTTTGACATTTCCAATTGGAATGTCTAATTTACTTTTAGGTTGAGAAGTAGTCTTTTATCTTCCAAAAGTTTCACTGCTGTTTGAACCAAAACAAAGGGTAACAAACAAACAATCTTCTTCATCTGAAATAAGTTTTTTTTTTTTTTCTCCAGCTTCTGAATTTTCCATATTTTCTAAGACAGGTAATTGTTTCAGGTTATCTACAAAAAATTTTTTCATTTCATTTTTTTGGAACTGCTAGGGAACCAAAATATATAATGTATAGTGAATCCCACTCTGTGACTGACATCATCTGACAGTTGTGCTGTGTAACTTGCTGTTCTTCTAAAGGTCTATTACTTTCTCCGTTTTCAAGCATGTGTATTTATGACAATGGCAGATAACTGCTAAGGACAGATAATTTGAAATAAAGAGTAAAATATCTCCCCTTCTCATGAAAGTTAGTAATATTATATTCCTGCTCCAAGCCAAATACCCTAAGGAGCACCCAATTTAAGACAATTATAAGTGGAATTATTTATAAGTGTAATTGAGTTCCTAAGGTAGTTTATCAACAGTTATCAAGATACAAATATGACAGATAGCAATACTATAAGTTTTTTCTCCAATGATATCATACATAGTTTTCATTATTGTTAAAAATTCAGTTCTGCTTCCTTTTATGTATAAACAGAACATTTTGTCATATAATATTTTATTCAGATATTGCAATATTTTTACATGGATTAGTTTTAAATGTATATTTCCACCTTCGTTTCATCATCAAACTTGTGTATGCAGGCAGAGACTATTATTACTGCTTTCAATTTCTTTGCTATTTGCTTAATAGCAGGTTTCAGTTGATGTGACCTTTTACTTGATAAAAAGAAAATAGAGCATCAATGGATTGCTATCATCAATAGGATGCAATTAACCAGGCGATGATTTAATGAAAGAATAATGTCAGAAGAACTGTGTTGGAAAAGCTATTTTAAGACTTGGAGACAATTTTATGCAAAAAGCATATGCAGAAGGTAGTGATTTCATTAGCATAGTGCTTAGGAGTTGACAGCATCCTTGATTTTCTTCTCTTTTCTCTAATTTTATGCTTAAGTGATCATTGAGGTAAGTGATGTGGAAGAGAGAAGTACTTCTCCATTGTCTTTAAAAGATGAAGCAAAACATTTAAAGAGTAAAAGGAGGCTTCAGTCATCTGCCTTCCCAAAGTACTGTAGTTGCCAAATAATGAAAGTTGTGACCCCCATTAAATGCAGCATGATCTTTGCTCACTGGCTAAGTAGTACCTTATCCAAACAGTTCTAAGCAGGTAATGAAAAGATGCCCTGAGCACTGGTTTAAATGGCATTATTTGGTAAACTGCATGACTTTTCTTTGGAGTAAAACAGCTCGAAGAAAGTAACTAAAGGTGTCTCTCCCAATGAAAAATGAAACTGTATTGTTTGTCAAGAGCTTCATTATGGAAGTATTGTGTGCTGAAATATACTACATGTAAAGCTTTCACTTTCTCTCACTTTTTAATTCATTTTCTATCTCATCTTTCATGTGACTTTGTCATTCATATTGCAAATGTCTCTTTTCTCATATTCAGCTAGAAAGACTTAATGTCCCATCCCACCAAAATAAAATACAGCTGGACCAACAACTCATCAAACAACATTCATTCATTAATCAGATTTTCAAAATAAGAAATACCTTGCCTTAAAAAAAAACCTGTGTATTTATTAAACTCTTCTTCAGAAGTATTTCCTGTTACTTTTGTATTGTCCATGTATTACGGCCAGGCTACGATATTCCAAGTTTCGGCTTTTGTTGTAATAAGAATT
Organism: Pelecanus crispus; assembly: GCF_030463565.1. Taxonomy (NCBI): domain Eukaryota; kingdom Metazoa; phylum Chordata; class Aves; order Pelecaniformes; family Pelecanidae; genus Pelecanus; species Pelecanus crispus. The sequence goes on along the minus strand of NC_134644.1, from coordinate 99,595,339 downwards.
GCAAATAAACATAAGAAGGATAGTCTCAGAGTCCAAAAGCTTGCACATAAAGAGGTTAAATGAGGAAAACATAGCAGAGAAACAGGAAGACAAAATGATACAGCCCTGTGGCTCTAGAGAAGAATCCGTTATGCCAAAGGTAGTTTGTGCTGACAAAGGGACTGTGTCATTGGTCTGAAAGGGACAGGTTATCTCTGCAGTAAAGCACAATAGAAACATGAAGAAGAAGTGGATGAAGTGACCAGTAAAACCAGCTCTAATAATTATGTCAAAAGCCAGGCTGCAGAAAATTGTGCTCCAACTAAGTATTACAATGATCATATTTTTAAATAAGGGTAAGTTCAGGAAATATAATAGGAATTATTATTGGGCTAGAAGAGCACACTGTTAGCCAGCAAAGCTTCTTTCCTCTCTGAAGGTATTAGGTCCATTCTGGGCATTCAGAACATGGTGGCTTTGAAGTCTAGATTTCAGACTTCCTAATCTGTACAAAACCATATGGACAAGAAATATGGTCAAAAAAGTATGAGCAAGCCATCTCCAGACAACTGTCTAATGTGTGTTATTTTGCCCCTCGTATTCTGAAATAATGGCTCTACCTGAAGTAGAATTAAGAGCTCTGTTAGGATTTGAGTGAAGATATTTTAAAACAGCAGGTTATGTAGAATATGTATAATTTCCTGAGTTCACAGCTCCGGAAAAGCTGTTGCAATGAAATTTCCATTCATATGGAGAGCAAGCCAACATCCTGCAGAAACATACAGAATTTACTCTTTCCAGCTTGTTTATCTAAAAAAAAGGTGTCAAAATATTCCTTGCAATATACTTTTCCTGTTCACATATTGCATTTTGGAGTGGTGCTCCTCAAGGTACTTTGGTATGCTGACATTATGACTTCTATGAATGTGTAGCATTGCTCTCTCCCAACAATTATACTGCTCTCTCTCGATATACCTAGTGTAGAATCAAAAACAATTGAGTCCGCATGAGCTTTTGGGGGAAAATTATTTTGTATCATGTTTTGACAAATCTTTTACTGTATTATTTTGTTTGTTTTTATTTTTGTCCTGCTAGCCCTACTTCTGTCCTAACTTCATGGCCTATTTGTTTCTACTATAGGACTCATGATTTTATGTAATTGCTGAAGAGTGATCTACAGTCTAGTTTACTAACTCACTGTAAATGATAGATTCTCTTTTTTTTTTTTTCTGTTTTCCCCTCTGCTACTCTATATGAGATAAGAACTATTGATATGTTGTTGATAATTCATTCAGGCCTGAGGAATATCTTCACAATTCTGCTTTTCAGATAAAGCTGCAGATGAAAGAATTGGATAAATTATTAAACCAGAAAGACAATGTCTTCTGGTTTACACTCAATTTATTTTTTTGTTACTCACCATGTTTCCATGATAGATTAATACCATTCAGCTGGAATTGTATATTGGACACCATGTGAAATATCAACTTCTTACAGGAACACATATTTTGACATTATGTTGACATTTGCAAAGTATCAATAACCAGCACAACTGACACAGACTAAGGACTCATTAAAAGTAAGTATTCAGCACATTATTAAAGCAAGCAAGCAAGCAAGCACAGTAACAAATTATTCTTTTATACTGCAGTTACATTGTTGTGACTCTTGGTGTCAGATGAGTAATTCTTTATTTATGCCTAAAAAAGAAGAAAGAAATTTGTGAAAACTTTGAGAAAACAAGGGTAAACTTGTACTTCCCAAACTTAGGGATGTAATTCAAGATGCCTAAGTGAAGAGACTAATCTCTATGGGCACCTACACAATCAACCATGAGAGAGAAAGGCTGCAACAGTGGGTGATTCAGAACAGGATATTAAATAGGTGTCTCAAGAATACACCATTTTATTTCCATTTTTCCATTCTAATTAATATATATGTATCTATATAAAGTAAAGTGACTCCATTTTAATGATGGCATTATTTTATCTTTCTTTCTGTAACTAACTTAAATATTATAATTCCTTTCTGTTTGTTTGTAGTCCAGTGGGAGAGGAAGACAGGCTAATCCTACATAAATTTTTACTACATTGAGAGCCGGGGGCTCTCTATTAAAGCTGTGTGTTCTGAATCCCTACTTGACCTGGAAGAACAGCTTGTTACTGAAGTGAAACAAATGTAAATTCCAAATTTAAAAAAAAAAAAAAAATGCAAGGGGACATTTAATTATCAAATTTGCTGCTGGCAAAATGAGCTTCCAATTTTCTTCTGTTTTTTCGTTCTCCGGAAAACCTGCAAAAATAATATAACCCTTAATCCAAAACTCATTCTGTTTATTTACTCTCTCCGCTTTCTTCTTTGTGTTGAATTTCTCTGTTTTACAAAGTATTGCATATAAAGGATGCAAGAGGCTTCAGCCCCAATTCTTTCAAACAGGAAGTGGTTCTGACTTTAACAGCTATGGCATGAGAGTGCAGTATGTAAGGGAAACTTAAGTGATAGCTTGTGTCAACCTCGGTAGCCTGTTTAAGGAAACACCATATAATCATATACTCATAGAATCATTTAGGTCAGAAAAGACCTTTAAGATCATTGAGTCCAAACGTAAAACTAACATGGCCAAGTCCACCACTAAACCATGTCTCTAAGCACCATCTCTACACATCTTTTAAATACCTCCAAGGATGGTGATTTAACCACTTCCCTGGGCAGCCTGTTCCAATGCTTGAAAACCCTTTCAGTGAAGAAATTTTTCCTGACATCCAATCTAAACCTCCCCTGCCGTGACTTGAGACCATTTCCTCTTGTCCTATTGCTTGTTACTTGGGAAAAGAGACCAACACCCACCTCACTAGAACCTCCTTTCAGGTAGTTGTAGAGAGCAATAAGGTCTCCCCTCAGCCTCCTCTTCTCCAGGCTAAACAACCCCAGTTCCCTCAGCCGCTCCTCATAGACTTGTGCTCTAGACCCTTCACCAGCTTTGTTGTTTTTCTATAGGTGTGCTCCAGCACCTCAATGTCTTTCTTGTATTGAGGGGCCCAAAACTGGACACAGTATTCCAGGTGCAGCCTCACCAGTGTCAAGCTCAGGGGGACAATCACTTCCCTAGTCCTGCTGGCCACACTATTTCTGATATGAGCCAGGATGCTATTAGCCACCTTGGCCACCTGGGCATGCTGCTGGCTCATGTTCAGCCATCTGTTGACCAACGCCCCCCAGGTCTTTTTTGGCCAGCCAGCTTTCCAGCCTCTCTTCCCCAAGCCTGTGGGATTGCATGGGGTTGTTGTGACCGAAGTGCAGGACCCGGCATCTGGCTTTGTTGAACCTCATACAAATATGACAGTCCAAGTCATGAGCAGCCAGTTTCTCCAGGAGAATGCTGTGGGAAATGGTGTCAAAGGCCTAAACTAGACTAGACTAAAGTCTAGGTAGACAACATCCACAACCTTTTGCTCATTCAGTAAGTGGGTCAACTTGTCATAGAAGGATGTTTAATTATGCAGGACCTGCCTTTCATAAACCCATGTTGACTGGGCCTGATCACCTGGTTGTCCTGTATGTGCCATACACCTTTAATCTTTTAAAATAATTTAGACTTTTTTTAATTGATGTTTGTCTTTATGCATCCGTTGTCTGAACATACCTAATAAAAATGCTAACATGCAAATTACCATTTGAATTATGTACTGTATTCAAGATTGGCAGAGTAATAGTGATTGCCCAGCAGGAAGAGCAAACTGCCATTTTTTTCAGCACTTTGAAAGATTCCTACTTTTGTTATTACAGACAAGCGCTTGCTCCAAATTTCTTTTAACTCTTTCAGTCAAAATGTCATATAGGTGCGTGACTCATGCAGTTCATTTAGCATTTACTGTTTAGACTTCATGCGCATGGAGATATAGGGGAGTTCTTGCAAAATCAGTGGAACAGCATAGGATGATTGAAAGGCTAATGATCACATTGTCCAAAAGTATTCATAGAAGGGAAAAAAAACCCAGAAGCTTGTTATTCACTTTGACTTCGGTACTGCAAAACTAAAGTCAAAACCCCATAAAGTACTATGATACTTTTGAAGTAAAAAGACTTTACTCTTCTGAAGAAATTACCTTTTTTTAAAAAAGCATATACCTGGAAAAAATAAGAAAGTTGAAATCTTAAATTTGACGCAGATCAATTTATGTATCTTATCTTTAGTAGTTCATATCATATAGCTTATCTCTGGCCTCTGAAAAGTCCCACTGTAACCCTTCCTGTGGAATAAAAGTGCTATCTATAGGTTATTTTGAAATTACTTATTAGTTGTATCTAACACACAACTCCTTATGAAATTCCTGTTTATGTTTGCATTTCAGACAGTGCAAACTGAATTTTGTGCAATTGTCAGCACATTTTTCAGGAACGAAGAAGGATGTTCAGTGAATGAATCAAGAGTAAAGTAGTTTGCTAAGCACTACCTTTTTTCTTTGACATAATTATGGGATAAGGTTCATGTACTGGTTTTTAAACATTTTTTTTAAAAAGCCAAGGATTCTATATTACTTTCCCATTACTTCTTCTTAGTTACCTGTCAGCACATATACCTCTGCTTATGAAATTTTCTCTCCAGCATCTGTGGGAGAGAACTGTTTTAAAACCAAGAAGAAAAGAAAAAAAAAAGATACCCATAAAATTTATTTGGAAAATTTGAGTATATTAAAAACATAATTTTCATCTCTGGAAGTTTCTTAAAGTATTAAATCTCACTGCAGATTAAAAAAGCCCAAAATTTTGTTTAAAATGTCATGGTTGCTTTGTGCCACTTGCCTGTATTGCTAGAAACAACATCAAGGATAATTTTCTATCTATCTACAACATTACTAGGAGTCATTAACCATAAAATGTAACTTCTGTTAATGAATATATATGATGATATTACACAATTGTTTTTTGTATTTCTGTTATAGCTAGTGTAATCATAATGTTAAACTCGCATTTGTAAGGGGTAGCCTATGATTAGAGGTACTAGCAAGTAGTGGTTCTTGAGCATTGTAAATATTTTTTCCCCAGGCCTCAATCCAGTAAAGCACCAGTACAGACATTTTCCAGCAGTTCTCTGTTTTCCAGTTCTGACAAGAGCTGTTACTCTCCCAGTGAAGCAAATAGACATTCATATGGCCAAAACCCCAAATTCAATTAATATCTCTGGCTATCATAAAAAAAAAAAAAAAAAAAAAAAAAAAGAGGAAACAAAAAGCCCAAAGCAAACACAAATATTCCACAAGTTTAAACTGTGGCTGTATTATCCAGGTAGTATAAGCCAATCTTTTATAATCAGAATATGGACTTTTCCATTCCAGGTTCCATATAAATGGCATTCCAATACAGCAGATACCCAAACGCAGAAAGATTGGTGTGGCTTCAGACTGACAAAGACAACTATGCATTATTGCTTTTAAGGAGGTAAGCAGATAAAAATAAACAGCCCAGAAATACTAGGAATGGATTATTTACAGGATTCCTTGCTTTTTAACAGGAACAGCAGCAAATCTGAAACTAAAACATCTCTCAGGAAAGTGTGGATTTTAATAATTGTTTAAACTATATGATTTTTTTAAGCTAGTAATGTCTTATTTGATCCTTTTAGAATGAGAAGTTCATTTGTTCAGTTCTAACAATGAATGTATAGGATAATATTATATGAGTCCAGCTGAAAATTTCAGCTGTATTGTGTAAACACAAAAGAAGTAACTCGTGAAAATTACAGAAGGAATGCTAAATTTATTTAAATGGCATACTGTTATATTTTTGATATTTTGTTTCTCATTAGAATTTGAGCTATGAAAAATTTTCTGATTCTAATTGTATTTCCCAGGGTTAGACAGGCTTTTTCTTCCTCTGCTACCAATGTGTGAGACAGACAAGCGGTGGCCATAGGTTTCCAGCTTCTTTGTAGATATAATGGGAGATCTATTGGTGAAGTGGATGCAGGAAAACAGGTTTAAAATGCAGTTTGAGGAGCAACAGGACTGTATTTGAAAATTAAAATATAATTATCAGAATGTGTTATGCATCAAAATGTAAAAATAAAGAAACTGTACAATCTGGTCTATGTAGATCCATCAAACCAATTTTTTTTCTGTTGTTTTCTCAACCCTTTATTTGCTGGGGGCGGGGGGGGGGGGGGGGGGGGGGAAGTCCAAAAAAACAAAGGCAAAATATTTAAATTAAAGTTAAGTTGTCCTCAAAACCAGAGCCTCTCTCTAGTGATATTGCTTTTATCAGATTACAGACTTATGCCTTAAATTTTTAGTCTAGGTAGTGTACAGATATATTAGAGTTTCTTAAAATCAGCTGCAGCATTTCTGTCCCTGAAGAAAATTCTGTTCTCTGAGGTATAGCCAAGCTGACATAAAGCAAAGTGAGAAAAGAAGGCTTTATACAACATGACCATGCTGCTGAATGTACAGCAAATGCTGAATGGATTAGCTGAAGATAGAAAAAATTTTAAGCAACATACAGTGTTTCATGAATAATGAAAGTTGTACGATTTAGAGGTCCCACTGCTCAAATACCTCTGAAAACCCCAGTCTGAAACAGTTGCTGAAATTGGGCCCAAGGGCCAGGAATTATTTAATAAAAAAATAAATACTGAGACACAGGCATTTTCTTGGTCTCTCAAACTGGAATCGGATGTGTTATTTTATGGATTTGATTATCAGAACAACATTGAGACCTGCCTATCTACAGGCCATAAAACCTGATAAAATGACCACCACCTGCCACTGCCCTTCAATGTCCTGAATGACCTTGTAAAATTAATACCCATGAACTGGAGAAGAGAATGCAAAGGTAGAAGGCTTTCCAGGAAGAGGGAGAGGAGAGCACAAGGTGGATGGCTCCTGACCTCCCTTATACTCTATGGTAGTTTGAAGAACGTTGTATGGATTTCTGTGGCCTCTTTATACCCTTTTACTGTCTTAACCTTTGCAAGTTTGACTGTAAGGTCTTTAAGGACAGCCAATTGACCCTGTTTAAAGAATTTGTGCAATACCTAGGACTATGGGGCTCCTTGATTTTCTGTGATAAAAAATAGGATAGAGTTGGGGTGAAAGTAGTCTAAGAGAAGTAGGCTAGTTGCTCTACACCTTCTATCTGTGAATAAAATCTCAAACTTTAGGTTTTTTTGCTCCTCTTCTATGCTGAATGCTGGCTTGCTCATGAGGGGAGTGTGGCTACACAGTTCTGCTGTGTGGCTGGCATCTTACACCTCCTGATGGGGGGGAAATGTCTGACTTCTTGCAAAGCTGAAGTTATTGTTGCAGGCTGACCTAAGGTGAAACATTAAAATAAATCTGTACTTCAAACACAGACATGAATTCCACAGGGTCTCACTGGAAGTTACAGGAAAATATTTCCCACGGTAGCTTTTCCCAATTAGAGTGTGGTGGGCTTCAACAGGAACCCAAGGAACTAAATCACATCCTCAACCCAGATGAGCACTCTGCCTTAGACTATGGTGGGATGCTGGACACCTGACCCAGCATTTCCAGGTCTCCTCCAAAGTACATTGAAGACAACGGTTATGTTGTCATTAAGACAACGGTCATCGAACTATTCTCTAAATTTCCTTTGCTTAGTTCACACTTTGACAGCTCAGTGGAAAGGAAAGACCTGGACTTTTATCTCACTAGCACAGCTGTACAAAAGACAGTTTTACTTTGAGAAAGACATAAGTGACATTGTCTCCCCCTCTCCCTCACTAGTAGGACATTTGTGATTCACACCATTTGTTCGTAAATCACACATAAACATACAGGTCATGTGCATTTGAGAGAGACAACCTTAGAAAGCAGAATAAAGTATCATTGCTGATGATGTGCAGATTACTTTAGATCTAAAGTCTAACAAGGAGACTTTAGAAATAAAGATCTGTATACTAGTTTGATGGAGCTTTTAGCTCAAGTTTGCTTTCCTAAACTTGTTCTGTAACCCAGAAAGCGAAGATGCAAGGAACAGTTAGGCATAAACACAGATTTATTGGATCTGGCAAGCTTTTTGACTGTGAAACAGTAAGCTCAAAAGCAAACCCTTTCTCCAGCATTATTATCAATCAGTCAACAGGGGAAGCTATCCAAGCTGTTGTTCGCCTTAAATGAACATCTTTTAGCAGTGCATTGAAAAACAATTCTGTTTCAAGGATTTCTGACAGTAAAAAAACAGCCCTGAAACAATGTCAAAAAGCTGATCAGAACAGTGAGAAAAGAATAAATATATAGAAGGTGTGTAACAATGTAGCATTTGATGAGCAGGACAAATCTTTAGGAAAGAAAACTGTTTAACAAAGCATTTTTTAATTCTCATTGTATCCTTCCCAAGACATGAAGGAATAGTGAATTTCCCTAAATAACACTGTGTTAGGTTAAGTGTTGTATTTTTAGAAATGTTTGGTATGTAAATTTCACTTAACAAATTACTTTATCTGCCATGATTAAAAAATATTCTATTCATTTTTTCATTAAACTTTAAGTTAATTCTAAAGTTACAAAACACACTTTCTTTTTGAGCTCTGCTAATCCAGGCATTTGAATACAAGGTGGTGGAAACAGACAACTTCAAATACTGCAGTGAACACATTTTTTTTTTTTTATGCAGGGTCCTTCATCAGTGAAATTCATTAGGAACTCTATAGAAGAACATAATGGTGAGTCTGTATTGTCACAGGCCAGGGTACTGCTTTTATATCCTGATATAAAAATAAAGACTCCTCTGAACTGTAGCAGTATCTGGTGTAGCATACGCCCTATGCTAGTGGTGCTGTTTTTCTGCTTCCATGTTATGATGTTGCAACCTACATTCTTCATATCATAAGCCTGTTAACTCCTAATCCTCCTTGCCCCCCACCTCCAATCAGTTCACCACCTAAATCTTATGAAGTGTTATGCACACATCCCATGCAGGAAGACCGATGACTTGCTTGCTGCCAGGCCCCTTTTAGACCAGCCAGCATTAGTTCCTGAAGGATGCATCTGGAGTACTGTGAAATGAGGTCAAAGAATAAAACAGAAATAAAAATTATGATCAGGCCTATCAAAAATAGCTAACAGTTTTGGATGTGTAGATTGCTCGTACTCTTCGAAAAGGCTTTGAATTAAGGATGAAAACTTTAGATGCTTCAGCCTGACAGGTTCAGTAGTTTTCTGTGAAAAAGTCAGGTTTTCTTCTTCATTATCTACAGCTAAGACATCCCAGAAAGGGATGTCAATAGTCTATGTTAAGAACATACTAAGGTATTACAACATTTTGGGAGAAATGGTGTATATTGTTTTTTATGTGTAAAACAAATTATTAACTCTTGAGAAGCAGTAATATTATGTCCTTAATATAATGCCTTTTCTATTCTTCCTGACTGAATGGCAATAAAATAGTAACATATTTATGTAGTACTGATGTTACAGTAGTTTTCAGCTTTGTGTTTTGGGAAAAAGCTCCCACATTTTATAACCATAAACGTTCTCCATGGATTTTCTGGAACTGTTAAAAATTTCCTATATTCCCCTTGTCAGATGCTTTAGTATCTCATGTCTCTACATCACTGTACCTCCTGTCCTCAGGAGATACATAGACAAAACCAATGGTCTTAATGTGCTGAATGTTTTGTGAAATTATAGTCAGGAAACTTAAAACTCTGAAAGGTCTTTTGTAAAAGAGTAGTTGACTCTGAAATATTAATTATGACAGGAGGATCAAGACATACTTTCAAAAGGAAATGGACAACTAAATTCCAAACTACTTTGACTATCTTACTAAGGACATTGACATCTGTTATTTAGCCAGCTATATCCCAAACACAAAGGCTAATCATAAATGGTTCAGTGATGCATAGTAACAGATGTAAGAAACCTATTGTGTCTGCTAATGCTGATTCATCACATGTGCAAGCAACTATTAAGTCAGTACATTAAAAATTTGAAATGGTGAAAGTTCAGGCACGTATCATGATCATCTTCATAGACCAGACCCGTGCATTAATTTAAGCTGTACAAGATTACTTTGGTTACTTTTGATCATTTTCAGTGACCTAATGCTGTTTTGGATTCAGTTGCAAAGCTGGGAAACTAAAAGTAAAGAGAAATTTTCCAAGACAGACTATACCCATGTGAGAATGTTTGGGTTTTTTTTCTTTTACTCCAAGGCTAAAGATTAACACCTTTAAAGTAACATAAAAGGTAGCATTTATTGAATTTTTGTGTTTTCTGGTTAAAGATATCTATTAGGACCTTGTTGCCACATTTTATTTTCTGGTTCTTAAAAATGCTTTCTTTTCCACCTGTCTCCTCACACTTGCCTTTTTCCTACTGTGTTCATTTCAGCCTTGTCCTCTCTTTATACTTCTGCAGTGAGTGAAAGTCAGAGAGAGAGAAGAAATAAAAAGGTTAGAGAAAAGAAACAAGCTGTTACTGAAACTATTCACTAGGTGAAACTATTCACCTGGAGCCATTCAAGAGAAACTGCTTTGAATCACTTTCAAATGCCATTCAAACTTTTAGTTGCACTCACCTCAGTAAATAATGCTCTTTGAAGCCAGGCTCAGGGCACAGATGAACAATGAAAGAAGATGGTACCAGGGAAAAAGAAAAAAACTATCACATGCAGAGAAACACAGGGCTGGAAGGAACCATCCAGGCCATAGATTAAAATTTCTTTCCCCTGTATGCAAACAACTCTTACAATTCTTTTTAGACACATTTGAAAATTTTATTTTAAAATCTATTTAGTTTCTTGTCCCCATCATTTATATCAGAAAACTACTCTAGAGATTCATTTGTTAAAAAAAAAAGTAATTTCCATTATAATCTTTATTCATCCCTACAGGAAAAACAGGCATATGACTACATCACATTTGGCCCCTTCTGTTCCACTAAGTCTTCCATACCCTCAAATGCCTACACACAGTGCTCATGTCACACACACAAAATGAAACATGCGCATCATACTATAAATACCACTCTAGAGGGCTGAAACAAAGCCCTCATATTATGTTGGTGCTTGGAGCTGGAAGAAGAACCCCACAAAAGTAATAATTCTGTTTAAGGACCACAGAAGTAGCACACAGAGCTGGGAGGAGCCCAGGCTGAACAACAGGCAGTGTGGACAGGGGTCGGTCTACTCCAGCGACCTCGGTCTCGGAGGTTCCTCTCTCTATCCCTTTGCCTGGGGATTGAGGTGACTAAGTGAGGCACTGGCCTTGTGAGGGTAGATACAGTCACAATGGCATCCAGCTACTAGAACAACTGCTTCTAACCTAATACACAGCCTTCTGTGCCTCCCTGTAATTGTTTTAGGACTTTATGCACATTTCCCTTTCTGTTAGTACAAACTTCTGCCAAAGGCCATTGTCTTTTTAACATGCCATGAAATTTTGCCTGTATAAAAACAAACAAACAAACAAGGTTAGTTCCAGCTGATACCGAACGTTACAAGCTAATATGCAAGTAGTTTTGGTAACCTTTAGTCTTTTTCCTCTTGCCTACAGCTATATTTAAAAAAATGAAGTTTTGATACCTAAACTGATGTCAAAAGAATTGGTTACAAATTTAAGGGAAACTGTGTCAATATTTGGCTTATTTCAGTTGATCCAAATATGATTTAGATGGGATTGTCACTCTCTTCTCTATAACTGAGCCAGGTCTTGACAATATTATTGAGACCTTAGTCTTAAGAAGTGAGTAAATGCTGAATAAAGACTTCAGAACTTCTCTGTGAGTGAAGACATCTAATGAATTTACTCAGGAATAACCTGTGAATTGAAAGAGTTTAACATAACTTGGTGGGTAAAAAAGTAGGAGGGATGAACAGAGAAACTTAATTTTTTGTTTTGTTTTTAAAAATAAGTTTGGTAAATTTGACTTTGTGTTATTTGTACCTGTTGAAAAAAAAAAAAAAAAATCTTTCCTTAGAGGGATGACAATCCATTCATCTGATTGCCACTGTTTTTTTGCCTCTATTAATGAATTCTTTTTTCAAGCTGTGATCATCTGTGTTTGAACTGAACACACCATCAGTCAGCCAGTCAATCATGCAGCTCATGCAGCTGAATGGTCATTTAGGGGAATAGCTTATCACTGCAGCTGGTAAGCAAGCAAGTTAAAGGGTAGGTAAGAAATACAAGTGTGAAAATATATCCTGCATTTGGCAAGTCATTACGTCTTACATAATTTTAATTACAATTGATATAGAAAACAGTAATTGTAATAATTTACAATTGCAGTTGTAATACACTATTAAAACATCCCAGTGATCAAGATCCTAAATATACCAATTGCTAGTGCCTAACATATTATATCTGTTCATTATTTGTGTAAACAGGTTTCTGTGGCACTTGTCATTTGTTTGTCTCCAGAACATCAGTGTCATATGAAGTAGTGGAAGGTGACTAAAAGACAGTCAGTAGATCTTTCAGTACAGTGGGGATGGGGTAGATGTTCTCATTGCACCTAACTAACCCCACGGTTGTTGTATTTAGTGGGACTTTACATCTGTCTGTGCCAAATCTCATTTTAGTTATGGAGGGTGGGATCTGGTGATTTTTGTTTGGAATTAAGCAGTGTAAACCAACTTGGATCATGATCAGATCATGACTGTGCTTCAGGCATAATGTGAGCTGCTAATAGTTGCTCTATTGTAACTGCAATGTCCTCATATTTTTTTTCGATTTGTATTAATGTAATTAGGAAGATTGGCTGGGTGGGCAGAATATCAGCCTCACTTTCATAATCTGTAGATCGAGAGGAGAGAAAACTGCCAGTACTTTAGTTTTTGCTCTCCCAAAATTCAAAGTAACACAGCAAGCCCTAAATGAGTTCTTCAAGGCCATATCTATATTAGCTAGCACTGCAGCCCTGTAGAGGCAGACATGTAAAGTGAAATACCAACAGTAGACACCTCTAGAGGATGTACTTGGGACTCGCTTTAGTCTGATCCTGCAGACCAGTGCCTGTTGCTGGCATTAGTTGTGCTCCTGGAGAGAATCTCCATGTTTAGTTTCACCTGAAATAAACCCAGTATGTGCACTGAAACGTCAGCTGAAGTGTGGTAAGTGGGGACATTTGGAAGATTCACATCAAAGTTATACTTCTGATCTGAACTGTAACATAGCGTAAATACACCCATAGCTAGGTAGTCAGTAGTGAAGTTTCTTGTAAATGCAGTGTTTCCAGAAAGGGAGTCAGAGGATTACGAGTGCCATTAATGAATTCTGCAGTGTAAGACAGAATCTTTATGTGGCAAAGCTGGAAAAGCTTAGGCAGCCTGAACAAACCACCTGAAATAACTAAACAACCACCATCAAAAGATGTATTTCCAGGTCTTTGTCAGTACTAGCTTTTTGGCTTCTTTTGAATCAAAGCTTTGCAGTTTAATATTTTACTTATAAGAGCAACTATGACTTTTTGATTTCTCAATCTGTGTTTAAAAAAAGATACTTCAGATATAGTTTCAAATTTAACTTAAGATTTTAGTATTTCAGTAAAAAGTATTGATAAGTTAAAACAAAAGTGTATCACCTCTAAGTTAGATAAGGATAAGATTGATACACAGAGAATTCTGAACTATTATGCAGAGAATTGGTCCTGTTCATGGCTGTTCCTGTAGTGCAGAAGTTAATGTAGCTGCAGGCACAATGGTATTTTACAATGGTAAATATAATCCATGACCAGATGAAAATAGAGAATATTCAGTAGAAAATTCAGTATAGAAATGGCATAGTTTACATCAAGATGTGTTTGCTATTTGAACTTTCCTTATTGCCAGAGTGGGTGTGGTTCCACAAGAGGTTGTTCATGGTCTTTCAAAGAAGTCATATACCAGAGTTTTAAAAGAAATAGTTTTGAACTTTTTTTTTTATTGTCACAAAAAAGTCTGGTCTCTCAAAGAATTCTTCTTTTTTGAAATCATTTCTAAACATCTTAAAAAAGAATACCCTTTGTATTCTGTCTTTTATTTGTCTGATTTATGAATGATTAGTTTTGATGACTTAATTTCCAGTTTCATTTTGTACTCGTTTGCTGTCATGAGCTTAGTGTAGTCCATGGTACAACCATATTTGAAGGCTTTTGTGAAAAGCTGGTATGAGCTACACTGTTGTGATGGGTAACTTAAGAGCACAAGCCTCTGAAAAGACAAGATCATCATACACGTACCAGACAGCCTTCAAAAGATATTGGATTCTTCTTAAATCAGAAAAAAAACCAAGTTTTATACTCCAGAACGTTGTCAGATAAACGGTGTTCTTCTGTGCAGTTTGGAATTTCCTTTTTATTCCTTTTAAATATCTGCAGAAAATACTAAATGCTTTTGCAGAAGTGAAGTGCAGGTTTAAAGCTCACTGTTCATAGTGAACATCCACCATATGGAAAACTACAGAAAATAAAATTCCTGCTGATTCTGATATGTTTCTTGTGAGAGGATATTTTATTATAAGGATCATTTTACAAATTATGGTTTGATTTTATTCCTTTTTTTTTGTAGGCATGATTCCATATCTATTCATTTTTTCACTTCATCCATGGAAGCTAGATTACTACAGATGGTAAAACAGTGAGGAAAAACAGTGTTATTAAGCCTGTTCTGCCTTTCAAATTTCAGTCAGAAATTTTAGCAAAATTAGAGTTACGCATTTGTACAGGTATGTGAGTGTAAAATGTTCACTGCTAAATGTACGTAAATATAATGAGTCTGATTACTTAACGGATGAGTTGTCAAAACTAAGTTTTATAACACAATGTTAGTTCTTTAGGGCTGAGTAGGGATATTATTTGATATGGCAGAATGTCATCATGGGAAAAATGAGCATTCACATATTCTGCAAAGTTCAATGTATATACAAGGATACTATATCCCAGTTTGTTTCAAATACATTAAAACAAAAATAATTACAAGGGCAAGCATTATCATCCAAAGTTTACTTAAAAAAAAACCCCAAACAATCCTCTTATCCAACATAATGACACAGAAGGTAATGATTACTCTAAGAAGGTATATGTATACATAGATGGAGGAGCTCTGCCTCCCCCCATTATTTGTGAGAAAATAAACGTTCTTCACAAAGAAGAGTTACTTTTTCTTAGGTCAGTAGTGGATTATTTCCCTTGAACATTAGTGATGTGTGAAACTGTAGAGGGATAATACCTCTATTTTTCCTTTAACCTAGC
The DNA here is from genome assembly GCF_030463565.1 of Pelecanus crispus. Lineage (NCBI taxonomy): Eukaryota > Metazoa > Chordata > Aves > Pelecaniformes > Pelecanidae > Pelecanus > Pelecanus crispus. Next base: position 99,580,172 of record NC_134644.1, on the reverse strand, counting down.
TAATTGCTAAATCACAGCTCTTCTGAAATGTTAATAACTGATGTGATAGGATTGAAATAAGCATTTGCCAATCTGAGGAAGATATCTACAAGGAAACCCCACCTCACAGGTGTTGCTACTGTGATATCCATAGCCAGCATGGAATGGGTTAAAAAATTGTCCTCTCGTATTTTAGTAGCAAAAATGGTTAAAATAATTGCTTACAGAATTAGCTTATACTTTGTTGTTGCACAGACATATTAATGAAAAGGAGTTTGTTGTCATTTAAGAAAACTGTTGAAGCATCTGCAGGTCACACCTGCTTCAGCAGAAGTATATTTTTTCATAGAATCATAGAATCATAGAATGCTTTGGGTTGGAAGGGACCTTTAAAGGTCATCTAGCCCAACCCCCCTGCAGTGAGCAGGGACAGCTTTAACCACATCAGGTTGCTCAGATCCCCATCCAACCTGACCTTGAATGTTGCCAGGGATGGGGCCTCTACCACCTCTCTGGGCAACCTGTTCCAATGCTTGACCACCCTCATTGTAAAAAATTTCTTTCTTATGTCTAGTCTAAATCTATTCTTCTTTAGTTTAAATCCATTATTCCTTGTCCTGTCACAACAGGCCTTGTTAAAAAGATTCTCCCCATCTTTCCATCCGGGTTAGCTCAGTTGGTTAGAATATGATGCTTCTTCCAGTCAGCAGGGACTTCACCGGACTGCCATGACTTTTCAAATATCATGGAGAGTGGCTTGGCAACTACATCAGCCAATTCCCTCAGGACTCTGGGATGCATTTCTTCAGGTCCTATAGACTTGTGTACATTGAGATTACTCAGGTGGTCTTGAACCTGATCTTCCCTTACAGTGGGAGGGGCTTTACCCCCCTGGTCCCCATCTTTTAGTCCATCGATTTGGGAGGGGTGAGGAGAGAGGTTGCCGGTGAAGACTGAGGCAAAGAAGTTGTTGAGTACCTCAGCCTTCTCCTTGTCCGTTGATACAAGATCACCGTTCTTGTTCATCAAGGGGGGTACGCTTTCTTTAACCTTCCTTTTCTGGTTGATATACCTGTAGAAGCCCTTCTTGTTATTCTTTACATCCCTTGCCAAATTCAGTTCCAGCTGCGCCTTGGCCTGCCTGACCTCCTCCCTACACAACTGGGTTGTTTCCCTGTATTCCCCCCAGGACACCTGTCCCTGCTTCCACTGCCTGTGCAGTTCCCTCTTATTCTTTAGTTTGACCAGCACGTCTCGACTCAGCCATGTTGGTCTCTTCCCTTCCTTGCCTGATTTCTTACACTTGGGGACTGATAGCTCTTGTGCTCTATGGAAGGTGTCCTTAAAGATCTGCCAACCCTGTTCCGTTCTCCTGTCCCTGAGGACCATCTCCCAGGGGGTCCTTCTGACTAACTCTTTGAAGAGGTGGAAGTTTGCTTTTCTAACATTTAGGGTCCTGACTGTACTCCTCACTTTTCCCATGTTCCTCAGGAGCGTGAGCTCCACCAATGCGTGATCACTGCAGCCCAGGCTGCCTCCAGTCTTGACATCACCGACGAGCTCGCATGCATTGGTGACCATCAGATCCGGTATCGCTTCCCCTCGGGTAGGTGTGTCTATTACGTGGCTTAGGAAGCTGTCGTCTATGCATTCCAGGAATCTCCTGGATTGCCTACAGCTCACCGTGTTGCTTTTCCAGCAAATGTCGGGGTGGTTGAAGTCCCTCAGCAGGACAAGAGTCTGCAAGCATGAAACCTCCCGGAGCTGGAGGAAGAAGACTTTGTCAGTAGGATCCCCTTGATCAGGTGGCCTGTAGTAGACACCAACCACAAGGTTCCCTTTCTTGCCTCTGTCTCTGACTCTTACCTTTAAGCTTTCGACCTGCTCGTGGCTATTCTTCAGGAACAGCTCTTCACACGGTATTGATTTCTTTACGTAGAGGGCAACGCCTCCGCTCCTCCTTCCTCGCCTGTCCCTTCTGAACAGCCTGTAGCCATCAGTAGCCACATTCCAGTCATGGGATTCATCCCACCAAGTTTCGGTTATGGCAATCAGGTCATAGCTTTCTAGTAGCACAGCAGCTTCCAACTCCTCCTGTTTGTTGCCCATGCTGTGTGCGTTCGTGTAGAGGCATTTAATCTGGGCTGTTGGCCATGGCACCTTCTTAGTGGAACATCCCTTGTTTCCCTCGGGGTGTTTCACAAAGGTTTCCTTGTGAGATCTAACTATCTCAGGAGCCCCCAGCTAATCTCTGCCAGACTTCAACTGTGCTGCAGTGTCCCCATCTTGCCTCTGCGCAATAGGTTGAGGGCTCACAGTAACACCCCGTCCCTCTAACCATTGCGTACCATCCTACAGCTTGTCACAGGCAAGGCTGAAGTGTTCCACCCCCCCCTTCACATCTAGTTTCTTCCTCGCAGTTCTGTTCTTTGCTTTATAAACTAGCAGGTCCTTGGAATAGATATTTCATGTCTTCTGATTCTGTATTTAATAAGATCAGCTCTAATCAAGGCCTGGAGTGAAGTTGCCTACTGTTGCTACCATCAAAGGAAGAAATATTTTTGATGTTGTAACTATAAATGAATCTGAATTGCTCTGTTCCTAATTTCCCATTATAATGAAGAAAACTAGAGATAATTTGCATATTTTGTGTTCATGCATATATTGCAAGCCTCCCCTCTTTAATTAGTGGTTGATAGAACTGAGTTGAAGGAGTTAAAGATTTGCATGTCATTAACAACTGTCCTCTAAAAATGGACTACATGGCTGGGAACAACAGTAAAATGCTCTATTTGTTTACAGTAACAAATGTATTTAAAAAAAGAAGATCTGTGATGTTGATGGTTTTGTGTCCTATGCCACCATCAAATCTAGAGCACTCGTGTTCTAGTACATGTGGCCATCAGTTGGTAGCTGGATTAACCATAGCTATGTTTCTATGGTTTGACAATCTGTCATCTTTGACAATGTCATCTGTTTGTGAATGACAAAGAGACAGCAAGCTCCATGCCATCATAATTTTTTTGATCACAGTTATTCACAGGTCTTAGAGAACTGATGGTGGAGCAAATGGAGGATGTGCTCTCCTATTATCTGAACTCACACAACCCTAAGTACAGCCAAAGGGTACAGAAGCTCCACAGGCCCTCAGTAAAAATGGTCCCTGAGAGCCAATCCGTCATCTTGGTTGCATACCCTACTTCCCTCCTGCATTTATTTGTCTTAAAAGTCCTTCCACTCCTGCTGCCTGTCAAAGAAATTTTGTTACAGTCGTCTTATCAGCTTCACTTATGCAACTTCTTCAGATTTGCAGAGTAATATACTTAATAGTTGAAGTATGAACAGTTGCTAGCTTTCTTGAACACAGTATGTTGATCACTTCATCACTTCTGTAAAGCACCTGTAGCAAAAAATATGTCACAGTGTATGAAATGTTGGAAGCTTGTCTTGTTTCTTCTCTTGCTGGTGGATGCGTCCTCGAACTCATCTTGTCTTGCAGGCTGCCTGGTTCACTTATGTGGGTACCTGAATGGGAGTGCAAGGTTTAGAACATTTTCAAAATGTTCCTTTTGTGCCTCCATATTGTTATTGTAATTTGTTATCGATTCACCTTTTCCAAAGTTTGCATCACTGCTTAGACTGTGTTTCTATCTAATGTAATTTGACACTGTGTTAATGCTTTGGTTCTTAGTGCTTTTTTTAGCTGCTGAGCCTCTTTTTTGTATATTTGTAATGCCTAATCTTTGTACATTTAGTGCTGACTTATATGATATTCTTATCCTTCTGTTTATCTGGCAGACATGGATTATTTAATTTTCCCTGTAAGATTCTTATTTTAATTACTATTCCATTTTTTCCCATCTTTTTCCACAGATTTTTTCTTATTTTCTCCATTGATTTTTGCATTATTTACTTTTTTGTTCATTCCCCATTTTATATACAATATATCTGTAAATAAAAACGTTGATCCTAACTTTCCAGTTCAGGCAATGATATCAGTCAGTATGAAATGCTGTGTTGCTTGATTTGATAGAATCATAGAATCATTTAGGTTGGAAAAGACCTTTAAGATCATCCAGTCCAACCATTAACCTATCACTACCAAGTCCACCACTAGAACAATTAAGGGTAGATTTGCATTTTCATGTTTCCTGGCTTGGTGGCTGGATCATTTTTTAATGAAAGTAAAAACTAGGAATCATTAAGGTTGGAAAGGATCTCTAAGATCATCAGTCCAACCATCAATCCAACACCACCATGCCTACTAAACCATGTCCCAAAGTGCCACATCTACCTGTTTTTTGAACTCCTCCAGGGATGATGACTCAACCACCTCTCTGGGCAGCCTGTTCCAATGCTTGACTACCCTTTCCGTGAAGAAATTTTTCCTAATATCCAGCCTAAACCTCCCCTGGTGCAGCTTGAGCCCATTTCCTCTTGTCCTATCATTATCCACTTGGGAGAAGAGACCAACACCCACCTCACTACAACCTCCTTTCAGGTAGTTGTAGAGAGCGATAAGGTCTCCCCTCAGCCTCCTCTTCTCCAGGCTAAACAACCCCAGTTCCCTCAGCCGCTCCTCATAAGGCCTGTGCTCCAGACCCTTCACCAGCTTCTTTGCCCTTCTCTGAACACGCTCCAGCACCTCAATGTCTTTCTTGTAGTGAGGGGCCCAATACTGGACACAGTGTTCCAGGTGCGGACTCACCAGTGCCGAGTACAGGGGGACAATCACCCCCCTGCTCCTGCTGGCCACAGCATTCCTGATACAGGCCAGGATGCTGTTGGCCTTCTTGGCCACCTGGGCACACTGCTGGCTCATGTTCAGCCGGCTGTTGACCAACACCCCCAGGTCCTTTTCAGCCAAGCAGCTTTCCAGCCACTCTTCCCCAAGCCTGTAGCGTTGCATGGGGTTGTTGTGACCCAAGTACAGGACCCAGCACTTTTCACCTAGATAAATAGCTTGACAAATTGTTCAAAGTATTTCACATACAATGCTTGGTACTAACTAATTTATCTCATGAGGTATGTACTTTTGCTTGCTGGAAGTTGTTCCAGATTTCTAAAAAAAGTGTTGTAAGCTGTGTCAAAGAGTCAAGCTGCAGGACATGTTTTCTTGAAGTTAATGGTTAGGACATAGAAACAAACAGTGACTTATAGACATAGGTATTTGCAGAAAGTAGGTGGGAAGGAGTTTATAAAATAATCTCTTCAGGAATAAATGTGAGCAATTAAGAAAATATGGGGGGGGGGGGAAGTGAGGAGAGTGAACAACATGAGGAAATAGACAAACATTTATCTTCATTTTGCTCTAATAGTTGTTGGAAGGGACAGTAAGTTTAAAATTTTTTTCTCTTGCATTCTATATTGTCCCAAGATGCCCTGAAGTCCTTCTAGCTCTCATAGAAGACAGTGGGAGAAGAAAATCTCTAGAGCAGTCCCCAGTGTTTTCAGAAAACTCAGAATAAAAATAATGAACAAAATCATCTTGCCCTTCACAAATTGCTGTAAAATATATCATAGGAAATGCCTTTGGCTTTCCAACACATATGCAGTTCCTGTTGATAAACCAGTGCACCTCAATTCACTGGAAATCCATCAAGACCTTTGTAAAACCAATAGAAGCAGAATCAGGTAGGTCAAACTAGTAATAATAATGTGATGGTGGCATAACTGAAGGCCATACTGAAGTTAAACATGAGTTTATGTAATTTATCAGAAGAGTATTTTCCTCTTCATTCTCAAGTCAGAAAAAGAGAATTAAATTAACTAAGAGGGTCTCACTGTATCCCTTACTGTTCATGTTACTGGGTCTACCCTTGCTTACCTGGTGGTGCAATTACTCTGATAAAAACATAAATATAAGGCAGAGATGTCTGAACAGATTACATCAGTGATATACACTACTTTTTCAAGATTCTATTCACAACTTTAGGAGGAATAAACTTTTTTTACAAAAGAAAGCTGAGGCTCAGAGACTTTTAGAAGTGAAGCCTGTATCAGGTATCTATTAGGCCTCCAAATAAATGGTCAAAATAAGGTTACTGAAAGTAGAACTTAGGTATTCTAGTAAGACTTGCATTTCTTTCTTGGGAAGTTACAGCACACAAAGTAGTCTCCTTACATGTGAAAATACACCTCCCATTTTGATTACTGCATTCATCCAGTTGTGTTTCTCAATCTTCCTCATGCATATTGAACTTGGTTGCAATAACTGTTGATTTCACACAGTTATACTGACCTAAACCTACTGTGTCATCTCAGGCAGGTAGAGGCAGGGACAGTATTTTTTTCTTCTTCTGCATCTGAATTGCAGACACCCCACTTCACTGTTTGCTGGGTCTGGATGAAGGGAGAGGAAGTTCCTGGGGATCCAGCTCAATTCCTATTGATGCCAGTGGGAATCTCTTTACTGTTTCAATGGGAATATGATAGTACTTGATTAGAATATAATATTTTCCTTGTTGGAATCATATCCTTAGCTTGTTTGTCATGTTCTGAATGTAAATGGATCAGGTGTGTGTGTGAGAGAGAGATACAGGGAGACTGACAGCAACAGGGCATAGTTTGCATTTCCCAACTCTGAAATAAACCTTGAAGTATCTTTTCTTCCAGTGAACATTTTTCCACCAAAAAAGATGATAAACCACCACAACTTTAAAAAGAATTTCCTAAAAAACTGCATCATCCATCAAAGAGCAGAGGTGCACTGGATGTGAAGACCTGTATTCCAAACACATCCACTTGTAATACAAGAATAAAATGCGCAGCAAACACTGTAGCGAATTTAACTAGCAGCATCATCTGTTAATTGCTGATAAAAGTTTCTTGGTGTTCGACAATGAATTTGGCATCCATTAAAAAAAAAAAAAAAAAAAAAAGAAATGTTCTGAATGCACTACATCATGTTACACTGGACGGTTTCCAATGATAAGGCCTTGGCCATAAGTCAAGAGTCATGACTGCAGAGTGTCTTGGTATGATGTGACAATGCATTCGGTGTAGTGTTTTTTTCCAGCTTTTTATTTGATTTGATGCCAAACATATCAGCTGTTAATTTAGATATGCACCATCCCACCTCTTTTGAATTTAAAAAGAAGAAAAAAAAGCAATCATGGGTAATAAGAACAAAATTATTTTCTCAAATTTATGGGGAACTGAATGTTCCAAGGTTGCTCTTCTGTCATTTTGCCTCTCATTTCTCCTGTTTTTTTGTTAAATGTAACAAATAATGTGCTTATCCTCTTCTAGCTGTTCCCTGTATGCTTTGGTGCTCCTTGAAGATGTGACAGTATTTGTGCCTTGAGCTTCATTACCAGAACAAACAGTAAAGAAGTAGCCCTCGAACAAATGAATGCATATTCCATGAAGCCATAGTGCTTTACAGGAATACTTTGAAAGAAATGTTGTTAATGGTTAATCTTGAGGCAATAGTTTTAAGCTCTTTATTTCAATCTTTTTTTTTTTCTTCCCATTATGCAAAACATCAGTCATGACTGACTGCTTGAATTCTGAACACCTACTTCTTTCAGCAATATTAATACGAAACCAACAGATCTGACCCGCTTAGATGAATGACTGGTTTAATCCATTACAGCAGTTCCTAAGTTCTAGGCAATAATTTTAAGACATTGAGGCAGCTGTTTGCCAGAAACAGTCATATGCAGAGGACATAAGGCCCTTGAACAAAAAGCCAACCAATAATGTCGGAATAAAATAAAGACAGATATCAAAAGGCCAAAATAAGCTTCTCTCTAATCAGGTCATACAAATGGAGAGGAAGATCCCACAGGCAAACTCCCACCAAAGCCCCTTTGTAAAAGGACAACAGCTTAATGGCTCCCACTAGTAGCATTAGGGAATGACACTTCAGTAAATACTTTCTCAAAGGAAGGATGGAAAATAGCAACTTGAAACAAGAACTGGATGAATAATGGAAAATATTATCTCTAAATACTGGTCTGAATTTTTAAATATTTTTGTTTGCAGAACATTTATTCCCCTATCATGTTTGATCTCAAAAATTATTCCACTTATACATTTTAACTGTACGCATGTGTGTGTGTGAGGTGAAAAAAGATTTCAAGCATAATTTCTGGATTTCATTCATCAGGAAGTCAAAAACAGTATCACATGACTTATCTCACAATTCAGTAATCTGCTTTTAATTCACATCCTTTGATAAACCCAGAACAAACCCATTCTGAAAGTTACATCCAGAATGCATTCACAGAATTCATACACTACTGGAAATCAAGAGCTACCCATGAGCCTTTTGTAGGTAGAAGAAGGGTCTGAATTAGTCAAAAAAATGCTTTCCTGTTAATTACCTGCTGGGCTTCTGCTTAAAAATAGTTCTTGGACAATGAAGGTGGTATGGCACTTTTACCTGATCTGAATCCTTTTGCTGTCCTACTTTCACATTCATATCCATCCTTAGCTCACAACATTAATCTGTTCTTAATGTTCAAGGAAACTAAAATTAATACTTCAACTGAAATAATTTACAACTTAAAAATTAGCTACATAAGGGTAAAGAATGAAAATAATTAGTAGAGATGGCAAACCTCAAAAGGTTCAGAAGAGTGGTTCAGAAGAGTATTAAAAATCTAATAGACTCTGTGCAGTTTTAGAAACTTTTTTCCCCCTGAACCACAGTTTCTCATTGCTTAAAACAGGTCTCACATGTACTTCAAAGGCAGAGATGCTGCAGATTTCTCCATGGTATTTTCGGGCTTGTAAGTCTTTGAACGTCAGTAAGAGTCACTTATAGCAAAGAGAAAGCGATGTTTTACATATAAAAAAAACCCAAAGCCTGTTTCTGATTTGATAGAATCATTTTGTTTCAGGTATTGCAAGTAGTTGGATTTGGTGAAACCTCTGTGATGAAAAAAGGTAACATGAATACAGCTTTATGCCTGGATTTATGGGTTTAGAGGCCCCAGCTATCACCTCTAACACAGGCGTATTTAAAATCGTTTGCAAAATTGGTAAGTTCTTCAGAAATGTTGTGACAGCTGCCAAATTGACTGGAATTGTCAAATATACAGGATGATTTATTATGAAAATAAGGAATTAATATTTAACATATTGAGGTGTCCTTTAAGTTAAATGGAGTAAAATTTAAAAACAATTATTGTATTTTTCAGTATCTCAAAACTGTTACTGGAGAAATCAGGGACACTGCCTATAAAATGCTTTTTGCTACATTGGGTGTTTTGGAAATGAAAGTGAAAAACAAAGAAAAGAATTTACAGGATGACATTGCCCTTTAACATTTTTTTATGTGTGTGTGTGTGTGTGTGTATTTATGGAGACTTTATTACTACTATTTTATTAATGTTTAGATTTACATACCATCCCAGTAAAGCAACACATGAGTAGTTACACTCAGTAGGAAAATAACACAACAGCCTGTTCCCTTTCAAGTGTTAAGGTAAGGATAGTTAGATACACATCTATTGATAAGCACTTTAAGAGGGGATATTATCCATGTTCCCTGACTAAGCTGCTGTGTACTGTACTTAGAAAAGAGCAAAGGTAGGACCTGAAGTCATTTTCATACAGAAACTAATTCCAGCATACCAGCTTTCTAAGAAATTCCAAAAGACTTTCCTATAAGAAGAAAACCATGTTAGTATCCACATTTTAGTTTAGATCTGCAGTTAATTTAAATCTTTCTATATGTTTTTTCTTTTTCTTTATGAAAGAGGAGGAAGGACAGCAATCAGCTTGTTACAGAAAACATATTAATAACATTTATATAGTCTAAAATTATCTTTCATTTTTCCAGGATTATCTAGTGGATAGCATGCGTACTCTAAAGGCCTTAGTTTCTCATTGCATGGAAGTACAATGCAGCAGTTTCCAAGCAGATGAGAGAATGCCACGGTAAAGAGGTAATGAGCCATACTGTGTTGTGTGCAAGTTATAAAGTATATTAGGTATCAGTATATTTGCATGTTAAAAGATGTCAAGAAATTAGGTTATTATAACTGAAGCTACTTTGAAATGTTACAATTTTCTTTTGTTTTCTTATGCTGTTCTTAATCTTATTTTCCACAAAGTTTAACATTAAATGTCTAGAGTGAGGCCACTGTCATTTTGTGAGAAACCTGTCCTGCTACTGAGTTTCAGGTGTGCTCTGTTGTATCACCTAGCTTCAGTGTTGTTATTTCCATTTTTCCACATTTTTTTCCTAACACGTGTCATAAGGCATTTACATGCTGCAACTGTCTGGATTTTAAAAGTGTCTCTCCTTATTTTTCAAGTCCAATTGTGTCTCTCCAAAGGTGTAAGAGAGTAAGTATAAAAGCAATGCAAATCAGATAGAGAAAAATGAGGGTTTGCTGTTTTTCCACCAGTGAGATAGATGTGGAATAGGATAAATAATACAAAGTACTTTCTGCATGTATTTGGTCTCATTTGTAATAAATTTATTGTGAATATGCATATATCTTCCTTTGTATTTTGGTTAGCACAATTTTTCAGCAGTGGGGTTTTATTGGTACCCACGTTCTCACAGAAACCATATGCTAGTTTTAAAACAGCGTATATAAAAGTTCCTTCAGATCAGTCACAGTGAAGCAAGTAAACAGCTCAAATATAAGAAATGTCATTCCTACCTTGTAATGAATAATAATCCAAAAAGATATTCACCTGTTTATGTTTAAATATCAAGTATTTGGGGGAAATAAGCACTTAGGGAATCAGAAGCAGAGGTTATGACCTTGTCAATGTAGCAAAAGGAAGTGAAATAATCAGCTGTTTGGGCTGTGCTGGCTTTTTGCAGTTCAAGTCTGTATAAGAAAGGAATAGTGCATTGGTATAGCTTAAATTCCTAAATAATATATGATACATTAATTAATAGTTCTAGGGTAAAAAAAAAAAAAAAAAAGACAGAAGTTGCTTGGTCTCATGAAAACAGAGGTAAGTCAGAGCCTACTAAAGCCTAAAATGCCTTTCCACTGTCATTCTGACTAGCTGCTCTTAAATTAGATTGCAGACAAATGGCTTTTCTGAGCTGTGACAGCGTTTGATGCCCCCTGGTCCTTCTTGGACCCATTCCTGCTGAAAGGTCCTGATAGCTGGTAGTGAGGCTGTGTGAACATAACCTGATTCACCTCACACAGAGTGGCATGTTCTGTTGTTTTCATTTAATTGAACAGGAACGGCTTTCTCTCCAATAAAATTACCACATGAGTGACCTGCTCTGCCAGGAGATCAGCAGGGCTGGTATCCTGTAGTGCTGAAAAGTAGCAGTAGACTCTCTTGCCACAGTGCAGCTAGCACCAGCACAGTGCATCCAGAGGCCATTCCCAGAGTACAAAAAAAACACCATGTCCACCTTAGGTCTGTAATTCTTGTGTGGACATTAGGACTTCTTTAGGCTGAAACAAGCCAGTCTATAAAGCTTTTTCTCTGTGAAAAATGGAAAAATCTGCATTTGTCTTTTCTGAGTAGATGGATTAAAATAAGGGAAGAATTGAGAGAGCTATCAGCACATGGATCGTACTAGCTGGTGTTTCTCATATTCAGTAGTCACAGTGGCAGCTGCCAAATGATGTAGCTGCCATTTTAGCATGCAGCCTTTATAGGCTGGCCAGCGGAGTACAACTTTGGATTATGCTTGAGTTGGAACTGGCATAGCTGCAGCAAAAATTAATTGTTGCAAGAAAATGGAAACCTTGTGGCTACATGCTCAATAGCAGAAGAATAAAATTAATCTTCAGTCTGTGTCCTTACCATCTAATGAACAATTCACTGCATTTCTGTAGCCTATCTCCTCAGCTAGTGTGAATCATTGAGTGATTGGATATTAGGAAAAAATTCTTCACGGAAAGGGTAGTCAAGCATTGGAACAGGCTGCCCAGAGAGGTGGTTGAGTCATCATCCCTGGAGGAGTTCAAAAAACAGGTAGATGTGGCACTTTGGGACATGGTTTAGTAGGCATGGTGGTGTTGGATTGATGGTTGGACTGATGATCTTAGAGATCCTTTCCAACCTTAATGATTCCTAGTTTTTACTTTCATTAAAAAATGATCCAGCCACCAAGCCAGGAAACATGAAAATGCAAATCTACCCTTAATTGTTCTAGTGGTGGACTTGGTAGTGATAGGTTAATGGTTGGACTGGATGATCTTAAAGGTCTTTTCCAACCTAAATGATTCTATGATTCTATGATTCAGAAAAGCTGCACTGCTTTATACACAGTGGATGGATCTTTCCCATCACTAGTCCCTTCATGTTCTCTTTGCATAGTGGAAGTTAATACATACATTTATTTCTTAAACTTTCTGAGAATTCTACATGAAAGGTGCTGATAGACATTAAAATAGCCTTATACAACTAAATTTTCTGATATCATTCTCTCTAAAACCTAACCTTGAAGAACTCCCTTCGTTTTGTTCTGGAAATAGGCTCTCATTCTTCAGAAAAAGATGAAGATAGAATAATTATAATGACTTTAATTGCTACAAGATAAACGTCGTAAAAGACCCAGCAAAGATTTAAACAGTGAGGATAGCTATCCACAAAAATATTGAAAGATAAGAGACTGTCCAACTTCAGCAGCATGGTCAACATTTTCATTGACAAATTCTAATTCCCTGTAAATATATTGCATACAGTTCCAGAGTACGTAGTAAGAGATTAGAAACCTTTTTGCAGTGTGAGAGTCACACAAATCTTTAATGACAGAGAGCAATTCTAGCATAGTTATCTGTAGGATCCCATGCACTAGTAAATTGTGTTTTATAATGTGTTATTGTTTCATGTATAAGGTTAAGACTAAAGATCTAACCAGGTGCTTTCCTTTCACCTTCCAACAAAGTGTCTAAGTTAAGTACTTTCATTGTAAACTATATCAGACATCCAATAAAACATCACTGGCTGAACAGTTTGCTAAATCAAAGGTTAATACCAGCTCATATTATAACTAGAAGTAGAATGCCAGATGAATAGCACTATAACTCTCAGTTATTAACAGAAAGATCATCTGTATGGTTGGGTTGTCACACAGTGATTTCTACTCTTGTATGTTGTACTGCTGGGAAAAAAGGGACAATACGGACCTCCAGTAACTTCAGTAGATAAAACTTAAAAGGTAATAGAAATGCTTGACAAGATGGATATTTCCCCAAGTTTTCTGTATTTACTGGAGTAAGACTACACAAACTATTGAATGTTTAAGAAATATATGGTCTAGAATGCTGCCTAGAATAGACTGTCTTAATGCATAATCACGAAGTGGGCCATGGGCATTTCTCTCTACTTTTTGAAACTGGTACAACTGGGAGTTGTTATTGCCATCAATAGTTTTAGAATTTTAATCCATAAAATGCTAATATTCTATTGCCAACAGCTGATACCCTAAAGTGGATCATAATGAACAGGCAGGAGAGCCAGTATTTATCAGCCAAGATGGGTATGATGGAACATTACCTAATAAACAATAATAGACAGTTAATAAGAAATAAAAATCAATATGCTGTCAAATAGAAAGCCAGTGCAATGCAGCTAGGTTGAAAAAATATGAGTCCTTTTTTTCATCTGAGCAAGTACCTAAGCTGTTGCATTCCAAATGAGTTACAATTTATGGCCAACATTCTGGGAGAGACCTATAAATACAGAATTGTAATAATCCCATCTGGACAGTAAAATCCATAGATCATGAGTGTGCTGCTTTTGTGACCATTTAAATGCAGGCTATTGGAGGTATTCATTTTGAGGGAAAAAAAAAAAGCTTTTTTTCAATAACTAGAATAAGGCTGGTAGGGCAGTGTTCACGATTCACAGCCTTTAGACAGTGTGTGTTTAGACAGAGAGTCATACAACAGTACTGACTAAAGTAAACCCATGGATTACTGTAATCCTGCTCATGCCAATAAGAAATCAAAGTAATCTGGTAAAATCTAGATGTACTCCAATAGATGTGTTCATCCCTATGTAAAATGATAGTTTCTCTCACAAAGTACATCACTTTATCTAGATTTCAGGATTTTAAAAGCAAACTTTTAAATACATGGAAAGGGTGCAGTGAAAGTGTGGGTTTTATTCTGACAAAATTATTTCATCTGCAGAAAAATAATGGAATAGGTCCTCTGGAATAAAGAACAGGTCCTATGGAAACAGTACTTTTTTCTGTTTTTAATTTGTTGCCCCCTGAAGTTAAAGAAAATAATAAATAATTGTTTGATTGTAGATGAAAACTTGTAATAAAATATAGAAAAACCTTTTGTAATAGTTTTGCAGTTAGGCAAGCAGAAAAAAATATATATCAGGAACAACTAAGGGAGAAAAGCAATGTTCTCCTTCACCCTGCCTTTCCTAGTATTTCACATTTTCTCACAGGAAAAAAACCTAAACAAACCAACCAAACTTTCCCAAAGGGAGTGTTCCACGTGAGCTTTCTTCTTGCACATATTCCCATGGGAGTAATTTCCATTTTTATGACTGGCCCCACTGGATCTGTGAATCCACAAATCAAAGGCCAGTTCTCTTTCAAGAAGTATTGCAAGGACAACTTAATATATATGTTCATTAAGCTTTAAGCCTTTCTTCAGTATAAATATCAAGACTGAAAGAATTGTCCTCTGTCATTATTATATTCTAAAACTTGAGGTTTCTCTGTGCTTTTTAACTGGAGTAGCTACAAGTCCAAACTCTGCAGAATACTGTTTTTTCCTGACATGGCAGTGCTTCCTCCCAAGAAGAGCAGGTATATAGAGTGGGGAGCCTTTGCCCAGTCCCATAAGCTTTGATTTCACTTAATGCTTTTCATCCCTCCCATGAAGCTGAGGTGGTTTGGTCAAAGGGAGATACTTTTTAGTCCTTGTAAGAGGTGTTGAGAAGTAAAGTGAGTGTAATTTGAATAACTACTGCTGATGAGCATTTTAGCTATAGGAATCATCTAATTAAACAGGAACAATACCTCAGGACTTAGAGAGACACTGTATGACTTGTAATTGCCAAATGGTAGATTTTACAAGCAAATGTACAATTCAGAATAGGTACTTAGTTGGAATATATATTTGTGTATATACATCTGAACATATTGTCTCTTCTGTAAATGTTTGTGTTAGGTGATACCACCCTCGGATTGGCAAAGCAAGGAAACCACTAAGGTTGCTAAATATTATGGTATTGGAAATTGCCTTATTGTAAGTGTTTATATTGAATATATTACAAATACGTTATTCTGATCATTTGCTCTGTGTACCCCTCAGGCACCTATGCAATGTAAAATGATTAGTATAGTTTAAATACAGAATAAAAATGCAAGTAATCTTTACATGCTAGTGACATGTTACTGTATTAGTAACATTAAAAGATACCACTGTCCAACTGATCTTAACTCTAATGAAAAAAAGTGTAAATGATAAACAGAAGAAGTCAGAAATTCAACTATTGTAGTGCTTTTTAAAGTCCATTTTCCTTAATGGATTTTCAAATTATTTTCTCAAGGACTGAGGCACTTAGAATCCCTAAATAGCTACAAAACTTAAAGGTTTCATTAAATATAGCCTGTAGCAATAAACAGGAACATGAGTTTATATTTGACTGGAGGTTGGTTTGAGGTGTGGAAATTGGAAATGGAACAAAACATCATCAAATTCAGGATCTGCGGTCTCTCTCTCTCTGTGTGTGTGTCTCTCTCTGCCTCCCCCCCATCTCTTTATCTTTCTCTCTTCCTTGCTTTCTTTCTTTTCAGATGGTATGACTTTGTTGTTAGGTTCTACAAAACTTCGTGGAGGTCTTGAGCTGTTCAGGTGATTTATCATGTCAGCTATACTAACTGTGCCTTATTAACAGAAACAAAGTAATAAAATCAGAGAAGACAAGCACTGGCAGAGTGAAAATATAGTGTAAGGTTTATATGCGTGCTTTATATGTATATTTGTTACCAAGAAGGCAATACAAATCAAGGAAAGAGGTAGGCATCAATTCATTGTATAGGGAATTGAGCTATGCATTTGCAACGTCAGTTACGTTTACTTTTTCTTGGAGGTTGTCAACTTATGTCTGTATACCTCAATTTCTGCACTCTGTATGAGTAATGAGACTTGAGACTTCCCTTTTCTATAAAGCAATTTGAATTCTGTTTTGAAAACTTCAACATAACAGCCAAGTGGTATCTTCTGTATATTATGCCTAGTGCATTTTCTGAGTGCTGTTTGCTAGAATAGCGATGATTTCTTTTAAAAAAAAAGAAACAACTATTTATAGGTTTGATAATGTGAAGCTAATCCATATTTTTTTATCTTTTCTTGAGGAAAAAAAAGCCTTAAAAATCCGTAAAATATCACATCCAGGAAGACAGCACATTGGAAGAGGATTGTACTATTCACTATTCAATCTCCTATTGCTAAAATCTGACTTTGTATGCTCAGTACCAACGTTCATATTCAGGCATGTATTCAAATGTATACTTAAGCTCTATAGAATCTGAAAGCTCTGTTTATTTTCAAAAACAAAACAACTTTTCCAAAGTAGGTATATTTCCATTATAAAAGGATAGTATGGCAACTTTGTGACAGACTAGGTCCAGGCTGCTGAGAAAAATTGACTAAGAAGTTAACAAAGTGGGGAAAGATTATTCTTCTGCAGATGTTTATGCCACAATTATAGGAGGACATTCTTCATAATATGCTGGTGAAAGAGAAAGAGAGTGACTGGGAGCAGCAACTTGACCTGAGGATGCTTGATATACCCTGTTAATGTGCTTGTTCCTTTTCAATGGCTGCAGAGGGAACCTAGGCAATTAGATGGCTGATGCAGATACCAGGTTTGAATACACCAAATACTTCTTTGACTGGGTAGTCTGAATGACCCCTGAAGGATTTATCTGTCTCCACTGGCTATACCAGAGGGGGAGACAGGCTGGCCTCCTAAATTAGGTGTGGATGATGTGTTGATGCTGTTAACGCCTTTCATAGTCTTGAGACAAATTAACTTCTGAGTATGTTTTCAAGTAGTAGGGGGAGAGATATATATGTAAAGTAACACAACCTTAGCATATTCTTAGAAGTTACGACTCTCAGGCACATCTTTGGCTTTTTGAAGATATTTGCTGGTACCTAAGAAAAAAACCCTAGCAACAGTTTTATTAGCTGTCTTGAAGAACAGGTGGTCCACCTGAAGAGATTTGATGGACAAAATTTGTTCTGTGGCTTGTATATTTGCATAGATACAATGTGTTCATTAGAGAGGGAAAAGAAAGATTATTTAAAAATAGATTGAAAAGATCATCTGGTTGATCATGTTGAAAAAAAGTTCCTTTTTGAGCTGAAAAAATGTCATCACGTAAGAGTCAGCATCACTGCTCAGGATTGTTTTTTCTGTGAAATAAAAAGGGTGCTTGGGTAGTATGAACTTTAATTTAGTATAACATGTACGGCAGCCAGGTTCTTTAATAAAAACACAGTTGGATTTTAAAATATGATATTAAGAAAAAAAAGATGGAACAAAGCATTGCACCATGATCTTGCTCTACCAACCATCCTTCTGAATGTTTCTTTTCAGGAATTGATTACTATGAGATGTCACCCTCATTTTCTAATTAAATTGGCTGATATCAATCAACAAAACTCTCTGTAGAGTATGATATTAATCACAAGAAGTAAAGGTGGCAATCCAATCCCACATTATAGCTTGATTGCATGAGATAGTCAACATCTTCAAATTATACTAAGACTAATGATAATAAAGCATGTTATACCTTTGACAGATGTGTTTAGTTCTTTTCAAGGCTGTACTTTTGTTTCAAGTGGTGTGTTTTCAGTGTTTAAGATGAATGTAAGAGATAAGGTTGAATCAAAATGTGCAATACCAGAAAAATTTTAGACCTAGAATGAAAGTTAATGTAACAGGGCCATTTGAAATATCTCCCCCCACCCATTTGTAGTATTAAGGGCACAAAATGTTACTAATCAGACCCTAGGGTATAAATTCATAAAGTATTCCATTGAAGTTAGTTTTAATTTTGCTAACTACTTCAGTGGAACAAGAAAGGAGACACTAAAGGTAGACCTTATGCAGAAATGTAAGGCATATTGGAACAACATTCTTTCCTTAGTAGAATCTCCTAAAATTTTTTAAAACAAGTTGATTCCATTTTTCTTCTCATAACTACCTTTATCTATGTATGAGATGCAAAATATGATAATAAATCTTAGAACAGGCTATTACATTTAAGTTGGTATTGATCGCAAGGAGTGAAATTGCTATATTATATGTTGTAAAACTTATTCATATCCCACAAAAATATTACATTAAAAGTATAATAAATTGCAATACTTTAATCACTTGGCAAATGATTTGACTCTTTCTGTTCAATTCATAGTGTCATTTCAGTAGCACCTGCTTCATAAAATGTGCATATTACTGATACTACTCTGATGGCTTTTATAGGAATGGTATTGGAATAATTTATGCAATTGCTCTTTTTAACTAATAATTTTTTTTCCTCTTTCCCACATAGCTCCACTCTTACTTTTTCAAAATCTTTTATATTACCTTATTTCTCCTCATATTCACCATTGTCACTTGTTGAGCTAATGAAGTAACTTTTCTTCAGGTAATTTATCTTTCATTAGAAAAAAAAACCCAGAGTTTTAATATTTCTACTACTTGCCTTAATTATAACTCACACAAATACAAGTTTGCAAAATATGTGAATCTCTGAGATTACACTTCTGTTTCAGCTTTATGGTATTACATCGTTTATTTTTAGTTAAGCTTTTACTGAATTTTCCATTGAAGAGCAACAAACAAACTATAAACTGAATTATACATGAGCTGAAACATTCTGCATTAGTCAAATGGAAAAAGAGCTCATTCTTATTCAATATATATTTTTCTCCTAAAGATTATAGATAGATCCCTGCCCTACAAAAAGATATAATCTGTTCCACAATGTCCATTTATAATCTTGATCTCTCATCTATATTCTGAGGCATGAAGAAATAGGACAGTGTGATACAGGTAGTGCTGCGTTCAGATTTGATCATGGCCTTCTAGAATAACTTCAGCAACATGAATACCATAAAAAACCTGGAGACCTGTTGAAATAAGATTATGCCAAAATTCACAGACCAAATACCAGTCTGAGAAAGAACTCAAATCTGGCAGGAGAGTAAAGATACTCTCCTGATCACTTAGGATGCTCCTAAGAAATCTTATGAATAGAAAGTATATCTACTTATATGGGGTTAAAATGGTATTTGTTTGGAATTATTTTAATTGTCTGAAAAAAAAAATCAAGACCAATGAAATATATATATAATTTTAAATAATGCAACCTATTTAAATACAAATAACTTTTGAATATCCTTTTGTTGTTTCTTTTTCAACAATTTTTCCTTGGAGGTAGGGTAGAGTGCCGGGTCCTGCACTTGGGTCACAACAACCCCATGCAATGCTACAGGCTTGGGGAAGAGTGGCTGGAAAGCTGCTTGGCCGAAAAGGACCTAGGGGTGTTGGTCAACAGCCGTCTGAACATGAGGCAGCAGTGTGCCCAGGTGGCCAAGAAGGCCAACAGCATCCTGGCCTGTATCAGGAATGGTGTGGCCAGCAGGAGCAGGGAGGTGATTGTCCCCCTGTACTTGGTGCTGGTGAGGCTGCACCTGGAATACTGTGTCCAGTTTTGGGCCCCTCACTACAAGAAAGACATTGAGGTGCTGGAGCGTGTCCAGAGAAGGGCAACAAGGCTGGTGAAGGGTCTGGAGAGCAAGTCTTATGAGGAGCGGCTGAGGGAACTGGGGTTGTTTAGCCTGGAGAAGAGGAGGCTGAGGGGAGACCTTATCGCTCTCTACAACTACCTGAAAGGAGGTTGTAGTGAGGTGGGTGTTGGTCTCTTCTCCCAAGTGGATAATGATAGGACAAGAGGAAATGGGCTTAAGCTGCACCAGGGGAGGTTTAGGCTGGATATTAGGAAAAATTTCTTCACGGAAAGGGTAGTCAAGCATTGGAACAGGCTGCCCAGAGAGGTGGTGGAGTCACTATCCCTGGAAGTGTTCAAAACACCTGTAGATGTGGCACTTTGCGACATGGTTTAGTCTCGTCTACCCTTGATTGGTTTAGTGTGGATTTGGTAGTGTAGGTTAATGTTTGGACTGGATGATCTTAGAGGTCTTTTCCAACCTAAATGATTCTATGATTCTATGATTCTAGAGGACAGAGAGAAAGGAAAGGATGTGGTCAGGACACCACATTTTCACTATAATTTTTCTTATCCTAAAACATCTTCTCTTTTTAAAATGATTATCTAAAAAGCTGAATTGCATGATGTGCACAAAAAGAGATTCCTTTTTACAAACTTGCCCCATTCAGATGCCCCAAAAAGTAAAAAAGAAGGAAATAAATTCTTTTGTCCTACCAGTGAGACTTGATTTGCTCTGTCTACAGGACAGCCAACAAACTTCCAGTACTACATATTTTTGAATAAATGAAATGCAGGACCTAAAGGGAGAAAGTCTTCCTTCTTATGCTGCTAACAAACAATGATTGCTACTGGAAACAGGTATTTTCAACTGAACTAAACCCCAGAACTGCTCACATTGTTATGAAAGGGAGAGATTTCTTGAAAATGAGGACACATGATTGCATTCCTTACCAAGGAACTAGAAGTGTAATTTTGAGAAAGTATAATTTTTGAAAAAATTACCCCTATAATGATCAGTTGCTATTATTTAGTGTGATGAAGTTATACAGAGATGAGAGAAAGATATTTTGGCCAACCTAATTCTTTTTGCTGACACCATCTAATTATATTTTTTGCTATAACTGTACGAATACCTCAGGAGTGGTAATGCTCTTTGCCTTGACACACAGTCAGCTCTGTCACTGCATTTAATAACATAAAAGGAAAAAAGAAAACATACCAAGTAATTAAATCACACAAATTAGGCAGCCAAGCTGGAGTAATTGAATATTTCAATTAATCACAGGAAACATGCAGAATATAATTCTGATGCTTAGTCTAGTTGTGGGGGAGACATGAAGGGGAATTTGAGGTTCATTAAAGGATATAGCTTTTACCGTTTAGTCATTTAAAATAACAACTGTTCAAGTGATTAATTTAGCATAAGTCAGAGATGCATATATGAAGAAAAAGCCTGATAACTATGGTGATATTTTATAGATATTAGGATAAATTTCTTCACGGAAAGAGTGGTCAAGCATTGGAACAGGCTGCCCAGAGAGGTGGTAGAGCCACCATCCCTGGAAGTGTTCAAAACACCTGTAGACGTGGCACTTTGGGACATGGTTTAGTGGGCATGGTGGTGTTGGGTTGATGGTTGGACTGATGATCTTAGAGGTCCTTTCCAACCTTAATGATTCCTAGTTTTACTTTCATTAAAAATGATCCAGCCACCAAGCCAGGAAACATAGAATTAATTATTACTCTACCCTTAACTGGTTTAGTGGTGTACTTGGTAGTGATAGGTTAATGGTTGGACTGGATGATCTTAAAGGTCTTTTCCAACCTAAATGATTCTCTGATTCTATGATTCTACATATAAGTCCCTCTAGTACTAAAACCAGGCAAAAGTTCCCATTTTAAATACCCTGTGAACATAAGCAGTTCCACCATAACACTAGCTCTGCTCATGTGTTTGAAAATATTCACACGGATAAAGAGTTATCAAAATGAGGCTGATCCATGTAAACTATACTACATCACAGTGATATGCTAGACTGACAGTGTTATAGACACATTTCACTGAAATCTCAGTAGTAATATAATGTAGATTATTCAATTACCTTCCTCTCAAGATGAGTACACATGTACTATACTGTTATCTACATGTTAATAGATAAAAATAAACAGTTATTATTAATGAATGGAAGACTATTGTTCTAAATAGTACAGATTACTAACATCTTGTCTTTACATGAAAAAAAATTTGTGATAACAATTTGTGGTAAAGCCTCAGCAGTTCTGTTATTTTTAAGCAGAGCTGGAGATAGAAAAAGATAGCAGGAATAGACCTTAAGTGGGTCTTCAAAATAATAATAGCCAAATTTTTTAAAAAAATTCTAAGGATATTAAGTCCCTGAACTGTGATTCTTTAAAAGAGACAGTTACCAACAAAGATGCTTCAGTACAGTCTGAAAATTCTTTCTGAAAAATAAGAGTTCTCCAACAGATAACAAAAAATTTTGCTAGCAAAAATAATACATGAAGCTGGTGGTGGAAAACCAGCAAGTGAGGTTCAGAAAATGAAAGATGATTGCACTTGCACAGAAAGAAGGAACCATTCCTAGCAGGGAGAACCAGTGTGGAAAAAAAAAAAAAGAAAAAAGATGCGAATCTTGTAAAAATGAGAGAAGACAACAAAGGAATAGCAAGAGAGAGCTCTGAACAACCTGTTCCCATCCCAAGTTATGAAAGTATGGAAAATGAGCCAGATTCCACTTTGAATGTGTTCTGATGTCAGTGATTTTATCTGGGTTTATGCTGATGTAAATAAGATCAGCATTTGGTCCATCAAAAAAGAAATACTGTTTTCTCTCTTCTGCGACAGAAGCACTAACATGCCAGAAAAGACAGAAAGTATGTGCATTAACAAGGCCACAATTTTACAATTTAACACATTTGGGAAGTTTTCTAGAATATGTCTCCCAATGTTAGTTACCTTTCTTTCCATAACTAGCACTATATATCACTCTAACTGCTTTTCAGTCTGTGTTGAGGGATCAATGGTTTGCACATAACACTGTCTAGTTTTTCTGTACTGGACTGTGCATATGTGTTAATAACCAGGTAAAAAATAGAACTATCCACAGGGGCTTGTTCTTTGTTCACACTTTTCTTGCTAGCATAGTTCCACTGACATTAGTGAATTTAGAGTGCTTTAGATTTATAAGCATGCAATGAGAAAAGAATTGAGAATACAGTTTCTTAAAATGAATTCTCAAAATGATGCGTTATCCTTTTGTTTCTTTTTTTCTCTTTCCTCATGTAAGGAATTCAGGTGACAAAATTTGGAAATAGAACTGTCAGTCCAAAATGGGAATCTTCTGATCATCTCCCCTAGTAGAAGATAATTTGGATGATAACAGATTATAGAAAATGCAGGAATATGCATTCCAGTTAAGACATTTTAAAGACACACAATCAAATATGGCTCAATTTTTAGTGCAAAGAATGGGTGTCAATGATCAATCTTTTTCAGAATTGTTTAAACCCTCTCTGATGCTGCAGGAACTGTCAAGCAAAGCTAAATACTAAGAATATGCCAGTTTTGACATTTTTAAAGGTGAATAGGTAGACCTTTACACTACAGATAGCTCTGTCTCAGACTCTCATGTCTGTTACTGCAGATTGCAATGTCAGTTCTGACAGCAGTTTTGATGATGGGTGAGTGATGACAACTGATGATGAAGGGCTATAGCTGGGATGGAAATTCAGCTGAGTCCTGTAACACTAGCACATGACTCAGGTAACTCAAACGTCTTAGACCTATGTACTATGACTAACAAAAATACATCTGTGACTCAGGTTTGTGAATTATGTGCTAGGTGGGAGCTTGATATTTTAAATTCCATTTTTTTTCCCTAGACAAGTATCAAACCTAAATACCGTTTCCAATAAAAAGAAAGCCAACACAGTAAATGACTAAACATAACACTTTCAATTTCTTTTTTCCTCTCTTTTATGCTAAATTACATTACAAAGGGTTTTTCTTCTCCTTCATATTTTTCTGGCTATCGATCCAGAACAGAACATGATAGAAGCTTTGGACCTGACCCTGCCTCAGTGTAAATCAGCAGAGTCCCATTGTCTCTATTAACACTATGCTGATTTACGGGGCTGATGATTCGACTCTTCTTCCTAGAAGAAGAGAGGACTAGCAGAGCATTGTAGAATGTTACAGGGAGACTTTAAAGCAGAAGGACCCATCACTTTAAATGTACTTTGAACTAAGGTTTTCTTCTATCTCTAATAATAGATAATTCTCTTAAGGAGTTTACTACGTGTGTTTCAGCTACACACTTGAAGTCTCCTATGTGGAAATTATCCTCATAAATACCTGATGTGCCTGATCAGAAAATGCAGAGAAAATGAGCAGTAATATCACAAAAGAGGTAAGAATTTAGCTAGATTTTGTTCTGAAGCTTTAGCAAATCTCTATGGAGCAGATTTAGAATGATTTTTTGTAGGCATTTATTGTGATTTATAATGAGTAAATGAGATTGATAAACAGGAAAAAATAGGGTATAGTGTACACATTTTTTTTTTTTTTAACATGAGCCCTATTTTCTAGATGTAAGTTTACTTTTTATAGAAACTTTTTTTTCCCCCCAATGTGCCTTTCTGGTG